>NC_048225.1:7669056-8032261 GCF_002007445.2 Ailuropoda melanoleuca | reverse complement strand
ATTTGACAGAGAGAGAGAGAGAGCACAAGTAGGCAGAGCAGCAGGCAGAGGGAGAGGGAGAAGCAGGCTCCTCATTGAGCAGGGAGTCCAATGCAGCTAGATCTCAGGACCCTGGGATCATGACCTGAGCCGAAGGTAGATGCTTAACTGACTGAGCCACCCAGATGCCCCAATTTTAGTGCTTTTAGAATGTGTGCAAATGTAAGTGACCATCAGCTTAATATAGACTGTTATATATATAGGATGTTAGGTATCAACCTAATGGTAACCACAAATCAAAAACCTTTAATAGTCAAAAAATGAAGAGAAAGGAATCCAAGCATATCACTAAGGAAAGCCATCAATCCAAAGGGAAGAGAGTAAGAGAAGTAAGGAATGAAAAACTACAAAACAATCATAAAAACGTAACAAAATGGCAAAAGTACATACTTATCAATAATTACTTTGTTTGGAGTTTCTAGCAGGGGAATGCAGTACTCATATCCCCTCAATAATTACTTTGAATGTAAATGGACTAACTGCACCAATCAAGACATGGGGTGACTGAATGGATAAAAAAGCAAGACCCATTTATACGCTGCCTACAAGAGACCCACTTTGACTTAAAGACACAGATCGAAAGTGAAGGTATGGAAAAACATTTATTATGCAAATGCAAGTGAAAAGAAAGCTGAAGTATCAATTATGGACAAAATGGACTTTAAAACAAAAACTGTAACAAGAGACAAAGAAGAATACAACCTAATGATAAAAGGAACAGCAATTCAACAAGGAGATACAACGACCGTAAATATTTATGCACCCAACATGGGAGCACCCTAATATATAAAGCAACTATTAAGAGACATAAAGGAAGAAATCAATAGTAATACAATAACAGTAGGGACTTTACTACCCCACTTATATCAATGGGTAGATCATCGAGAAAGAAAATTAACAAGGAAATAGTGGCTTTGAATGATACATTGGACCAGATAGATCGAAGAGTTACATTCAGAACATTTCATCCAAAAACAGAATACACATTCTTTTCAAGTGCAAATGGAACATTTTCCAGAATAAATTACATATTAGGACACAAAACAAGTCTCAACAAATTAAAAAAGACCGAAATCATATCATGAATATTTTCTAACCACCAAGGTATGAAATTAGAAATCAATCACAAGAAAAAAATCCAGAAAGAACACAAATACATGGAGGTTAAATAACATGCTTCTAAACAATAAATGGGTCAACCAACACATCAAAGAAGAAATAAAAAAATATACGGAGACAAATGAAAATGAAAACACAATGGTCCCAAATCTTTGGGATGCGGCAAATAGCTGTTGTAAGATGGAGGATTATAGCAATATAGGCCTAACTCAAGAAGCAAGAAGAATCTCAAATAAACACCTTAACCTTACAACAAAAGGAGCCTGAAAAAGAAGAACAAACAAAGCTCAAAGCCAGAAGTAAGGAAATAATAAATATTAGAATAGAAGTAAATAAAACAGGGACTAAAAAAACAATTAGAATAGATCAATGAAACTGGGAGCTGGTTCTTTGAAAAGATCAACAAAATTCAAAATTGATAAACCTTTGGCCAGACTCATAAAGACAGAGAGGGAGAGGACTCAAAAAAGTAAAATTGGAAATGAAAGAGGAGAAATAACAACCAACACCACAGAAATACAAAGGATTATAAGAAAATATTATGAAAAATTATATACCCACAAACTGGACAACCTCGAAGAAATGGATAAATTTCTAGAAACATATAACCTTCCGAAACTGCATCAGGAAGAAATAGAAAATTTTGACAGACTGATTACTAACAATAAAACTGAATCAGTAATTAAAAAAAAAAAACCCTCCCAACAAACAAAAGTCCAGGAACAGTGGCTTCCCAGGTCAATTCTACTGAACTTTTAAAGAAGAGTTAATACCTATTCTCAATCCATTACAAAAGATAGAAGAGGAAGGAAAGCTTCCAAATTCATTCTGTGAGGCCAGCATTATCCTGATACCTATACCAGACAAGGACACTACAAACCTCCCCCCAAACTATATGCCAATATCTCTGATGAACACAGATGCAAAAATCCTCAAGAAAATATTAGCAAACTGAATCCAGCAATACATTAAAGAAATTACTCACCAAGATCAAGTGGGATTTATTCCAGGGGTGCAAGTGTGGTTCAATATTCACAAATCAATCAACATGATACATCACATTAACAAGAGAAAGGATAAAAACCATGTGTTGGGGCGCCTGGGTGGCACAGTGGTTAAGCGTCTGCCTTCAGCTCAGGGAGTGATCCCGGCATTATGGGATCGAGCCCCACATCAGGCTCCTCTGCTATGAGCCTGCTTCTTCCTCTCCCACTCCCCCTGCTTGTGTTCCCTCTCTCGCTGGCTGTCTCTATCTCTGACGAATAAATAAATAAAATCTTTAAAAAAAAAAACAACCATGTGATCATCTCAATAGATGCAGAAAAAGCATTTGGCAAAGTACAGTGTCCATTCATGATAAAAATCCTCAACAAAGTAGGTAAGAGGGAATATAATAAAGGTCATATACGAAAAACCCGCAGCTAACATCATTATATGGTGCTAAAACTGTGAGCTTCTCTGGAATCAGACAAGGATGTCCACTCTCACCACTTTTACTTAATATAGCACTGGAAATCCCAGCCATAGCAATCAGAGAAGAAAAAGATTTTGTAAAAGGCATCCCAATTGGTAAGGAAGAAGTAAAACTTTCACTATTTGTAGGTGACTTGATACTATATATGGAAAACCCTAAAGACTCCACCAAAAAACTACTAGAACTGATAAAAGAATTCAGTAAAGTCACAGGATATAAAGTTAATATATAGTGTTGCATTTCTATAACTAATAATGAATTAGCAGAAACAGAAATTAAGAAAACAGTCCCATTTACATGTGCACCAAAAATAGTAAAATACCTAGGAATAAACTTAACCAAGGAGGTGAAAGACCTGTACTCTGAAAACTACAAAGCACTGATGAAGAAAGGAATGCCTGTGTGGCTCAGTCAGTTAAGCATCTGCCTTTGGTGCAGGTCATGATCCCAGGGTCCTGGGATCAAGTTCCATATTGGGCTCCTTGCTCATCAAGGAACCTGTTTCTCCCTCTGCCTGCCACTCCCCCTGCTTGTGCTCTCTCTGAGAGATAAAATAAGTAAATAAAATCTTTAAAATAAGTAAATAAAATCTTTAAAACACTGATGAAGGAAACTGAAGATGACACAAACAAATGGAAAGATATTCCATGCTCATGGACTGGAAGAACCAGTATTGTTAAAATGTTCGTACTACCCAAAGCGATCTACAGATTTAATGCAATCCCTATCAGAATACCAATAGTATTTTTCACAGAGCTACCACAAATAATTGTAAAATGTCTACGGGACCACAAGAAACTTCAAATAGCCAAAGCAATCTTGAGAAAGAAAAACAATGCTGGAAGTATCACAATTTCAGATTTGAAGATATACTACAAAGCTAGAGTAATCAAAGCAGCATGGTATTGGCACAGAAAGAGATATATAGATCAACAGAACAGGACAGAGAGTCCAGAAATAAACCCATGCTTTTATGGTCAATTAATCTATGACAAAGGAGGTAAGACTATACAATGGGACAAAGATGGTCTCTTCAACAAGTGGTGTTGGGAAAACTGAACATAAGAATGAAACTGGACCACTTTCTTATACCATACACAAAAATAAACTCAAAATGCACTAAAGATCTAAATGTGAGACCTGAAACCATAAAATCCCTAGAAAGCATAGGCAGTAATTTCTTTGATGTTGACCACAGAAACGTTTTTCTAGATATGTCTCCTAGGGCAAGGGAAACAAAAGTAAAATTAAACTATTGGACTACACAAAAGTAAAAAGCTATTGCACAGTGCAGGAATTCATTAACAAAACAAAAAGGCAACCTACTGAATGGTAGAAGATATTTGCACATGATATATCTGAAAAGGGGTTAATATCTAAAATATACAAAGAACTTATTACAACTTAACACCAAAAAAACCAAATAATCTGATTAAAAATGAGCAGGGGACATGAACAGACGTTTGTCCAAAGAAGACATGCAGATGGCCAACAGACACATGAAGAGATGCTCAGCATCACTCAGCACCAGGGAAATGCAAATCAGAACCACAATGAGGTATCACCTCACACCTGTCAGAACGGCTAAAATAAAAAAACATAAGAAATAACATGTGTTGACAAGGATGTGGAGAGAAAGGAACCCTTGTGCACCATTGGTGGGAATGCAAACAGGTGAGCTACTGTGGAAAACACTATAGAAGTTCCTCAAAAAATTAAAAATGGAATTACCATAAGGTCCAGTAATTCCAGTACTGGATATTTACCCAAAGAAAATGAAAACACTAATTTAAGAAGATACATGCACTCCTATGTTTATTGCAGCATTATTTCTAATAGCCAAGATATTGAAGCAACCCAAGTGTCCATCAGTAGATGATGGATAAATGACGTGGTACACATATATATAGATATATATAATGGAATATTAGTCATAAAAAAGAATGAAATCTTGCCATCTGTGACAACATGGAAGGGCCTAGAGGGTGTTAAGCTAAGTGAAATAAGTCAGGCCAAGAAAAATAAATATCATATGATTTCACTCATATGTGGAATTTATGAAACAAAATGAACGAAGAAGAAGAGACAAACAAAAAAACCAGAGAACAAACCTGCAATTGCCAAAGGGGAGGGGGGAAGGGAAACAGGCGAAGGGAATTAAGAGCACATGTATCAAGATGAGCCCAGAGCAATGTGCAGAATTGCTGAATCATTATATTGTACACCTGAAACTAATATAACACTGTGTTAATCATACTTGAATAAAAAACTGAGAAAAAAATATCTATGTCATAGGGTTGTTGTGAAGATTAAATGAATTAAATCATGCAAGTTATGAGAACATTTTCTTGCATGTATGAAGTACTTAATTGATTCTACTTACTATCATTTGAGAGATTAGACCGTAGATTGGTAAACTGACTTCTATCAGTCCCTTTAGAGGGGAGACTAAATTCCCTGTTCCAGCTGCTTAATCCTAACATATATCCACCACCTGAAAGCCTCCTTCCTGGTTACCTCGACCTTCTTGGCTGCAAGATGACTGCTCCAGAACCCAGACTTACATGAAGCTGGGGGATGAGGAGGTGCAGGATGGAGAGGCCATACTGGTAAACCACGAACTCCCTGGCAGAAAGATCTGTGGGTTGCACAGTGATAAGCTCTTCGTTCTTCATTATCTGAGGTTTTGGGACATCCTGCAAAGAGCTTTTGGGCACTACAGAGATCAAGAGAAAACAGCAAAGATTTCACTGACTTTTCTGTCCAGCAACGATTTTTAATAAAAGCAACAAGAACAACAACACAATCCAACTTAGAAAAAGGTGTATTTGCTTCCATCCATCCATCCATCCATCCATCCATCCATCCATCCATCCATCCATGCTATCCTTATGCACTGCGCCTCAGATCCTCCTGCCCATTTTCATGGAGAAGCAGTTGAGTCTCAGTCAATAGGAACAGAGGTGCAAGCACCAAAACACAAACAAACAAACAAACAGACCCGCAATAAAACAACAACCCCCCCCCAAAACCAAAAAAATCAAGGATCTGGAAAAGATGGTAACCAGTTTTCTTCTACTATTTCATAGGGTTGTTTGGAGCACTAAATGGGATGTACTCGGAGCTGTGTCTGGCACACAGTAAGCACCCAGTCAACATTAGCTGGATTAACCTCATAATCGTACTTCCTCACAGAATTGTCTCTAATGGGTCTTGGGTCTTTAAACATATTGTATTGTCTTTCTACCCTCGAGAAGACAATGAAAAAAAGCTTGGGTAGCACAGTATGGGAAACAATGTCGAACTAGCAGCCAGAGACCTGGGTTCTGGTCCAGATCCTGGGAGGCCCAGGGAAAGACACTAAACTTCTTCGACACCAGCTTTCTCATCTATAAAAAAGTAAGTTAATAATCTTTTGCTATCTTACAGAATTAGAGTTTGGGTGACCAGGCGTAAACAAGGCAATGCATATAAAAATGCTTTCCTTTTTTTTTTTTCTTAAAGATTTTTATTTATTTATTTGAGAGAAAGAGAGAGCGCGCGAGAGAGCATAAGCAGGGAGAGAGACAGAGGGAGTAGCAGACTCCCTGCTGAGCAGGGAGCCTGATGTGGGGCTCCATCCCAGGACCCTGGGATCATGACCTGAGCCGAAGTCAGACACTTAACACACTGAACCACCCAGATGCCCCCAAATTGCTTTCAATACTATAAAGGCAATACCATTGTAAGACAATGGAGGTTGAAGTGGTGGCGAGAACCCACCTTTCTGCCCACAGTCTTCTTTGTTCCCCTCAAAGGGAAGCCCAATTAATACTAAGATTCATTAAGTTCTGGGGTCAGCAAAACTTTTCTGTAAAGGGTCAGTAAATCTTTTAGGCTTTGTCAGCTGACGGGCAAAACTGGGGTTCAAATTCAGTGTTCCCACCTTCGTGGTAGAAGCGTGGGCTCATTCTCCCGCAGTGCCTTCCCTTGCTTCTCTGAAACACAGCCGTCTGTCCTCCTGGGAATTCAGCACCACAACAGCCTGCATCTCCCTTCAGGCACTGCCTTTATGGTGTTGGCTCGTTTTTCATATGGGTAAGCAGGTTAAGAGCACAGGACCTGGGACAGAGTTCCAGCTGAGCTCCCTGTTAGCAACATGATTTTTGACTACTTACTTGGCCTATTCAGATGCTTCAGTTTCCCCACCTGTAAAATGAGTAGAAGTACCTACTTTACTGGGTTGTTGTACAGATTAAATGAGCTGATGTACCCAAAGACCGAGACTCGCACACTACATATTACGAAGCGCTCCATGAGAATGTTACTCTTCTTTTGACTTTCCCCCCAGTCATTCACAAACGTAAAACTTTTCTTAGCTTGTGGGCCACATAGAAACAGCTGACTGGAGTTGGCCTGTGGGCCACAGTTGGGTGACCTCTGGTCAAATTCAAGAGTGTTTATGGAATTATGCTGACTAGCGGTCTCCATCATGGTCAACTGAAAGGCATACGTTATTTCCTTCTAATCCTCTTCCACTTAGGCGGTAAGTGGGTTGAAAGAGATCTAAATCTTCAGGGCAAGGCCAGCCACGTTCTTGTTTGACTTCTAATGTCAAGGGGTGGTATTGGTAAAGTGATATGGAGTCCTTTTTGGGGCACGGTCTTCCTATTCTTTGTCTCCTCTGCCTATCTCCTTGTGTTTCAACCTCTTCCATTAACTCCTTGGAACACGTGGAGGGCCAGTCTGGGGTAAAATCCTAAGATTTAGTTTCAGTGTTTAGTGGGAAGGCAGAGAGTCTTTAGGATTTTCCCTTCGAAATTGGCCAAGTTATCACAGTGAGACTTTGGTTCCTATTTGTTATTCCTTACATGGAAAAGGCCCTTGGGAATCTTAGGTGTAGGGGCGGGGAGAAAGGGATGATTGGCAGGTCAGGATTCTGACATTTCCTAGTCCCCAGAGGTCACACCATCAAACACCTTCAGTGCGCCATGATAGTTCCAAACAGGGGCTCCAGGGAAAGGAGGTTACCTAGCTGGTGATGCATCTGTCCTTGTAGTTCAGCTTCCTCCTTGGGGGCTTGGGACCAGATGTCTATTTTCTTCAGGGTGGAAAAGAGTGGTGAGAGCCACATGACGTCAACTTTATCTGCATCTGAACAGAGGGGGAGAAGACAGTTGTTGGAGTAAGGGCCCAGGACTGTGAAGTAAGAAAGAGCCAGCCGTACTGTCAGACATGACAAGTGGCCGGTAAGATGGCCCCCAGGATCCTCCCACGTATATCCATGCCCTGTGTTACCCCTCTCCTTGAGGGTGGGTTGAACCTAGTAATTCATTTCTAATAAATAGAATATAGTACAAGTAATGAGATCAGGATAAAATAAGACTGTGGCTTCCATTTTTTTGGGTCCCTTCTCACTTGTTTGCTATGAAGGAAGCCGGTTGCCATGTTGTGAGCTGTCCCATGAAGTCCATATGGCAAGGAACTGATGTCTCTGGCCAACAACCGTAGGACAGAACTTTGATTCCCCAGGCAAACCTTGAGGTGACTGCAGCCCTGGCTCAACACCAAGATGGAGCCTGTAGGAGACCGTAAGCCACAGACCCCCAGCCCCCACTAAGCTGCACCCAGATTCCTGACCCCCAGAAACTGAAATAATCAATGTTTGTTAAGACACACAACTTTCAGGTACTTTGTTACACAGCAATAGAAAAAGAATACATTGGGTTTCTCTATGTTCTTCCTGAAGAAATTACTATGGCCACACTCGTAGAGTGCCAGGAGCCCTGACTGTAGCATTAGAACTTAGCAAATATGATCAGCATTGGCGGCAGAAGGAAATGTTGGGGCAGTGAGCAGCCTTACCTGTTTTTGGCCCCTGATCCTCCACGCCTGGGCCATGGCCTTGAGCTCCATTCAGTGCTGCGGTGAGGCTCTTCAGGAAGGGGATCAAGAGTGGGCAGGCAGCAGCCTGGTCCCTGAGAGAAGTGGTGATCATTCCATAGAATCTGTCTCCAGGGTAATTCTCCAAACATGCAGGGGAGCCTGAGGCAACGATCTAGGACACAATAGTCAGAACTTGGTTTCATGCGTGGCTCCCACCGGTCCCACGTGGCTGCTTTGGGAGCTTCTCTCAGAAGCCCCCACTAAATTGGACATGCAGATCTCCATGGCCAAGTCCAAGGCAGTACCTGGGTGTGCAAGAGGTGGAGACGGCTCAGCTCCCGCTGGTACTGCAGGTGACTGAGGGCCCTATTCAGAAAGTTCTGTCTCTCCCTTACCACCTCCTGAAACTCATCAGAGAGATGTTCAACCACCTAGAGCACAGGAAGTGAAGAACCCAAATGAGAATGGAACTTCTTTCTCTCCTCCTGTTCCTCTCCCAGCCCATCCGCTGCTCCTTGGGCCCACCTATTCCTGAATATCACACTGCCCTGAAGAACCACATCTGATGACACAGGAGGATGTGCTCATCCTGCACGGGTCCCCTCATCAGCCTCTGAGCCTCACCTTCCTGGGACGGTTCCAGATCTGGGGGCTCAGACTCCTAGGTTGCTCCAGCCACATCTCCTGCTCCTGGCCCTGCAGCCGGCCCACTGCCTGCCGGAGCTTTTCTGCTGTCTGTCCTAAACTCTGCAGGACTTTCTGCATGCCCAACATCATCTCTGCCTCCTGCTCCCACTCCTCTCTGTCTGCTGCAAGGGGCAGAGGAAAGAGCCACGTGAGAGGAGCCACCTCTGGGGAGAGGGAGAAGAAGAAAAGACACAGTGGTTTATTAGAGCCACAGAACCTGCCAGATCAGAGCCAGGGCCTGCCTGGGGGAGCCTGGCTGGTGAGCACATTCAGAGGGCAGGAGGGACTTCCCACCAGGAAGCTGTGGGAAGTGTCCCCACTCCCAGGAGATTTCTGCTCTGGGGATCTGGGCCCAGGGGACGCTGTCCCACCTTGAGAGAGCAGGCCCTGCTCTGGGCTGCTCTGTGTGCTCAGGGCGCTGGCTCTCCTCTCAGTCTCCTGCAGACAGCAGGACTCCAGCGCTGCCCGGGCCTCCTCAGCAGCCCTCAGCTGCACAGGACAGGAAGCGCAAAGAAAGGGGCCTCAGAGAGGGAGGCCGGAGCTCTGGGCTGGGCCGCCTCATGGTGGCCCTTCTTCCTTCCCGCTCCTCCTCCACCCTGAGACACTTAGGGGGTGACCAGAGTCTAGGGCCTGGAGCCAGGGAATCCTGGGACATCGTCTGCCCTGAGATGGGTCCCATTTTTGTGGTCAGCGGGGAGACAAAGGCTCCACCAGAGAAACCTGTGTAGTCTGGGTAAAGGGTGGGATGGTGAGGTGGTGTCTCTGGGCCTCACCTGCTGCTGGGCATCTTTGCCTGGGATGGAGAGCAGCTCATGGCCCAGCTGCCCCAGGCATTCTGCTAGACGCAACTCTTCTTGTCCCTGGCTGTGCCAGTACTGCTCCCGGGCTTTCAGCTCCTTCTCCAGGATGTCCAGCTGCAACGTCCGGATTGTTTACGGCTCATATGCTTTTTCTCCTCACAGCCTGGGGTCTGGCTGAAGATCCCCAGCGCTTCTGCTCCAGACAGGGGCCTCTCTCACCCTCAGGTGCCCGTGACTAAGCTCGGTGAGACAGCTGACTTGGTTGTAGGTGGAAAAATAATAACTAGGCACCTGCTTCAAGATCCCAGTCCCTTTCTTCCTCCTTCTAGTGCCCAGCCTCTCTGGAGTCCCCTGGCCCCCTGCTCCCACCTGCCTCTTGGGAGGCCAGAGCAGGTGGGTGTGTGGCAGTGGGAAATAGTTCTCATCCCCTCATCTCACTCCTTTAGACGCTTCTGTGAAACTGTGATTTGGGGCTAGAATTAAAATGTCTTGGTTTCTAATGAGAATCTCTTTCAACACATCCATCTTTGGTCCTGAAATGAACCGGGCTGAGAATGTATGGGAGGACCCTAAGACATTTCCATTTTCGTGGAGATCTGCCAAGGGCTGAATTATTGCAATAACCTCCTGGCTTCCTGCTCCAAGCTGGCCCTGCTCCCATCCATCCTCTGCACGGCTGCCAGAAGGAACTTTCTAGAATGCTGACTACATATTCACATACACACACATAAAAATGTCTGGAAGGAGATGTGCCAACCTGTTAATAGTGGCTGCCTTTGGTGGGAGACTGGGGGCGAGGTGAGTAGTGTCTGGATGGGGGGCTGCTTATGGCAGATGGGGTGAGAGCAATGGGGAGGAGGGACCTTGTGCTTCTTCATTTACATATGTTAAAACATGTAGGATTATCAGTAATTTATTTTCTTTTTGTATTGTGCCAAATTTTCCAAATTTAAAAGTCTTAAAAATATTCATATCTGATCATATCCCATGTCTACTCAAAACCCTTCAATGGCTCCCCATGGCTTTCATGGTAAGCCACACTGCAGGCCTCAGCCAGGCACCCAAGGTAGTTCGTGATTTGATTCCGGCCTTGCTGGCTGCCCCTCACCCTCCTGGAATAGTCTGGGTCTCAAGCTCACCGCCTTTGTGTTGGCTGGCCGCCAAGGCCTCTTCCGACTCTTTCTGACTCAGCCCAGCCATTGCCTCTTTAGGGAAGCCTTCCTTGAGTTCTCCTCCAGGTGATTTGGATGTCCCTCTTCTGTGTTCCCTTAACACCCTATAAACCACGATCATGGTTGGAACCATGGCCGACCAGTTTCCTGAGGACAGGAGCCCCTAGTGCTTTTGCATCTCAACACCTAACACAGTGCCTGCAACCTAGAGGGTACCCAATACACAGCTGTTGGATGAATGGAAAAAGGAATAGAATAAATGGCTCCTACAAACCAGACCAGGGTCTCTCACTCCCCGAGGTAGGGCCTCCAGCACTCGGACGATGGGCACCACCACTCCGGTACAGGGGTCTGTCTGAGCACCAATGACAGGACCAGGTTCCCCAGTCAAGGGGTCTATGGCTTGAGCCCCAGTCGAGATTGGGACAAGACCTGTGGGAAAGAGAGAGAGAAAGAAGGAAGGGGTGGTCATGGAAAGAGGTAAACATGGTGGGAAGGGAGCCAAAGGAACCCTCAGAACCCCCTCTGCCCTTCGAGGGGTTCTCAGCAGGAGAGAAGCCTCAGAAGGCTTCTTGGAGGCCAGAGACCCTGAGGGTGAGGTTCTGAAGTGCTGATTTTTGAAAGAACCCAATTTTCTCAGTGGGAGATAAATGACCTGTGGTCCTTGGGTTCTGGAATCTCTGAGCACTTTATTTCGGGTCTCAGCAGCCCTAGTGGAGGCATCAGAATGACTGCATCCCATGACTCATGAGTAAATGGACTGGGGGGTACCCCTCCTGGAAAGCGCTTTCTCATCCAGGGTAAGTCACATTCCTGATCCCCCTCTGGCTTTCACAGGCCTCCAGTTCCCTCCTACCTTTGCCATCAGCATCTTCCATTGAACCTGCCAGGGGTGTGGTGTCACCCGAATTCCCATCAGTCTCCATGCCCAGGATGGGCACCATGAGCCCTGAGCCCTCAGGGTCTGGGATCTCCATCCCGTATAGGACAGGGATCCACAGCTCTGTCCCAGGATAGCACATCATTCCTAACACAAGGGGGAGTTGGTAGAGAGAAGGGGGATTGAGGTTAATCCAGGCTCAAAGGGCTAATCCCTGACCAGAGAAGCCTCCCTGGAAGACTGCATTTGTTTCCTGTGGGGCCTCCTTTAGCATTTTGAATTCAGGAGGAAGGTACTGACTTTTGGGAGGCTGAGAACAATTTCCAGGCCACACTAAAAAGGTAAAAAAGAAAGGAACAAATATTCTTGAACACCCACCATGTACCAGAAGTCTAAGCTTAAAAACTCTTTATAAATGACATTTTATTTGGTCCTACCATGGACCTCAAGTATGTACTATTTTTATCCCCATTTTAAAGATGGTAAAACAGAGGCAGAGTGACGTAGTAACTTGCCCAAGGTCAAAGAGTTATTAAATGGTGCGGCAGGGCTTCAAACTCAAAACAATTCTGATCCAAAACCCTGGTTCTTTTTTGTCACATCATGGGCAGAAGCTTCTAGAAAGAATGAGTGAGGTAAACTCCAGGAAGGTTCCCCTCCTACTTCTTTTCCTTGCCCATTTTTGTATTAGTAGAGGCAGAAAGGAGGTGGAGGAAACTCAGACCCCTGGTGTAAAATGGGTTTCATAACACATTATGGTGTTGGGAGCCCTCTGAAATAACAAGAGAACATAGCTTTACAAACACAAAGTGTAAGGCCCAGCGGGACTAGCAAGAGATGGAAGGGCGGAGTTCAAGCTGAGCATTCACGGGGTCAGGCACGAAGCCGCCATACTCCTTCTCTCCTCCCTCGGTCCCGTGTGTGTGACCACAGGACTGTCCCTGAGCTTATGAGCTGAGGGCACTGAAGCACTGGGTCATTCTGGGCCTGGGGTTTCAGGGCCCAGAGCCTAGGTCTCGGTCAGTAGTACCTATCCTCCCGCCACTGGTCACAATGGCTTCTGCTGTCCCCAGCTGCCGCTCCAGCCTCCGAGCCTGCTGTAGGATGTGGTGCAGACTCAAGCCCAATGCCTGTCTCATGTCCTTGATGGTAGCTTCCAGCAGCCCCTGTGTCCTTGATCCTGGCCTCTCCTGGTAACTCCGGAGCATAGCAATCACTCGCCCCTGGGCCACCAGCACATTGGCGTCCAGCAGGGCCTGTGATCCTCCCACGTGGGGCACTGCCTGCCCCTCCTGCCGAGAAGCTCCCTGCAGCCGGACCGTCTTCCTGCTCAGAGGCTCCTCAAAGCTGTCACCAGGCAGCATAAGGCTCCCCGAGGTGTCTCGCAGCCCACCCAGTGCAAGCACCTGACCTGGCAGGGAACCCAAGAGGATGAGGTAGGAAGGGGCCTGAACAGAGACACAGGGAGATGAGGCATAAAGGAGGACTAGGGCCTGAAGACCTTGTGAGTGAAGGGGGTGGGGGACCAGAAGTCAGGGGAGGGGAGTTTGAGGGGAGAGGGAGAGGGCCCAGGGGTAGAGACTGTGGTGGCAGGAGGAGGAATGCCCCTTCTTGGCTGAAAACATTCCTTTACTTTTACTGAAGAGCCTGCTTGGGTCTCTTTTTAATCCCCAACACGCTGTGCTGGAGATGGGGATGGGGATGGGGAAGCCAGGACCGAGAACACAGGTGGGGTAAGGGCAGAGTGAGGATAAAGGGTGGAAAGGTGGGTTTGGGGGGGTTTGCAGCCTGGACCAGAACATGGGGGGTTTGGGGGCTGGGGGGATTGGGAAGCCAGGCTGGGAAGGGAAGAGAAGGTGGGAGCACAGCACTGAGGACTGCAGACACCTGTGTTTTCATCCAACCCGACTCCCAGGATTGGCGAGATGCTTCCTGTGACTGGGTCCTCCATGGGGCCCCCCAGCTCTAGAGGGGCCAAGGTCTTGGTGAGAGGATTGCAGTATGTGCCCCCAAGAGTGAGCCACTGCCTGGTTTGGGGATGCAGAGTCACAGCCAGCACGGGCACCTCGATGCCAGTTGCGGGGTCTGTCATGAGTGCCCCCAGCTGTGATGTCCTTCTTGGCTGCAGGACGGGCAGGTGGGTGGCGGGAGGGGAGCCTGTGGCCAGACAGGTTGGGTAGGGCACATAGGGGAGGATGGCGGCTTCTGACGTTCGGGACGCCACCTGGACAGGGAGACCGGGAAGTGTTAGTACTCTCCATACACCAGCCTCCCTCCCCAGCCCCGCAGAGCCTCTTTGCACCTGGGAGCTCTGGGCAGCCTGCACCCTCTGCAGCAGGAATGTTAAAGTGAGGAGGGGGAGAAAGTGTTTACTGCTCTGTTCGTCATCATACCCCACGGTGCCAAGACAGAGCCCTGCTCCCTGCCTTGTGCTCCCGGGGAGCTCAGCCCTGGGCTAGGTGGGGAGCTCCTCGTGGTCAGGGTCTTACCAGAACTGAAGTCGGTGGTGGGCACCAGGGTAGCTCTCTGTAGATCGTACCCCAGATTTCCAGCCTCAGGCAGCACCTTCCCAGTGTCAGGGTGGATGAAGTAGCCAGGGGGTATGGGCCCTGCATAGCCACTGGCTAGAAGCATTGCACAGTTGGGCCCAGGGACCATCAACTTGGTGACAAGATCCATGCTGGTGTCCTGGGCGCCCCCTTCAGGGCCTGCTGAGGCTGCAGGAAAGCAAACAACTGCTCAACCCTGCGCCTGAGGCTGAGGGGACAGGCTAGGGGCTCCCTTGTCTGGTGCCTGGAGGGAGTTGGTAAGAACCCCAGCCCAACCCCAGTAGCAAGTGCTCCCTGATGGCAGAGTATCTTGTCTTTTGCTGAGTGCAGGGCATGATTCCCCATTTGAGACATGACATTGTGATATCACCATATTGCAGGCTGGCAGGGACTGGAAGGACTTTGGGAAACAGTGGTGACAGCCTAGAGGTCACCTGATGGGGCCGGGGACTCCCAGAATTCAGAATTCCCACAGAGAAACCAAGGGGATCCTTCTCCCACTCTTCATTTCCAGGCAAGTCCAGCATTCTCCAAATGTGGCCTTTTGCACTCATCCATCAGGCTTTTGCTGCCAGGAAATGCTCCCTGATGTGTAAAGCCATGCTTTTTGTAGCATTTTTGCTCGTTTCCTCCCCTGTTCTTCCCATTTCAGAGGCTCTTTCTTCAGCAACACAGCTGTTTCCCCACCACTGCACAGAAAGTCCCTCTCAACTTTGGGGGTTTCCGCTTTGCTTTGCCCTTCTCCCCTGCAGGGTGTCTAGGGGAGGGACCACATTTCTGCAGGGCCTGTCCTCTCAACGGCAGGGCCAGATTTCCTGGGGGACCTGGCGAGGGGGAGGAGGACCCACCTGGCTGCAGCAGCTCTGCCCCAGCGCCGGTACCCAGGACGCCCCAGGCTTTCAGGTGGTGGCCCTCCTGCAGCACAGCCTGGGACACGCAGCCCAGTGCAGCATCCAGCTGGGGGACTTCCCTGCAGGGGGCATGGGGGAGGCCCTATCAGGGTGGTGAGGGACGGGGAAAGGACCCTCTGCTGTGGCCAGTTCTGGACCTGGCGAAGCCACACTCGCTCCTCCCCTAAACCAGATCTCCCCAAGCCTGGCTCAGAGGCACCAGATACACACCCTTGTGGGTTCGGCCCAGCCTGGGAGGACTTCGCGGGCCCGGAGCCCGCCTGGGCCTTCAGCAGCCGCTAAGCCGTTGTCGGCGCGGAGCAGAAGGAGGCCCACTGCTCCTGCCTGGCACGGAGATCCTGGCGGAGGAGCCTCAGCTGGCAACGAAGGCTCGCTGCGTACTGGCCTGCCAGACGCCCCCTGCGCCCGGCCCCCTCCTCCGCGGCCCTGGCGGCTGCCTCGGCAGCCTGGGGTCAGAGACAGCCCTGCCTGCGTGTCTGCGGGGCTGCAGATGCCAGGGACAGCAGCCCAGGGGCTGGGCACGAGCTAGCCCCGGCGGGGAGCTCCAGAACATTCTCGGCAGGCCCGGCAGCAGTGGCAAAGGGGTGTGAAATCCCTAAGGGTGGGGGCTAAGAACCCTGGGGCCTGGGAGGCAGGACCGTGGGAGAGGGGCCACGGGGGGAGGGGGCAGGGGTGCGGGGCTCAGGGAGACCCGGGAGTCACATGTAGGCACAGACACCAGATGGGAAGGTGTGAACACAGCCCGACCTGTTGCAGCTCCGTAGGGGGGCTCCCCGGAAGCTGGCCCGCAGAGGCTGGGATGCGACGCGCAGCCCCCCACGGCGGCCGCAGAGAACGGGCTTCACTCAGGAGTCGGAGGCAGAGGAGTTTGAGCTGTGGGAGAGCGCGCCGTTCACGTGAGACGGCGCTCCTCCAGCCGCGCCGCCTCTCTCGTTGCTTTGATCACAGCGCCCTCTGCTGTCCGTGTGGAGGAGGGACGCCGCAGCGCCACAGGCCCCCTGACCCAGTTTCCATACTGGGACTTTAGTGCGTTCTTTTTTGTTCCCAACGCCTGTCACTTACTGTCCTGAATTTACGCATTCCAGATGGGCTACCGAGGACCAGGAATGGGGATCTGACAGACTCCAGAGGTGGTCTTAATAGAGTCCCCTTCACTGATCTGAGGCCCAAAGTTCTGAAAATCGGCCCTAAATTTAATCTGAAATCTTCTACCCCCCCTCCCGTACGCTTTCCTTCTCCCCGATTCCTTATAGATGATGGAGGATTTCTTTAGGTTCTATATCCAGTAACTAGCTCCCTTCTGCGATGAATCTGTTTTCAACCCCATTCACGTCTCCAGCTTTTCCACTTACCTCTTCCTTGGTCTGGCTGAGTTTCATTGTCACCGACAGAGACTGCCTGAGCAGGATCGCAAAGAAACGGTCTGGGTCAAACCACTCCAGGTCTACCTGCTCCTCGGCCTCCCAGCGCCCACCTGTCAGGGGATGGGAAGCACGATTAACCTCCTGATAAGCAAAGATAAGCCTCCCTGCCCATCTTCCCTGCATCTTCTTCCTGCGGGTCCTCCACGGTCTAGACAGTCTTGCTTGGACGAGCAGCATCAGCCCTGCTGAGGACCTCATTAGAAGCACAGAGTTCTAGGTTCTACCTCCGCCCCATTGCAGCAGAAGGTCCCCAGGTAATTCGTAATCACACTGAAGCTGGACTGCTGCTACCCGAGGAGCACACTTTGAGTAGCAGGGGTAGAAGGTGGAACACTTCAGTGTAACACGGGGGTGCCTTCTGTGATTTGCTCCTGCAGCTAGTGCTGGACATCTCCTAACTTGGGCACTTTGTACACAGTTACATTACTTTTCTTTTGGAAAGTTCTTCTTCTTCTTACTTTTTTTTTTTTTAAGATTTTGTTTATTTATTTGAGAGAGAGAGAATGAGCAGGGGGAGAGGTAGGTGGAGAGGGAGAGGCAGACTTCCCCACTGAGCAGGGAGCCCGATGTGGGGCTCGATCGTAGGATCCTAGGCTCCCTAGACCCTGGGATCATGACCTGAGCTGGAGGCAGATACTTAACCGACTGAGCTACCCAGGCACCCCTTGGAAAGTTTTTATTTAGATGTCTCTACCCCCCTCTACACTGCGTACTTCTAGAACCAGGTGGTGTCTGGCATAAATATTTAGTGAGTAAATGAATAAATGAATGGGGGAGAATGGAACCGTGAGTAATCTAGGAACATGAGAAAAAGAAGCAGGAGCTGGCCAGTCAGATTTGGGGACACCTCTGGGATTCTAACCCAAGTCTGTGACTCACCGTGATCTCCCTCCACCCTGGGGGTATCAGAGTCTTGGTGTGATTGACCTCTCCTCACCAATGTCATCCCAGTTCTTGGGGAAGTGTAGGCATCCAGGTTGTATCCTTGCTGATGCTTCCTGAAGGTGGGCTTGGGAGTGGCCTTCCGGGCCCAGCTCAGGCTGTGACACTGAATCTACCTGGTACATAACGTGGTGAAGGACAGGGGGAAGCATCTTCTTTGAAGACCAGGAGGAGGAAGATCCCTGCTCAGCTGTAGTTAGGGAGCACCTTATCTTCTCTTGTTTGGATTATTCCAACTGTCTATCTCTTCGTGGCGGCCCCCCCAATCCATCTTGTCTTCTACCCTATTGCTAGAGTACAAATAAAAGTCTTACTAGGGTTTCTGTCTCTTGCTTGAAATCTTTTGTTTTGCTCAAAGGTTTTAATGGATCCTCACTGCATAGAGGATAAAGCAGGGCCCGTGAGACCATCGCGATTTCGTCTCTCAGCTCTGTGTTTGCACGGCCACATTTGGTTCCCTGAGCAGCTGAAGGCTATTTCCTGCCTCTGTACCCTCATTCATAGTCCTCCCTTTCTCGTCCCCACCCTTCTCCCAAGCCCATTACCCTCCCAGCCCCCAATTCACCAATCCCTTTGTTAGTACAGGGACCACATATGTAATGCGGGCTGCAAAACCACACCAGGTAGCCCACGGACACGGAATTGGAGAGGCAGTCTTGCACAGGGGTTAAGATGTCACTTGTCAGCTTTACTCACCAATAGAAGCAGGCAGAACCCCAGGAGCAGGACAATCTCCCCCAGGACTTCTGGCCAGCCAGACCTCTTTGGGGGCCTGGGGATCTTGGCGATGCCAGTTTGGATGAGATACCTGGGAGTCATGGAGGCGAAGGGCCCTTCTCTGAAGCACCGGCCCTCTGGTGGGAGGGTGCGGATGTACTGGGTGGAAAGAAATCTGTTCAGCCTTTCTCCCACTGTCTGCCAGAGACTGGCAAGGGGACAGAGTGGGACCCCGGGCCTGTCAGCACAAACCAAATAGTCCAGATCTTTGTGCATACCTTGGGGGAGCAGAATCTGGGTTTTCCCTGGGAAACAAATTTTTATCAAGTAATTGAGCAACTGTATGCGTGTGCTGGGGTGAGGTCAGCACAGCCTCTTTGAAGCTGTGTAGACAGGGTGAGGAGCTAAATCCCATATATGACCAAGACACTGCACCTGAATCAGTGGTGGCATCATAAGCAGGTCACATGGATGCCAACCTGTGCAGATGAGCTTGGGATGTGTGCCTTCAGGATGAAAGAGGGGGTAGGGAAAGAAGGGGTAAGGAAGCAGAGGGCCGTGAGAGATGTCTGGACACCGTGAGGTCCTTAGACACACGTGCTATTTTCACCCTCACAATCTTCCCTTCCCTATACATCACATGTTAGAGGGAACCCTAGGAACCCTCAGAATTATCTGTTAGGACTGTGGGAGCCCCAGACTTTGAGAGGGACACCCTGGGTGTCTCCTTCCTTGGGGATCTGTCTGGGATGGTTATGAGGCAGTATTTTTGGGGTGAGGGGAAATGATGGGCTAGTGCGTTAAATGAGGCCAATTGTCATGGACAAACCATCTTCCGATGCTTGTTGCTGCTCAGACGACAGACGTACACCCCAGGCTGCTGGAACTGCCGCAGAAAGAGGTAGCGTTCTCCATCGTGGAACTGGGACTCCTCATGGAGGGCCCGGAAGTGCCCCCAGTCAAATTCCGCCAGTGTATTATAGAAGTGGCCTCTGGGGACAGAAAAAAGGGGCAGTGTGCTGTCTTCTGGGGGTGCCTACAGGCACAGGGGGTCTTTTCTCCAGTACCTCGACGACGGCAGGACTATGTCCTCTGGAAACTCACAGGTCATACTCTGGGTAATGCTCACGGGTCACCAGGAAGACAAGCGTATCATTGATTTGGAGGCAGACTGTGGGGTTTCGGATGCCTGGCTCTGGGGGCAACAGATCCCCGTGGTATGTGGAATTGAGGCTCATTGACCAAGAAGAGTTCAGATGTTCTTCGCTTGACTTTCCTGGGCAAGCAAGATACAGAACACGGAGGAACAGCAGCTTTAGACAGATTCTTGCCGGTGGAGGTGGGAGAGGAGAGGCCGCGGGTATCAGCTGCGGTGCTCACCTGCGTCATGGCCTGGGAGCCTGGGATCCCGGAGGGGCAGGCCAAGGGAGTGCAGCAGCTCCTGACCTGGTCTGATCAGGCCCAGGAACCCAATCCCTGGAGCAAGACAGGAGTCTCCCTCAACGTGCACGACTGAGGGAGAGAGTTTTCTCTAGTGCATAGATACAACAGAACCTGTCCAATTCTGATTTGCACATGGCAGGACCAACTTTCTAAACATTGAGGGGTCCCTTCATGCTGCCCATCACCATCTAACTTCTGCCCGAAGGGGCCACGCTTATGCCATGCAAAGGTCAAGGCTTGCCCGTGTGTGGTCCTGAGCGGTGGGCCCACCTGTGGCCTCCCTCTGTCCCGCTGTCTTACCATCCATCCTGACCACATATAGAGGGACAGGCTTCTGCCCTTGGTCTGAGTTGCAGGGATGGCCTATGGCACGCAGTGAGGAAGGCCTGTCCAGAAGGTAGAATTCCTGGGAATGAGGGGGTTCAGGGTCAGCTCTTCCCTGAAGACACAGAGAGTAACACATCCACCCCGCAGGGAGGCTGAGAGAGCATGGGGCTTCCCTTGGGCCCTGAGTGTCCTGATAAGGATGCAGGGCAGCCGTGGTGGTAGTAGTCTAAGAATTCCACAGGGAGGGGTAACCCAGAGTCGTACTCTGGGTGCTACGCTCTGCTCACATGGGAAGATTTCCAAGACAGTTTCCCCCCTTTAACGAGCAAATCACTTCTTCAAGGAGTTTTATAGGATGAAATTAAATCAACAGGGGGGCCTTTTCTCTGGTCCCAGAGGTTGTGCTCCTGATGTGGGTTGGTGAGTAGAGGCCAGGACCCCACGCACAGGCATATCATGCATACTCCTTCTAGGAGGCAGAGGTCCCAGGTACAGTGGGCCCCAGGCCAGCAAGGGGTTGAAACTCGGGCGCAGTACCTGGCTCCCAGTGCCTTCAGTGACAGAAATCCGTGGGATGCCCTTAGAGCAGCTGAGCTGCAGGACGTGTCTCTGTTCCTCGGGGCACAGGGGACCACACATCCCACTTGAGCGTTGTTCCCAGCACAGAGCCCCAGGCCTGGGTCATAGCCATGGGCATCTCCCGGTGTGGCACACACCTGCACTAAGACTCAAACTTCTTAGGGACACCTCTCCGGGGGAGGCTGCTGCCAACTCTCTCCAGCTTCAGAGTATAGAGCACAGGTCTCCATGTTTCCAGAGAGGGTTAGGGGGGTGGGCCTGTGAGCTGTCAGGTGGAGGGCCAGGGGTGCAAGGGGTGCACTATGGAGACGGCTCCTACCTCCTGGGCACAGTGGTCAGTCCACTGATCCTTGGTCAAACACAGCCCCTCCTGGTTCCAGGTGGCCCCATTCTTGCAGCTCCTGTGTTCCCGCTGGACACAGCCCCTTGGCTCTCCAGCATCTTGGTAGCCTGGGAGGCAGGGGCACTGTCCATCATTGGGCTGCGGGTTGGGGAGGGAGGAAACACAGGTGAAGATTGGCTGGTTGATGAGGAACCTAGCTGTGAGGAACCACACCTTTGGCTGTGACCCTGCCTGAGGTGAGCCAGGAGAGGTGGGGGAGGGGTGGGGAGGTCAAGGTTCAACAGGGCTGGAGAGGAGTCAGATGAGAGGGGAAGGTGAGCGGTACATCCTGGTTAGGGTCCAGGTGGTGCTGTCATTTTAGCCAAAAAGACTTGGGAATTTCAGGAAAGGAAGGATTCACATGCATAGTTGTTGGCTTATAGGGAAAGTTCAAATTGGAAGGGTTTGGACCAGGGTGTATTTGGGGAGTGGTCATGGTGGAGAACAACAGACTGCCCTTTTTCCTGAGTAGGGTTGCCAGATTTAGCAAGTAAAAACATAGCGCACCCTGTTAAATTTGAATTTCGGATGAAGAAGGAATATGTTTTCAGCGTAAGTATGTCTCATTCAGTATTTGAGACACACTTATGCTAAACAACGATCCATAATTGATCTGAAATTCAGGTTTAACTGGGCACCCTGTATTTTATCTGGCAACCTTGCCCCCGCATCACTTGGAAACCTGAGCTGACTCTGGTCAGGTTACACCTGAGCTGAACTTGACCAAAACAGTCCTGGAAATGCAGCTTGTCCTTGGGTCCCACCGCCAGAGGACGTACCTGGAACACTCGGCCAGGCCCCAGGCAGACACACGTGTCCTTGCCTTCCTCCGGCTGGGTGGCCTCCGAACCACAGGGAAAACAGGCATCCTGACCAGGCCAGTGGTTGAAGAATCCTCGAGGGCAGAGGTGGCAGAGGGGGGTGTCACGGGGACCTGCTCCAGTGAGGAAAGTTCCGGGGGACAGGGAGCAGGTGGTGAGCCAGGGCAGAGCCTACCTGTAGAATGATGGGCGCACAGCAATTAGGGCTGAGACTTAGCTTCCGGGAGCTGCCGTCCCCAGGTGATTCCCCCCAGGTGCCCTAGGTGAACCCCAGACTATTCCCTTTCCCTGCTTGGGGGCTTCTGACCCCCCAGCCTGGGTGCTTCATGAAGCCAACCTCTCCCCTCAGAGCTGTTTGTCTTGCCCCTACCCCCTCACTTTATCCCCAACTCCTCCAGGGCAAATTCAGCCCCACGCCCTACCCTCTGGGCACCCCAGTTGGCGCAGCTCTTCTGCACAGGCCTTCTGGTTCCCGCAGTCCTGAGGAGTCTCCCTGCCCAGGCACCTGGCTCTCTGGAAGGTAAAGCAGAAGACTGCTAGACAGGCCCATGTCTCTGCGATGCCTCCAAAGGATAGAGCCCTCACCTCCTGGGCAGGGGCGACAGTGGCAGGGAGAGAGGCCCACATGCAGGTTGGAAGAGGATGGACAAGACCTGTGGGGACGCAGATGGAGAGGGAAGAGCAAAAGGCAGAGACACAGTGACAGCAGCACCTGGAAAGGATGAGCTGGGGGTGGGAGAGGTATAGAGAGAGATCTGGGCACAGGGATCTGCACGCAGAGAGGAACGCCAGGAAGGACAGCCTCTGGCACTTACAGAGCTCCAGGGAGCACTCGCTGAATACTTTATGAGCATGAAATCTGAGAGACGGATCCTCTGGGAGGCTTTGGCCCAATCAATGCCATACGCCGTTTCCTTCCCAGAGTAGCTGGTGGGGGTGTGTATATAGAACCAGGCTCAGTGAGAGCAAGGCACATTCTGGCTTCCTCCTTGTGCAAGACAAAGCCAATCTCTGTGTGCAAAATCCTGCAGGAGAGGCACGAGGGGAATGAGACAGGTTTCCGCCTTTGCTGCATGTTCAGCCAAGTTTCAGAGATCTGCATGATTTTAGCATTAGGAAGTACCTTAGAGATGATTTAATTCTCTCCTCCCAATTTACAGATGAGAAGACTGAGGCCAATGAGACGGGAAGTTTTAACAGAGTCACACAACCAGTCAAATGCTCTTCAAGAAAATACATACACGAAATACCCAGAAGTGCTAAAACAGCCCGGGAGCGCCTGGGATACCCACGTGATGCAACGCGTCAAGCTCGCAGCAGGTGCTGGAGAGCAGGGGTAGAGACCTGGCCTCGTCGTTAATTACCTTCGGAAATGAGATAATCAGTTAATTTATCACTTATAAAAAGGTGATAATAAATAATACTGCTTGGCTTTCTTCAAGAGCAGTTGTGAAAATCAATCAAGCTCACAGGTGAGAAAGTGCCTACAGAGCCACAAGACACTAACAGAAGTGAGGTCTTGTGGGTGAGGCGTGGCTGCAAAAGAAAGGGAACTGGGACTCTGGGACTTTCAAGGCCACACAGTTTATAAGCCCCACTTAAATTGTAAATAAGCTCCCTGCCTCCAAGTTTGAATAATGCTGGCTCAGGACGGCCTAAAGAAAATCTGCTTATGACTCTGTAATCAGGCTTTGGTTTTGACAATAATAAATGTGTCTCTGACTTGATTTGCTGCATTTAATTCACCCTGCATGACTTGTGATTGGGTTGCTTCTAAAAAGAGATCCACCTGGGGACGCCTGGGTGGCTCATTCGGTGAGGCATCTGCCTTCAGCTCAGGTTAGGATCCCGGGGTCCTGGGATCGAGTCCCGCGTTGGGCTCCCTGCTCAGTGGGGAGACTGTTTCTCCTTCTGTTTCTCCCTCTGCCTCTGCCTGCTGTTCCCCCTGCTTGAGCTCTCTCTCTGACAAATAAATAAATGAAATCTTTAAAAAAAAAAAGAGAGAGATCCACCCATTCAGGACAAGGTGTTCCTCTACTTGATGGCACTTGACTCGCTCATCCATTTATTCGCCCATTCCACAAATATCGTTGTGCACTTACTACGTACCAGGCTCTCTGCTGGGGCTCCCGATGCCCCCAAGAACTGGATGCTGATTGTGGAGCTGAGGTTGGAAGGGGAATTACTGACCTGCAGAATTAGAGACACCTTGCAGAGACATACGTATGGGGGAAGACATTAAGATCCCTGGGAATCTATATTCTGTAAAACACAGCTTACCTTGGTGCTGTCCAATAAAAACATAATGCGAGTCACAGATGTCATTTCAAGTTTTCTAGTAGCTGCATTATAAAACTAAAAAGAAACAAGTGAAATTAGTTTTAATAACATATTTTATTTAACCTAATGTAGTACCTTAGCACCTGGTCGGTATACAAATTAATAGCATGATATCTTACATTCTCTTTTTATACTGAGTTTTTGAAATCCATTTTATACTTACAACAGATCTCAGGGAGGACTAGCCATGTGTCAAGAGCTCGGTGGCCCTACGTGGCTGGCAATCACTGTACTGGACAGCACAGGGTGCCATCATCTGGTGAAGCCACTTCTCTACAAGGTCCTCTAGGCTGGTGTGTGCCCCTCTGCCCTGCACATCACCTCTGCCACCTGCTTTGTTCTCCTGAGGGGCTCAGTCAACCTGCCCTCATCTTTCCAGAAGGTGGCACTGTGATCTTGCAGGAAATGGCAGCGGTGGTGGTGGTGGTGTTGAGTGGAAGAAGAGGATATGCAGTTGTGAAGGAGGATGGTGTGTGTGTGTGTGTGTGTGTGTGTGTGTGTGTGCAAAGTAGTATCAGTACCTTAATTATTTTGGTGAAAATAAAGATTAACATCTATGTCATGTTATAACTCTCCAAACATTTTACTATTTCTGCCAGTCGCTCAGGGATCTTTTAAATTTAATTTAATTGAATTCATTTTTTTCTTTTATATGTATATATAAATAAAAATTATATATATTTAAGGTGTACAACATGATGATTTGATACACATGACTTGTGACATGATTACTACTGTCAAGCTTCTTAACATATCATTTCCTCACATCGTTATCATTTCTTTTGTGTGATGAGGGCACCTGAAATCAACTAACTCAGCCTATTTCCAGTATTAAATACAGTGTTACTGACTGTAGTCATCATGCTGTAAGTTAGAGTTCTAGGCTTCTTCACTTTATGTAATTGCAACCTTGTACCCCTTTTGCCCAAACCTCCCATTTCCCCTACTTCCTGCCTCTGTAACCACACTTCTACTCTCTGCTTCCATGGATTCAACTTTGCTTTTTAGATTCCACATATTAGTGAGATAATACGGTATTTGTCTTTCTCTGTCTAGCTCCTTTCACTTAGCTAAATATCCTCCAGATTCAACCGTATTGTCACGAATGTCAGGATTTCCTTCTTTCTCATGACTAAATAATCTTCTACTATATGTACTTACCGCATCTTCCTTATCCATTCATCCATCGATGGACACTTGGGTTGCTTCCATGTCTTGGCTGTTGTGAACAATGCTGCAGTGAACACGGGACTGTAGATGTCTCTTCAACCTACTGATTTCATTTCCTTTGGATGAATAACCAGGAGTAGGATTGCTGGATCCTATGGTAGTTCCATTTTTAGTTTTTTGAGGAAACGCCATACTGTTTTCCATAATGCCCGTATCAATTTACATTCCCACCAACCCTGCACAAGGGTTCTCTTTCCTCCACATCCTCGATAACACTTACCTTTTGTCTTTTTGATGATGGCTATTGTAACAGGTGTGAGGGGATATCTTATTGTGGTTTTGATTTGCATTTCCTTGATGATCGGTGATGTTGAGTATCTTTTCACATATCTGTCTTCTTTTGAGAAATGTTCATTCAGGTTCTTTGCCCATTTTTAAATTAGGTGATTTGTTTTCTTGGTATTCAATGTTTGAGCTCCTGAAAGGGAGATTGTGACTCAGTACCATAGGTGATCTTGGGTGTGGCCCAGGATTCTGCATTTCTGACAAGGCAAGATGAGGCTGGGGTCACCACACTTTAAGTAGCAAAGTTTTGAGTGGAGGTTTGATGTGCACCATCCTTCTTGACGCTCGCAACCAATCTTGTGGTTTTTGCGTGTCCCTGAAGACCACACTCTTTGGTAGTTGGTCTACATTTGTCGTTTCCAGGTTTTTATACTGTGTCCCTGAGCTCTCTGACTTTCATATTCACTGTCTCCTAAAACTTCCCTCTCCAAGGGCAGTGTCCCCTGGCTGGTCTAGATCTTTCTAGATTTTACTTCTGACTTTACCTGCTTCTTCACAGCTTCTGACAGGTTGGGGTCTTGTTAACTTGCATGATTCTGAAGTCCTTTCAGCCTCATTTTTTTCCCTCTGTTTTCCCATTTTTTACTTAAGTTTTTTTTTTCCTGAAATATGGTTGATTTTTTTCTTGATAATTTTTTTAGAACAGTTTCAGACTTACAGAAAAATCACAAGGACAGTGCAGAGAGTTCTCATATACCTCACACCCAGTTTCCCCTATTATTAACATCCTACATTAAGTTGATGTATTTGTCAGAATTAAGATCCCAATACATCATCATTAACTAAAGTCCATACTTTGTTCAGATTTCTTTAGTTTTTACCAAATGCCCTTTTCTGTTCCAGCATCTCATATTACACTTAATTGTCACATTTCCTTAGGCTCCTCTCGGTTGTGGCTGTTTCTCAGACTTCCTTGCTTTTTGGTGATGCTGGCAGTTTTGAGGAGGGCACATAAGGCATCTTGTAGTGTGTCCCTCCATTGGGATTTGTCTGATGTTTTTCTAATAATTAGACTGGAACTGTGGGCTTAGGAGAGGAAGACCATGGAGACAAAGTGGTGTATACACCACTTCACTCCAGAGAGCTTACTATCGCCATGATGCGTCACTGTTGATGTTGACCTTAGCCACTGGCTGAGGTCATGTTTGTCGGTTTTCTCCACTGAAAAGTTGTCTTATTTTTCTCCTTCCCATAGTGTGCTTCTTGGGAGAAAGGGAAGACCTATGTCCCACCCCCCGATGGTGGAGCATCTACATAAATTATATGGAATTCTTCTGCATGGGAGATTGGCCTTTTCTCCCCTATTTATTTATTCAATTATTTACTTATGTTAGAATGGACTCATTTATATTGAAAGCCTTTTTTTCCCCTCCAAATGACCCAGTGTTAGTCATTGAGAGCTCTTTCAGTTGGCTCCCGAGTCCTTTGACATAACCCATCATTCTGGATTTTATTTTTTAAAAGTATCTCCTTACTTTCTGGCACTATCAGAGGCCCTGGGCTCATCTTGTACACCTCGTGCCCTGGTCTCAGAATCAACCATTTCTCCCAGGAGTTCTGGTTCCTGTTCGGAAAGAGTGGAATTAAGAGCCAAGGTCTGGGAGCTCGGCACGCTCTTGTCTCCTATGTTTCAGCCACTTTCCCCTTCCGTTTCTGTTAGGTCTCCTGTTCCCTGCCCACTGACCACAGGGCTTTCCTAAAAATGAGTCATACATTCAAGCCAGCAATAGAGTCCCGACTCTGCACAAGGACTTCGTGGGAGATCAAAAATGGATAATGTACAGTGATGGAGTTCACAGTCACGTGTGGGAGGTGGACGCACACAGACGTAAAGCCAATTTCTAAGGAACTAGTGACCCACGCAGACTATGGGATCTGGGAAGTCTCTGAGCTCAGAGCTGAAGGAAGGGTCTACATCCTCTATAGCCTATTTGCAGACTCGCATCAAATCTGCCTTGACTGGGGCCCCAGGAAGTGGTCCTTCTCTGGATGGAGCAGCGGTTGCTGATGCCGAGCTCCCCACTTCTCCATCAATGCTTCTCCCCTTGCTTTTTGGTTCAGTGTGTGTGTGTGTGTGTGTGTGTGTGTGTGTGTGTGTGTGATTTTTGCTTTTTCATTTAAAGCCAGTTTACAAAGAAGGAAGAATATGTCTGTCGACTCTTACACACTTATTCTGTGAAAAACCCACCCAGATGCCTTAATAGGCTCTGTCAGGAGTGAACGGTCCCCACGGCTGCTTCCCAAAGCCGATAGAATGAGCAGACCCTCTCCAGAGCTCTGAAAATATACGTGGCACAGAGAACTTCAGCAATACCGTAACATTCTATTTCTTAAGTTGGGGGTGCTTGCATAGGGGGGTTGTTTTTGTTTTCCTCATTCCTTGTTGTGTGGCTTAAACATTTCATAATCACATTTGAAACACATTAATAAAGAAAGGGGAAAAGACGTGTGTACGGCCTTGGTCTACGTGACCCTGCACCCTTGCTCCTGGAGCAGAGACTGACCTGCCAGACACCAACCGCTCCCAGCCCGGAGCCAGGGAAAGAGCATCTGGTTTGGGCCAGATGGGTGTGCTGGAGCCTGTCTGACCAGGTGTTGCTTGGTGTTGATGTGACTCAACATCTAGGTGGTGTGGAAGAGAGAGAACTACCCCTTCTTCCCATTCTCCTTGTCCCCCTCATCACTGAGGCCCACCTCTGACTCCCTAAGAGCCTTAGAGCCGTGGCATAAAGCCAACCCTTTCCCGCAGCAGGGACTTGCGGCTGGTGCCATTCTATAAGGGCCAGGGATGACTTGAGGTCTGGAGAGTTATTACCCCCTTCCCCCCATCCTATGGTGACATCTTTGCCTCTGTAAAAATGGACTCACACTTCCTCATCTCCCATCTAAAGCCATCTGTGAACAAAAACCTGAAAAAGGCAGCTCTAGGTCTGGCAGCAGCCAAGAAAAACCAAAGGTCCTGCCAGCAGCCGAGACAGGTGGAAGGCAGAATAAGCAGGAGGTCAGCTGGGGCCGCTGCCCTGGGCCAGGGGTAGGAAGTGTGTTGGAGTCTCTGGGGGAAAGAATGAAAATGAGGCTGGTACACAGTGTATGCAGCCTGGTCACTGCGATATTCTATTTGCAAGGCTAGGCTACGCAGACTTCAGGCCTAGGACATTGTTCCTGGTGGGGCTGGTGGCTCCTGACAAGGAGGCATTAAGGATGTCTGCAAATGCCCTCCTCCTGAATTTGCTTGACTAATGAAACGTGGCAGAAGTGAGATTCTGGGATTTCTGGGATTTCTGAGCCTAGGCCCTCTGAAGCCTTGCTGCTTCTGTGCCGTTCTTTCGGAACATTCTATCGGGGAGCCTTGATCTGCGATGTAAAGAGTCTCACCACCCTGAGACCGCCATACTGGAGAGGTCACATGTAGGCCCTTTGGTCAACAGTCGCAGCTGAACCAAGCCCTCCAGCCACACCGAATACAGCATAAGACCTGAAAGTGAAGCCTCATTAGACTCGCAGACCAGCCTGTCCGTCGGTTGAATACCACAGAGTAATCCCCACTGACATTGCATAGAACAGAAGAATTGTCCTGGCTGAGCTCGAAACACGTTTCTACACTACAACACTGTGAGATGTGATGAAAATTATTGTTGTTTTATGCGTCTTGGTTTTGGGGTTATTACACACCAACAGATAACCGAGACAGCCGGGGTGCCTGCATCGAGGCCACCTGATTATCAACTTCCAAATCCTTCATTAATATAAGAGACAGGGGCTCATGGGTCCTTCTCAAAATGGCATGGCAGAGGGTCTACAGGCGAGACTAAAGGTACTGAGCATCTCTTCGAAATGGTGTCCCAGAAGCTCTTCGCTTGAGCTAGTCCTATGGGTCCTAGGGGTGAATTGTTGGAGTAAATAGGAAAACTCTCAGAGAACGACCAGGCGGTGGGGGCAAAAGGTGTCTAACTGGAGAGGCTGGGTGAGCCTGGGAGGCTGAACAATGTCTGGAAGAGAAAGAGAATCAACTCCGAGGACTAGGAAAGAAGCGACTGGATTTCAGCAGGAGGGTGTGGGGGCCAGAGCTTTCCAAGGAGAAGAGCAGGGGGTGGTGGGAGTATGCGAAACCTTGAATTGATGTCTGGCCTGGGGGTTCAAGCAGCCCCTGGGGCTGGCACCTTCTCCCTGGCTCTGCCCGATGCTGGGCTTGGCTCCCTTTAAAGAGCTCTGCTGGGCGCTGGTGATCTCACACGAGCGCTGCAGGTGCAGGCCTGGCCCGTAAACCACAACGGCCCCGTGCTGCTACAATGCACAGGGCAAAGCGTCCAGAGGGGGATAAAGCCTGATTATTTGTTTAGCATCATTAGCAAGAGTCCCAGAACTCGTCTGAAGCAAAGCAGAAACTTTTGTATGAAGGAGATTAAGCCTTAAACTCAGCTGAGAGGGCTCTGCTGTGTGGAGTGGCTTTGTTGCGCCTGGCATTGTGTGTGATTATATGCAAATCACCGGGAGGCCTCCCTGGGGTCCTGACCACAGAGGCTTAGCTGCCCTCCCAGGGTAGGAGTGGGCAGGAGAGGGGGCGGGCATGTGCACCGGCCAGAGAGCACCCAGCACTCCAGGCAGGGGAAGCCTGTTTTCCCTCAAGTTCAGGAAATTGGGGTTTTAAAGAAGTGTTTAATATGCCATACAGAGGTTTCTGATGGTTGGATAGATGCCTAGGGACAGAAGTGCTACTGGGGAAGTATCACCGGAAATGCAGGGCACCATCCAGTGAGGGTGGGGGTTGCTCTTATAGTCAGGGTCCCTCTGACCATAATACCTGGGGTATTCTCTAGCAATCTCTCTTTTGAAACTTAGATATATAGGGTTGCCAAGATGGGAATATATTTTGGTTTTCTTTTTTTTTTTTTTTCCTTTTTTTCTCCATCAACCCCTAGCCAGAATTCCTAGTGGCCAATCAGAAGGACTTGGGATTATCCCGGATTTATTGATCCAGAAAAAGTTTAATGTTTGCTCTGTGCAAGCTACACTGCTAGGTGTAGGGTGTGGGGAGTGGTGGGTGGTTGGTGAGAACAGAGATGAATAAGATAGCTCTGTTGTTCAGGAGTTTACAGATAAGATGTGTACCCAGATAACTAAAATACCTGGGGGAATTTGGTAAGTGCTGGAGAAAAGGCCCTGAGAGAGTGTTTGACTTCAGTTAGGAAGGGATCAGGGAAGGCTTCCAAGAGCCAAGCCCTTGAAGATCTGGAGGCCAGGGTGGGCAAGGGGCGAGGGGCTGCACAAGCCAAGGCATTCATGTTGGAAAGCATAGGGTGCAGACTGGCAATGTGCATGGGGACACATTGTGTCCCTAGGGATTTGCCAAAGCAGCTTCTGCATACTAGGCCCAGTCTCTTTTTGTGCTAGAATTTGGCCTGATATATTGGAGCCCACAGTCTAACCCACGAATGTATGCAGGGAGTCTGGGGTCCTTGTCAGCATCTGTGGAACAGATGCCCCAGAGACTTCTGTGTCCCACCTGCCAATGGCTCTGTGGGTGCCCCGGCATCCTCCTCCTTTGCGTCCCCCACCCCGGCCCCCAGCCCTGAGCAGTGTCTTCAGCTGCTTCTAAGTCCCGGATAGCACGGTGAGCTTGGACATCTCCGAGGCTCTCTTCCAGGTGGGCATAAAATGCTGCCCAGCTGGGGTCAGGGGTGAGAGTCATCAGTTTCTCCCCATGAGAGGCTATGTGCCTGGCTGGGGTCCTGCAGGTCTGAGCTGAGCATGAGGGTAGAGTGAGCTAAGCCCTGGGCTCACTGTATAAGATGTGTTGCTGATGGAGATTGCCCAAGAACATGATCAAGGCTGAAAAGACAACCCAGGAAGGCTGGGTGGCCAGGCCATCAATCAAAACCTGGACAGCATGGTAGAAGCAGGTAGGAAACCATAGGATGAAAACTGGGGCACCCAGCCTGCCATTCCGAGTTGCTGCAAGCCCACGCCATCAGAACTCTAACCTCATTGTGGGCAGCGAGGACACTCAGAGCCTTGCCTGCCTCTACATGCTATTTCTAGAGGGAAAGACACTAGCTCTCAGTCGAGCACAGCTCTTGGGGCCAGATGGAAGCTTTGAGATTTGGGAATCGAGAACTACTAGCTTTGAAGACAGAGATACCGATTCCTTTCTACACCCTCCACCCCAGTCCCCATCAGAGCACCTGCCTCCCCAGGGGCCGCTCAGGGGCAGTAAGAAGCTGAGGGTCTCCGGGCCCTCCTGCTGAGGGGAGATCTGAGCTCTGGAGGATGAGAGTTACGGTCTACCACCCACAAAATACAGTTCTTTCCTTTTGCCGGAAGTTCCTGTGAGCATGGGGTCCCTGGGTTCTGAGGGGTGTAAAAGATGGAAGACTCCCTTCACCCCCCCTCCAAAAAAGAACCCCAACTCAAACCAAGTTGCTCTTTGGAACTGTGTGTCCTTTGCCCATCAGAGGAGCAGATGTTCCTGTGAGGGCACAGGAGATATTGGGGGGCTCCAGTCAGGAGCTAGGCAGGAAGCCAGGCAGGAAGAGCCCCAGAGGATGGAGGAGTTGAAAAGAAGTTTGTAAAGATATTGTCTGGACTGGGTTGAATAAAAGACACCGGCAGACGGGGCTGTTCACCTGCTCGGCTTTTGTTGGGCTCTGCTGTGACCGCTCTCCACACAGTGCTCCGGGTGGGGTGGCGCTGGGGAGGGCGCGCTGTCTGCCATCTGCAGGAGCAGTACAACAAACGCCCACGTGCCAGCCAACGGAAACCCTCGGCAAAACAAACACGCGAGGAGGGCGCTGGCCTGCGGTGTGGTAGGGCGGGTGGGCGAGGTGAGAGGGCACCTGCCAGGGGCGGGTGGCCCCGGGGACTCTGCCGCGCTCTGCGCCGTGGGCCGGCTGCCTGGCAGTGCCGGGGTCAGGCAGCCAGGTGACAGCCTCTCCTTCATTCAGAGGCCAGGTTCGAAGAGCCGGGGGTTAGATAGAACCCATTCTATAGATCACCAGTACCCAGGGTTCCACCCTGGGGTCTGCAGCGGGGCATGCAGGGTTAAGAAGCTTGGGTTCAGAGCCTGGCTCTGGCGCCCTGCTGAATACCTCTCTGAGCCTCTTGGTTTCCTATCTGTAAAATGGGGAGATGGTAATGCCTAACTTAGAAAGTTCTTCAGAGGATGGAAATGATATCTGTGAAAAGAAACTTTGCAAACTGCACAATACTGCACAGATGCTGATTGTCACTAACCTGTTACTTGTGAGGCTGACTGGATCACAGGTGCTCGCTCCTGGCCTGTGACACCCAGAACACGTATACATCAGGAGAGGAGACCTCCAGCCTGGGCAGGTGGCATCTGGGAGGTCCCTCAGCTTATGGGGAAGAAGCCTGGACTTACACCGGGGTTCAGGTGCCTGGGCCAGTGAGGAAAGTGGGAACCAAGGTGGCATGGGGTGGGGTACAGAGTTAAATCAGATGGCTTGGTGGGACTAAGTGTTGGGCTCTGGCCTTGGCAGGGGTTGAGACTGGAGTACAGATCTTCCCCAACATCCTTGCTGTCCTGGCCATCGGCGTCCCTCCCCTTCCCCTGTATCCACGCCTCAACACAGTGAGTGGCAGCTGGGGCCAGTGTCCACAAACCTGTTGGGACAGGGCAGGCCGCTTGTTTGCTCTTCCCAGGGCCAAGCCTGGTGGGCAGGACCCAGAAGTATTATGTTACTTAGTCAAAGAATTCCTTTCCTTGCCTGCCTCCATTATAAAGGGGAAATAAACGCTGAGCTGTCTGCCCTAGTGGCCCCAAGCCAGGTCCTCAAGTGTCATTTCTGGGAGCTGCTCTCCCCAGGGCAGGGTGCAGCCTCCAGGGAAATACGAGCCCTTCTTCCCCTTCCTACCAGTGGTGGTGGTGGTGGTGGGCCTTCTCCACCACCCCCGAGGAGGCCTTGTGTTCTCCAACATGACCCTTGAATATTTTTCTCATTCTAGGTCTGAGCTCTTGAGAGCAGAGTAGGGCTTGGAGCTCTTCTTGTCCCAGTGGAGGCGGGGGCTGGGTGGCTGGGTTTCTGGCCCAGCAGTGGGTGGTGCTGGTGTCGGCACTGGTACATTCCAGCAAAGAGAATAATCAAAGATTTCTTTTGCCATCACCTGCGGCCGTCTGTGCTTTGAGAACCTGAGATGGGTTTTGGATCCTCCAAGGCTTGAGCTACTGTACTTCAGAGTTCTGGTCAGAACCAGGCAGGCCTGGAGGACCCTGCACCAGGCTTTCTGAATTGCATCTCACTGGAGAGTCCCAGGACCAGGTGAGGTCTGAACTTTAGAGATCCGCCAGATGAGGTCCTCTTATTTTGCCCCCAGAGTTGGAATACCTGATGGAATGCTTTCCAGGGAATTCTCTGGAATAGTGTGATGTGCATTTCAGGACCATTTTATATCTGTGGCCCACTGCCAACAATAAATGCTGGTTTATGAATGAAGTCGAGGCATCCTCTCCTTCCTGTCTCCCCTGCTGGGCGGAGTCTGCCTGACTTGGCCCAGCTGTGATGACAAGGGCTTCTAGAACTACTTCTCAGGGAGACAGGTATCTTGCTTGAGAAGCAGCAGCAATCAGATTCTGTTTCTGAAGAATACGAAAGCTCATGTTTTTTTTAATAGCGTGAAGTCGTATATCATTAAATTTGGCTAAGACATCTCCCTGCTTCCAGACATGTTCACATTTCTTCTACCTGGCAGCACAAAACTGTATTTGACTTGCTAGTTTCTCCCCTGTCTGTTATTTTCTTGCATCTTACTGAAGTATTGGATTGCAGTGTGGATTGCCATGTGTTCGCTTAGCATCCATAGCCCAGCTCTGAGTGATCCAGACAGAGGTGCCATGATCTACATTCTTTCATGTTGCCCCACAAGGAAATGTCTTACTCACGCCTTCTCCAAGACCGTCAGCACCTGGAGAGCCAGGATCACCTGTGTCTTCACTGCCCTCCCTCTTCCTGCAGGAGCAGTGCCTGGCAGCAGTGATACTCAGTGAATATTTGTTGAATGAACAGAACATCAGAGGAAGGAGTAGTAGGTGCTCCTAAGTGCTCACTGCTTTACTCTGAGCCACTTTGTCTTGCTGCATCCCTCTGACAGGCTCGGTGTTACATTTTCCCTCTTCTTACCTCTCCGACAGAGTCTCCTTGGCTCTAGATCCATGTTCCTTTTTGTTCAGTTCTCTGGCTTCTGCTCTGACCCCTCTAAGTGTCCTCACTGGGAATTCCAGCCACTCTTGTGCTGATGGCTATAAACTCTGTGTCCTCAGCTCTACACTTTGCTAAAGTTGGGCTCATCCATCTCCAGCTGACGGTGGGCTAATGAATGGAATCATGGAGTATTAGTGTTAGAAGGAATCTCGGCAGTTACCTGACCTAACCTTGGCATTCACCCTCACCTCACTCCCCATGATTCTTCTCTACTCCTGTTAGGAGGCAGCCTGTTTCATTGTTGGCCAGCCCTGGTGGCTGTCCTTCATCTCACTTCTTTCCCTTCATTTGTCATTTTGTCTCAATCATTAACCTCGGATAGCAGGAGCCATATCTTATGCAAATCAATTAACATTTGTTTATAAACAGTGCATATTTGATAATATGAAAAGTTTGAATATTTAACTTAGGTGAGAGGTACTCTTCCCCAAATAGGTTTTGGGGGTTCTCTCCTACCCTCTGGTTTTGGAATCAGAAAGCCTTGGGTTCGGATTCCAGCGCCATCATTTAGCATCTATGAACCTTTGGGAAAGTTACTTCTCCAGGTTTTGCTTCCCTCCTCGATGAAGCAGTGATAATAGCAGTCCCTACCTTGTAGGCTCGGTAGGTGGATGCATGAGATACTGTAAATTCAGTGTTTAGTGCAGGGACTGACATGTATCAAGGGCCCTAAAAATGGGAGTTTTTGTTATTATGAGCAGGCTGACATTGATACTGAACTTGGGGCTCCAGGCCAGCCACTAACCGATATGTATGCAGTTCTTGCCCTGTACTTCTCCATCCCCAGCTCACCTCTGAAGACCATGCTGAAACTGCAGTCCTTTGTTTCCTGGGTGAAGGTACAAGGATCAGTTCTCCCTTCAGATAAGTCCATTAATTTCTGCTTCTGGATAGGGAACGATTCCACGGCTGCCACAGACACCGTGGAGCACAGAGGAGAAGAAGGAAGCTGGTCCATATGGGGGTTGCTGTGCTGAGCTGCTTCTACCGCCTGATGCCTGCCCTCAGGGTGCTTGTAATCCGGTGGGAAGGAAAGGCCAGTGTGTGTGGAGTAAGAAGGAAACAATACCTGCTTCATAGGACGAAGGGTTACATTGTGATGGGACCTCAGCTGAGAGGTCCATTAATATGGCAGTTCAGAGATTAGGTTCTGGAACCACAAGGACCAGGACTCTAATCTCGGTTCTGTGGGGCTTGGAGTGAGTTACTTGACCTCTCTGGGCCTCCTCCTCATCTGGGTTTTCTGGGGAGGATTGAATGAGGGCACGCACTGAACAGTGCTCAGCACCGCACAGCACAGCTCCCTAAGCGTGACTGTTGTTATATGTATTCTGCATTCAGGGGGGAAGGAGAGCTCACTGACGCCTCTGCTAATCAGAAGGGGTGAGACGTAGACAGTTAGGGGGAGGGGAGAGTGCTTCGTAGACGGAAAACAACAACAGAACACAGCAACAAACAACACATAACAAAAACTCACAAAACAGCAATGGCCCAGAGCCAGGAAAGACTAATGTTTAAGGACAGTGGGATGTGCTTCAGGACTGGATCAGAGAAGGAAATCAGGGAGGATCTGAGACAGTAAGAGGGACCAGCTGAAGGACACCTGAGGTTGGACAGTCCCCTCTTTGTATCCTCCATTGTGCCTCTCGTGGCACTTGGTTCAGCAAATAGTTATTGTTTGCTACTGAAATCCTTGGTCTAAGCAGCTGGGCTTGTGTCTCTCACAGCGAACGTACTTCGTAGGCTTACTGCCTTCTGAGGTGTTTCTATTTCCTGGTTCAAAGCCCCATAAATGTCCCTTTTTCCTAATATCCTCACATTTGGTCAGCAAATTCAGGGGAACCTTATCTGCCCTATTTATCATCGGAAAGCTATGACGTATCTTTCTTCTCGGGCTTTATCTTCCAGACAGAGGTCTCTGTCTCATTTTGGAGTCAGAGAGCTGACTTCACCGGTTACTGCCTGACCCGAGAAAGTTACTCAGCCTCCGTGCTCCACTTCCTCACGTACAGACTTCAAGGAACGTGCCTGTGAGCAGCCGGCGCGTCTCGCGGCACCTGCTCTGCAACGCTGGCTGGACTGTAACCTGTCTCCCTCCCAAAAGCGTGACGTCAGACGTCGTCAATAGAGGGCGGCTGCCTCAAACGTCTGCTCTTGTGAGGAATGGCTTAAAAGGTAGGGGCTTTCTTTCTGGGTGATAAAAATGTTCTGGATTAAATAGGGTGATGATTGCACAACATTGTGAATGTACTGGAAGTCACGTAACGGCACACTTCAATGTGGTTAAAATGGCGGATTTTATGTTATGTGACTTGTATCTCAATAAAAAGAAGTAGGTTGCTGTGAAGATGGGACAAATTTGTGATGGGAAAAGTTAAGAACAGTGCTTGGAACATAGTGAGTGGTCTGATACAGTGACTCTAATTTTGCTTAGTGACGTGGTGGTCTGTCACTGGACCACCTCTTCCTTAGACCCTCACACTGTCTTCCTGGTTATCGGAGCCTGGCTGCCTTGGAGCCGATTCTGTCTCTCAAGCTGGTGTCTCTCACACTAGCTCCTCCTGGAGCAGAGTGAATGCCTGCAGTCCCCCTTCTCCCGAATCTCTCCAGACAGCTGGTGGCTGGGGCCTAGGTGTAGCAGCATAGGCCAGAGTGGCCAGATCGCAAAGGGGAGTCAAAAGAAAGGATGTAATGTTAGACTTTGTGTCCCAGGGCTCTGAGCCCTTGAGCCAAAGTTTGCCTGACTGTTCTCCCCAGGCCCCCGCTCTGGTCTGCTATCCCCCTTGTGGTGACTGAGGAACCCAAGTGTGCAGTCCCCAGCTCCTTCTCCTCTGGTTGGAGGCTTTGGAAAGTTCTGCAGATCAGTGGAAGCTGTGGAGGCTCACAGGACAGGCATGCAAAGAAAAGCAGCAGGAAGCACGTGGTAAGGTCAGAAGAACTCCTGAGGGCTGGTTTGGGGAGAGCTCTCTTTAGAAGATGATTGTAGGTGATGATGCAGGGAAAGTGCAGAAAGGTGGGGAGGTGTCCTTCACCTCCTTCCTCTTCTGTCTGTGTAATAGTCCTCCCCAGGTGGCTGAGCCTGGAAGACCGGTGTTTCCACTGCACACAATGTCATTCATCCAAACCCAGGGTTTTCAGGACGGCCTAACTCAGGCCTGTCCTGATAACCCCGTCTTACCCACGCACTTGTGGGACCACTTGGACTGTGAAACCCCTCCCCCTACATCTTTGCATGGGGCTGCTTGCCAGGGAACTGTCACAGAGCAGGAGTGGAGCATGCTGTGGATATGGGCTGCCTCCCTGCAGAGCTTGTGTGTCCTCAGCCTAATGCTGGGGGTGGGGGACACCAAAAGCATGTGCCTCGTGATGTGACACCTCTGTCACTCTGTTGCCACTTTCCATTGAGCTGACTCAGGGAGCTCAGGAAAGCAGGCTGGGCTGCTTGCTCTCAGGGCTCCTGTATCTGACCCCTAACCCCACGAGGTGGCCATAGCTTCATGGTGGCATTGGTTTTGGGGTCCCTGAGCTGCCAGGGTCTTCCTCTGAGGGCTCCCCTCAGACACAGTTACCAAACATGTTTTTCATCTTTATTAATCTGCTCCTCTTCTCATGTTTCCCAGGGCACAGCTGCATTTCTTATCTGATGGGCTGGCTGCCAGCCCCATGGAGCCTGACAGTTACAAAGGGTGGATTAGCTGCAAAAGAATATTTATTAGAAAAAAAAATCCTTTTTATTCTTCTGTCCTTTTTGTGAAATTAGTCATATATTGCCTGGGTGAGATAAGAGCAGAGGTCTGGCATCTGGGGTATTGGCAATGCCAAGGTGAGTGGTGACAATCCCCTTTGCCCGCCTTGGACCATCTCTCTCCCGGCCTCTCTTGGAGGATCCGGCTCAATTTCACGGCTCAGAGAGGTGTAAGATATGGCTGGCTTTCTCCAGAAAGAGGACCACCTTTTTGTGCACGGGCCTCATTTTTCTTCTAAACTCCAGGGCTAGAGACGAGTAGAGAACTGACCACTTGGTAATTCTTTCTCAATTTTGTAGCTCCACTTGCTGGGGTTTGTTTAATGGCATTAAGAGAGAAAAGAGATGTTCCAATGGAAAAATGGAAGCAGCAGTGACTTTCCTTAGGCATTGATGGAGAAACTCTGCCACTGAGGGAGTTCTAGGTTTCCAAGGAAATCAACTCCTTTGTGGGAAATTGATTTTCATTCTGCTTTTGAGACTTTGGTGGTAGGATTGCAAATTGAAGGTGTTTGCATTTGGCTACTGCAAGCCCAAGAAATGTCCCAATTGTGCCACTCAGAGTCTGTGGGAGCTCCCAGAGGACAGGCTCTGTTAGGGCACATGCACTTTGAGTAAACTCTGAAAAGATGTCAACTTTCCCACCCCAACCTGGGAGCTGCTGTGCTAGACCTGCCTGGGCCTGTCTGCCTCTGATGTCGTGTGATACAGGGGAAGTAGGTAAAAAGCCCTGGCCAACAGGGGGACTTCTGATCTGGTCCTTCTGATGCCAGTGGTGGTCATCATCTGGAATTCGGGCCAGCCTGGGCTCTTGGGGTCATGGGAAAACCAATGAATCAGGATCTCTAGACCAGGAGCTGGGGTCTCTGAGCATGGAGGGAGAATTACTGTCAGAGGAGAAACCACAATAAAGTATTAGGGCCCACAAGGGACATGGAAGATGGAGACCATTGTTCACCCATCACCACTAGAATTCAAATCCGCTTTGATAACCCCACCACATATGTCACACATATTTCTGGTATATTCTCTATTGCATAGTCTCCTTGAGGAGAGACTATGGCTCTTAGAAGAGAAAGTGTTTTTCCAAAGAGTTTTGGTGTCCTCAAGAGAAAAGAGAAGGTGCTAAGATCTCGAGGAGACACGAGTGCTCACGAGCTAGACTCCCCCGCCTTTTTTTTTTTTTTTCCTATTTTTCATTCACCTGTCCTTCCCACTGGCCCTTCCTTCATAGTTTCTTGGCTAGTCTCATCTCTTTTTGCATGGAACACTCCTTGCCTCGTTGATGGGCAGAACACAGGGCATAACTCACATCCACTCATCATTGCTTTCCCATCCCAACATTCTCCTGTTGACTCCCTGGTTTTGGATGATGGCACCACCATTCTCTACATCACCTGGGCTGCACAGCTCAGGTGAGCTTTGTGCTTTTCTTTTTCTTTTTTTTTTTTAAGATTTTATTTATTTATTCGACAGAGATAGAGACAGCCAGCGAGAGAGGGAACACAAGCAGGGGGAGTGGGAGAGGAAGAAGCAGGCTCATAGTGGAAGAGCCTGATGTGGGACTCGGGATCACGCCCTGAGCCGAAGGCAGATGCTTAACCACTGTGCCACCCAGGCGCCCCTGTGCTTTTCTTGCCCCACTTTCCATAGCTAGTCAGTTCCCAAACTGAGTGTGGTCTCCCTGGGTAATATCTCTTCCACTCATGCCTTTATTCTCCTTGCTACCTGTTGCCCTGGTGTTGATCATTATTTCTCATATAGGCTGAGCTTTCAATTTTTTCCTCTTTCTCCTTAAATTTGCTTTATACTCTGGGGCTAGATTCATCTTCCAAAAGGCTCTGATCATAAACTTGCAGTATTACAAACTGTCACTAATTCCCCAGTGCCAACCTGGAAATCCTTAAGCTATTTAGAAGGGCAACGCTGGGGGTTCTCTAGTCTCCTTTTTGGCCTTGTCCTTGGAGGGACTGTAAGTGGTGAGGTCAGGGACCTGTGTGCTTTGTCTACTGGTGTACCCGTGTGCTCTGCACAGAGCCTGCAGATAGCACATAGGCCCTGGCATGAAACAAGACCTCAGCAATGCTTGTAGACTTCTTCCCTGCACACAAATGCTGCTGCCTACCGGGAACCCTCACTGCTTCCCAAGGATACCCTTCATTTCCCCGCCTTCACCATTACACATATGCTCCCTAGAATGAAGTCCGTCCGTATAATCTGTTTGTTCTACTCCTACCCACTTTCCAAAGGCCAGCCCAAATCTCGCCTCCTTCATGAAGCCCTCTATGATTCCCCAGAGAGACACGATCAACCGCTCTCTGAAATGCCGTGGTGGTTCTTACTCTCCCGGGGCATTTGGCATAGTTTGCCCTTATTTGAGGACTTCTCATGTCTTTCTTTACTAAGGTTTGAGCTCCTTGAGGGCAAGGATCTTTTTTATTCATCTTTTCAAGCCCCTCATACAGTGTCTTCCTCTGGATGTACTAAGTAAAATATATTGAATTAATACATGAATACGTATATCTTATCTGCGAGCCTGTTTGATTAGTAACCCCACAGTCTTACAGCTTTAGTGATGCTGAATGACTTTGGGGCCATTAGCATTCATTTATGTAACCGCCGCTGGGGGTTGATTACCTCTAATAAATGTGAACAAATTAGCATTTGTTGTTTCATGGCAAAAATTACATCAAGGTGAATCCCATGCCAAGTTGTGAAGCGCTGGGTTACAGAAATGGGCTGTGGGTGGGCGAGGCTCTGAAGCTGCACCCGTGAGGACCGCCAGCCTTTCCTCGGCTGACTGCGCTCCTGGATCCTTTCAGAGATGCACTTCCGGGTGGCCATCCGGCAGCAGATGCCCATCAAATCCCTGAGCCTGTGCTCCTTCCCTTAGCCTGCTTTGCTTCTCCAGTAAGACTTTGCCTCACCAGCGTTGGTAGTTCTAGATCGTGAAGATCCAGGGAGGGCCGCTCTGGGGAACTCAGTGCCCAGGGAGGAAGAGGAGCCCCTGCCTCAGAGGCTTGCTGGTTCCTGGTGTCTCCACTCCTCAGGGTTCTCACCTCACAGCCCCTCAGGAAAGTGACACCATGGCGGGGGGAGCTGAGCTTTTATCCTGGCCTGTTACCTCATCTCTCTACGCCTCAGTGTCCAGGAGGCATCAGCTTTATGGAGGGAGGGGTTGCAGAGGCATGTGGAAGATTAAATGACATAAGGAATGTCAAGGTACTCCGAGAAACAAGAGTGTTATGCTATCACTCATTTCATGGGCATCGACAGTCCATTTAGCTGCCTGTGCTGGGAGAGGGGAGCAGCGTCTAAGAATGCCTTTGGGAAGGCCTTGACCAGCTCTCTGGCGGGCAGTCAGAGTGCGCACTTAATGGAATTGCCTGGTACACATGGCTCTTTGAGGCGGGCACAGTGAGGACCCTGGAACCCATCCCATCAGTCTGGCCCCACGCTGGGTTAAGGGCCTGTCCTGGGTGTTGTATCAAGTTCTGCTTGAAGTTCTGTGTTGTCTGCGGAGCCTGGGCAGTGATACAAAGAGCTGTGCTTCTGCAGATCTGGCAGATAAAGCCGCCGTAATTTGGCAGTGGTGGATTGAGGGGGAGCTGGAAGATATTCCTGGAACCTAATTTCACAAAGCGGGGACGAGGGGAGAGACATCCCGCAAGCCTTCCTGGGCGGGTCACCGTGGTGAGCTGTCAGTAGGGGGAGCTCTGTCACTGTGGTGACTCCTCTTGCCGCAACTGGGGCGAGGGTCTGTCTGGGGTCCGAGGAGGGGCTCAGGGAGAGGCCAAGGGAGCTCTCTTCCGTAGACATGCGCTGAATTGTAGCTAGGTCCAGAACTGTGGGCTGCAGGAGCCTCAGCTAGGAAAGAAGTGGAAATCCACTGGGCCTAGTGTCCAGGGGTTGGAAGGGTGCTTTGGGTTAAACACACGGAGAAAATGCACAAATATCCCAACTGAGAGTGTCCTAGTTAGTGAGGAAGAGACGCAGGGCTGTGGCTGCACTGAGACTACAACTGCCAAGCATCTACCTGCTGGAGTTGCACTCGCTCCCTTGCACAGGGCTGCCCGCGGGGACAGGCTGCAGGCGGGCCCGACACAGTGTCTGGAGTTCCTGAGCGTGTCCTGTGTGGGTGCCTGTGTCTGTGCTCCTTGAGCAGCCCTCGCAGAGCTGCTGCACCCAAAGGGAGGAAGGTTCTAAATGAGAATGTTTCCAAGTGGAAACAAGGCCTTGACTCAGGTTGGCTGTCTTCCTGTGCACCCAGCCCCCAGCCTCAGACTAAGAAGAGGTGAAGATAAGATTGTCCAGATTAGAGTTTTTGGATTGTGAGGGACCCAATACAAGGTCAAGTCTTCAGATGAGAGAGGAGGCCTGAGGGCTCTTTCCAACCTCAAGGCCTTTACATATGGTGCTCTTTGTTAATTTCCTGGCATATTCTCCCCTACCATATCCCATCCTTTTATCTAGGCAATTCCCACGCATCCTTCAGAGCCCAGCCGAGCTGTCACTTCCAAGGGAGTCTTCCCAAACTGCCCAGCCTGGGTTCTGGCATCGTCCTCAAAGCTCTTGGTAGCATTTGCCACAATTGTAAATACTTTGAATTGTGTAACTGATTATTTTCTTTTCCCTCTTGTAGAATGAAAGCTTCATGAGGCTAGCGCCTGTGAGTTTGTTTACCGCCCATCGCAGTGGCTGGCAGAAGTTGGATACTCAAGAAATAAGAGCTGAATGGGTGAATAAATGGGGTCAAGGGTCACCAGTGGAATCTCTCCCACCTCCTGGCAGACAGACTCCTGTCTCAGATTGTGTGGACACTGTCTTCTGCTCTTCTCTATTGAAGGGGGAGCAGCAGGTGGGCTCCCCCAAAGTCTCTGCTAAGTTAAGTCCACTCTCTACCATGCCCACTGCCTTTTTTCTTCTGATTCTTAGCTTTTGCGTGAAAAATGTGGCTTTTTCCAGGTGAACCCCAGAATGCTACGTGGCCCTGGAAAGGTTGTTGGCTGTTATCTCCTGATACAGCTCCAAAGCTAGAGCTTCTTAGCTTGGTCTGCCCTGCCCTCAGTGCAATTTCAGGATGAGATTGAGGAGCAGGTCATCTGGACCAGTGGGATGGTTTTGGAAGAAGCTTTAATACCTCCTGAAGAAGTCCACATCTGTTTTTTGCAAATCCTCGAACTTTGTACCTTGAGACCTGGCTCAGGGGCGGCTGGGAAGCCTGCCTGTAGACTTCCCTTTCTCTAGAGAACTGGACTATGGCTTGCTGGCTGAGCTCTGAGAACCTCGAGGCCACACTCGCTGTGTGTAGTGGGCATGCTCCAGCCCAGCCACACCCTCATCTGCTGTGCTGAATCAGCAACATGCCCCCCCCCCACCCCGCTATCTTGGCATTGTGCAGCCCAGCTAAGCCAAGTCTGGTTACAATGAGTCGGTTCACCTGGAAGCTCGCATCCTGTACTCCTTTCCAGTGTGACGTTCAGCCAACTGGCACCCAACAGTAAAGAACATCCTTGGGAACCAAGGCTGCTGAGGACTTAGGACCTTGCACAAGCCAACAGCAAGGGCCATGCCGAGGGGAAGGTCGTCCTGCCGCCAGGACTTTCTTTCTGTTCCCTCTTGGTTCCTGTCCAGCAGCATGTGGCTCTGGCTGGCAGTCAGCAATCCATTGCTGGTGCCTGTGCCTGCCTTGGCTCTCCTCCATCTAGCCAGGGCGTTTGGACCTTTTTTCTAGTTCTGCTTATGAGCTCAGGAAACGAAGAAGTAGGTTTCCTTGTAAATTGTCTCTGTCGCTGTCATTTTCCATCCTAGTCCCAAGGGGAGTTTGTCTCTTTATTTCCCCCACATTGACACTGATCTTGCCCTTGACTCAAATACAGAAACCTGGTAAGCACCAACGGGGAGGGGAAGGGCTGAGGGGGCACATATAAGAGGTGGGGGTGGCCAAATTTTTACATTTGGTCATCAGTGATAGACGAAACCTTGAAAGTCCAGGGTTGCACGTCATCCAAGGAGGGAGGTGGTCACAGGCCTATTTCCTGGCCCCTGGTTTGATTGGCTGTGGCCTTTGTCAGGAACTCTCTGGGACATCTGTGAGCATCAGCGTTGATGTCTGTTATGGGCTGAATTGCTCCCCTCCAACACCAATTCATAGGGTGAAGTCCTAATCACCAGGACCTCAGAATATGTCTGCATTTGGAAGTCAAGACTTTAAAAAGGTAATTAAGGTAAAATTAGGTCATCTAGGTGAGCCCTAATCCATTATGACTGGTGCCCATACCAGAAGAGGAGATTAGGACACAGACAGGCATGGAGAAAGGGCATGTGAAGACAAAGAGGAGGTGGTCACCTACAAGCCAAGAGCGTAGACCTGAGAAGAAACCAACCTCTCCGACATCTTGGTCTGAGACTCTCAGCCTCCACCATTGTGGGAAAATAAACTTCCATTGTGTAAATCATCCAGTCTGTGCTCCTTTGTTGTGTCAGCCCAAGCAAACGAATGCAGCCTCCTCCAGCGATGACGGAGAAGGTTTGCAGAAGGGCCAAGGGAGCAGTGGATTGATTGGACGATCACATTTTGACCATTTTTTCTTGGGCTCTCAAGAGTGCTATTATCCTCCGCCTTCTCCAGTTCTTTCTTCTTCAGGCAGCCACCGACCTCAGCTTGTTTTGGTGGTTAGCCAAATAACTATCATCATCGGTGGTGAATAAATACAGCATTCCTCCTCTTCTGTTATTTCTCCTTGTGATACGAACTGCAGAATCTGACGGTCACGCAGCATGGCTGGTCCTGCCCTCTGGAAGCTCACGTTCAATGGGGAAGAAAGTCATGAAGACAATTTCACTGCAGGGTGGCAGGTGCCGTGATAGCGGTCAGCAGAGGGATATGGGACCACAAAGGAAGACAACCTGAGGTTGCCTTGGGAGGTCGCAGAAGGCCTCATGGAGGCGATGGAAGAGCAGAGAGTCTGTCGCTCTAGGAAGGCAGAGCTTTGGTCTTGCTCACCTTGCTTCACTCATGGAGTCCAGCACGGTGCTTTGCACACAGTAAGTGCTCATCTTGTTCTTTGGGTGAATGACACTCTCAAGTCCCTTCCAGCTTTATGACTCCATGATTCTGTGACCTCAGAGGCCCCCAGCCATCAGGTAGAGTGGAAGGTGCCACAGGCAGACAGCACGGAGAGGAGCAGATGCAGGGTTTTGCAGTATACAAAGTCATTTGTGAGCAATTAACCTGGAAGTGGGGGAGGAGAGCATAATGAGCTTCCCTCCTTAGCATTTCTGGGCGCATCCTCAGGCGTAACAACAGGAACCCAGCCAGTGCACCTGCCCCACGTGCATGATCAGAGGCGACGTCTCACTCTTCACAAAGCAAAGGTTGGTCAAGCTCCTCACAGCTGTTTCCCAGAGAGAGGAAAGCCCCTAAGTTCCCAGGCAGTGTAAACTGACCGTGTGTTTATAAAATACGTGCCGTGGCCCCAGAACACGAACACGCCTCAGACGCACGCACGGAGCAGCAGCTGGTGCGGCAGTCGGGATGCTGGAGTGCAGGGCGGAGAGCGTGGGAAAGAGAAAGGTTGAATGCCAGAGCCGCATGGCTCTCCTTGGGAGAACACCCAAACGGATCTAAAACCGAAGTTTAAAAAATAACAAACATATAAGCCTTTTGAAAACAAATTGTGCCCAGACATCTTTAAGGCTGAGTGGTTGACCCCTAGACAGTGCAGACCACCCAGCACCCAAATTAGGGGCAGCTCCCACTCCCTGTCCGACGGGTCCAAGAGCTTAGATTAACACCCTTCCTGCCCCGCTTTGCAACATGGAATCGAAAGAGCCCCCGGGGAAGAGGACCGGAGAGTGTGGAGGGCTGGGCCCCCACCCTCGGCAGACAGCGTGCTGCCTTCGGATGAACTGTTTTGTTTCACGCCGCGCTGAGCTCACCTGGGAGATGACCTTGTGACAAGAATACCAGGCTGAGTCCAGATCAGCAAAGAGAGGACAGGAAGAGGAAGAGGAAGAGAAGCAGAGGCAGCCGGGCGAAGCAGTGACTGGCAGAAACCGAGGCGGAACGGCTGGTGAGCATCATTTTTAACCCTCAGTCAGAGTTAGTAAAGCTCTGACAAGGGCAAGTCCTGGTCATTAATCTCTCCGTCTGTAAAAAAACAACCTAGTTCACACCCAAGGACCTAAGGCAGAGGAGTTGGGGTCACTGAACTCTGTCCAAAATGTAGGCCCACCCACCGGCAGCACTGGGACCGAGTCCCCTCAACGTTAAACTAACAGACAGCAAACCACGTGCACTCTGCCCCCTCCAGGCTCATGGGGACTCGGGAAGGGCTGGGGTACCGGCTTCCCCAAAAGCCTATTCTGAGAGAATTCCCCACAGGCCCAGAGAGCCTAGGGATCTGGGGAAAAACAATCATAGCAATGATAAAAATAAGAAGGATGACTATTATTTATCGAACATTTTATCTGTTCAGATCGATGTTGTGCTAGACATAGACGATGTCTCATTTAGTCTTTTCAAGGATCATTACGAATCCCTTTCTACATTTGAGAAAATGAGACCCAGAGAAGTCAAACGGCTTTGCCAAGGTCACGAAGTACATGGTGGAGCCAGAATGCAAATCCAGGAGCGCTGACCCCAAAGCCCATGCTCTTAAGGGTCACCCTGTCCTGCCCTGGGCAAATAACCTTCTAGGCCTTCTGGGGGTTCCAGGCTGTACTTGGAAGGAGGCACGAATATTGAATTAGAAGCACGGCATGCTCTGGATTTACCTGAGGACCCGAAGGGTCCCAAATTATTCCATCCCATTGGCATGGCTGATGGCTTCTCAAATCTGTTCTTCTGACCTGAGTTCAGGAAGCCACAGTCCTCTGAGGCCTGGCGTATGTATGTACGGGGACCCCAAGTGAGGGGCACATGTTATCTGGGATTAAATGTAATAATATATCCAAGAAGAGGGCACAGGTCTTTCCATCCAGGATCCAGGAAAGGACCTGATGAAGACTCACTCTGTAGACTCAGTCTATACAACCCCATTCTGGCAACCAGGCTACACGATCAGTAATGCCCCAGCTGTCCCTTCGCCACACGCTCTAAGCCAGTCTCTCTTAGCATGTGGACGTCCTAGGTTGCCCAGAATGAAAAATATCCCGAAACTGAGCAACAAAGGAGCTGCCACATTCCACTGCCTTTTGAATCTGTGGGCCTCTGGCTCCTCTATATGTCCTCTACCCCCACCCCTACCCTCACTCCCCAGGACTGCCATATCCACCCCTTCCAGCTCTGCCACCAGGTGGACCTCATCCTGGAGGCCAGATTTTCTTCCTTGTTTAATGTGGATGTGTCTTGGGAGGCTGTTGGCCTGGACACTCAGGCCATTTCTAAATCACATGGGACCTCAAGCCATATTCGCTTCCTTTTTGAACACCTGCTATTCTGAACATCAGGAGATACAAAGGAATCCTGACCTCCCTCTCTCTTTCTTTCTCGATCTCCCACTCTCCCTCCTTATTTCTCTCCCTCTCTGTCTTCTTCTCCCTTCCTTCCTCCACCCCCCACCTCTCTGTACCCTCCCTGGCCTGATCTCTGGGACCTAAAGTCAGGGAGCATGATTTTTTTTTTAAAATACAGGAGAAATTTCTAATTTTTGTACTCCTGTCCTTTCAAGCTGTCTGTGCACTGCTATCTTTTAGGCTCATGTCCTCTGATTTCTCAGTGAACGTTAGCATCCTGGGGACTGGTCTGACCAGCTGCCAGCTTACAAAGTAAACGGGTCTGAAGAGGAGTGGAGGTGGAGGAGAAGCCTTGAGGGAAGGAGTGATCAGAAGGAGGCTTCTCTCCTCTCAGCCTGGTGGAACTTGCTGGTCACCAGCAAACTAGTCACAGGGTTTACTGAGCGGGGCTCATTCTGCGTTGAGCTCTGGGCAAAGCAGGTAGTTCCCACCTCTACATCCCGGGGAGCTCGAGAGCAGTCAGTCCGTATCGTGGGGCTTCTTGCAGCTGGAATCCCATTTCGGAGCCAGCAGGCGCACGGTTTGTGTGCATGGCCACGTATGCTTTTTTGGCTGTTTCTCTGAGCGTATATGACTTTCTCCTGTCTTTCCAGAGCAGTCCTCTCCCCTCTCCGCCCAGGGCTGGGGAAAGCGGCAGCTTCTCTAGCAAGCTCCAGTTCGCGTCTCCCTCTCTGAGGGGCTGAGTGGGCAGCCCATGCAAATCACTTTGGCCTGGAGACCTTCTGAGAAGAAAGGGAAGCTCAGAAGCATTGATCTTGCTCTGTGTTTTTCTTTGCTGCTGCTTTCAAGTGACCCGGATCTCATTACAGATATTGAAATGGGGTGTGATTTTGGGGAGGCGTCTGAGAAATGGGAACTTGGCTTGTGTGCTGCTTTTGAGGGTCGCTGGGAGAGAACCACAAGCCTGCCCTGATCTTATCTCCTCAGGAAGGGGCAGGAAAACAACACAGCAGAACAGTTGCCCAGATGAGAGCCTCACCTACTGTGTTCACACCACACGCCCACGTGTGGTGGGGCTGCCATTTCTCATGAATGCGGAAGGGAAGGGTGAGGCATGGCAGGGATTCCCTCGGCCCTGGACGGGGAGGCATGACTGGGCAAGGAAGGGACTGCCAGTGCCACTGTGGGGGTCAGCCTCCCCCCACTGTGGGACTGGCCACCTCCACCCCATCTGCTGTCTCCACGGATCTGGGAGAGGCCGAGCTGCTTTCCTTCTCTAGAATAGGGCCTCCACCCCCAGAGGCTTATGAAATCCACAGCATGTCTGCCTTGTGCTCTGGGGAATCCAATTAAAGAGAAGACAGTCCCGGCCCATGTGGAACTTAATAAAACTTGAGCGGGGACACCAACTACCAATAAAGGAAAAGTTAAATAATGCATAGCACACACACACATCACATGCGAGAACAGTTACAAGTGGTACATGACTAATTGGCAAATGAAAGACACCTTGCTCTCGGTTTGCTCCCACACTGACATTTCACTGAACGCAGCACAGAAGCACACCAGGAGGCTGCCGGCGGAGCTGGGGGAGGGCAGGGGAGGGCAGGGTGCCCAGGGCCGGGCAGCGCGTTGCGGCGGGGGGCCACCTCGGCACGTGCCCCGCTGCAGTGTCAGAAGGACTGACGTTCTGAAGTGGGTTCAGAGCCACTCAGAAGGCCTGGCTTATAGCTTCCTACCAGACAACGATCAGACCTGCTCATACCTGCTCATCTTCTTTCCTTCCCCACCGCGGGAGCCTTCCTCCACCGCAGGCCGTGGTGCCCTTTGCTACGGGGTCTCTTCCTCTGGCTTTCAGGACGGGGCCGGCCACCGCGCTCGCCATTGTCTCAGCCAGGTGAAGGGGTTAGCATATTCGAGCCCTCAAAAAGAGAGACTATTTCGGTGTTTTATAACCACAGCTCTCTCTAACTCATCTTGCCAGATAGAATCACTTTCTCCTTGGTGTCACTATAAAATATTATCATAATAATATATAGTTATTTCAGTAACAGCATATATAATAATATGCTATATGCAGACCATATGCTATATATATATATTATATACTTATGTGGTATAACTATATAGTACCTAATCTCTGTTCTATATGTAGAAATACTATGTGTATGCTATATGTTTAATAGTATATAAATATACAATATGATAATAATAACAGTAACATGATAACTAACTTACCAAGTGCTTACCATGTGCGGACACTGTTCTATGAGCTTTGTGTCTATTAATTCACTGAATCCTGACAAGGTAGATGAGAAATTTTTGTAGGTGAGAAACTGAGATACAGAGAAGTTAAGCAACTTGCCTAAGGATATGAAGTTAGGAAGAGGAAGAGCAGGATTTGAAACGAGACAGGCTGGCTTGGGTGGTAGAGTTTGCCGTGCGTGCACTTTGTGTCCAGCCCGGGGCTGTGGGTCTCGTGGGGGCACCGCCTGTGTCCGGAGCCTCTTCGTAACCTTCCAGGGCCTCGCTCCAGGTTTGGAGTGGTCTTGGAATGCTCGGACAAGCAGATGCTATCAGCAAACATGCCCTTGGTAGCTAAGAGCTGGGAAGGGAGGACGCTGGCTTCCTGGGGCCCCGGTGCCCACAGCCCTGGCCTCCTGCTCATTTGTAGCCCAACTACATAGGCTCTCTCTGAGCCTGGCAGCAGATGGCAGATTTTTTTTTTGCCCCAGGGCAAATCACTTAGAGTATACAAGACATACTGTGATGAGACAAAATGACCATCAAGCTCATTAGAATAAGAAAGACAGAGGTTCATTTTGCAGTTAGGGGCTGTATTAGAAAAGTCAGCCGAGGTGAGGTGCTGGGCACACGCACGGCTTTCAGCATGGGGTGGTCCAACAGTAAAGAGAGATGGTCCTTGGGACACTAGCCAAGGAGACAGCCTGTTGGGGAAACAGCCTATCCTGAGCCATCTGCCCTGGCCCCACTCTGGGCACGATGGGGCCTGTCACCTGAAGGTCATTATCTCTACCATCATCAAGAGACAAGAATGGTGCAATGAAATGAGCGCAGACAGTTCACAAGTCACTGATGTCTTCTGATCTTAAATTTCCTCTTATCCTCTTAGCAGTAATAACATCTAACCTACATATAGGACTTACTATATGCCAGGAACTCTCCTAAGTGCTTTATATATCTTTAATCCTCGCAACACTCTGATGAGACAAGTAGGAGTATTATATCCATTTTACAGATGGAAAACTGAGGCACAGAGAGGTGAAGCAAGTTGCCCAAAGTCACACAGCTAGTAAGCAGCACAGCTGGCATTCGAATGCAGGTGATCTGGCTCCCAATCTGTGCTCTCAACGGCTGTGTGTTTAAGATGACTGTGAGCACGTGCATTGGTAGATGTCTCAGATAATCCTCCCTGCTCCCTGCTTAGGGAAGCTCTTGGCACAGAGGAAATCGGGCTGTTCTTCACACTGAGCTCAGTCTACTTCTTGGAGAAGGTTTTTGAATCTCTTCATAGCCCAAACCTGGGAAAGCTTACCTGATGCTTGCAGGAAAATATCAAGAGGGTCATCCTGGTTCTTGAAGGGAGGCCAGATAATCTCTCCGAACTGTCTGGGTCTTCACTGTTCTGACACCTCGGTGTCCAGGAGAGTCCCCGGAAGCTGCCCCTGGCTGCAGTACAGATCCGTCAGCAAAGCAGGTCACAAAAATTCATTAGGCACTGACATCGTGCGTGTACGGTGCAGGGGACCGGGGGCATGACGCATTAAAGAAATAGGGTTATTTATGGTCTCCAGTCACGAAAAGTTAGAAATCGAGTTGGAAAGATCAAACAGAGGAAAGAACAGATTAAGATAACAAGACAATACCATTGGGTAACAACGTGATAACACACAAAGTTGTTCAGTCTTGCCAACATAACTGTGGGAGGTGAATGGAACATGTCACTACTCATGTCCTCCTTCATGTCCTGGTTTTTTCCCCCTCAAAGTTCTAAGTTTTCTTTAGGACACTATACCCAGCATGGGTGACCTATCTTCCCTTCCCAGAGAAGAAAAGAAAATTCCTTGCAAAGAACATTTTTCACGCAGCAACTCCTTCCATGTTCATCCAGACGTGTGTCTGTTCCTTCCTATGTATTTCTTCGACAGAGCTGGAAGGGAAGGCAATTTGACTGTTGCCCATGTGGAGTGACTGTCTAGTGCTGTTGAGCAAAGGGGACTCGAAGCCAAGGGGTTAAGTCTGTCAATGACCTACCTACCCTCTACTCCTTTCTTTTTGTGCTCTTACCTCCTGTGTCCCATTCCCTTAGGACCTTTTCCATCGACTGCCTGGTTAACCTGGTAAGTATCATGCTCTCCCAGTGTGGTAATGGCTTAACTGGTCACCCCACTCAGAATATATCTCTGTGCAAGGTTTCAGAGGCAAGGGAGCAACTTGTTGGAAATCCGTGCTGACAATTTTAGTCCCTGTGGTGGGACAGCAAGGGTATTCGTTTCGGTTGGGTGGCCTTTTGGATGCCCCTCAGATCACCTTCTCTGCAGGTGTTAGGTCTTTCCCAGAGATGAATTTTTCCACTGAGTTCTTCCTGTTTTCCCATGAATAACAGTGGTAACAGTGCAGGCAAAGGAGACCTTAGCTCCCTAAAATCATTTCCCTTTTCCCCATTAATTATAGTGTCATGATAAAGAGAGATCATTTCAATTTCAGTCTCTAATAATGGGAGTGCCTGGAGGAGAACAACAGAAGTGTTTGAGGTTGGGATTCTGAAGCCTAAAATGCAGAGTTAATTACCTTTGGCTTCCCAGATTCCGTGTACACAACTGAGTTTTATCTTTGTAAACCCTCTGCTTTGAGGGTTTCTGAAGTCGAGAAATTCCCTGAGCTGTGTCCAGAGCTGGGCCCAGGTTAAGAGCTTGCATGAAGATGGACGGAAATACCACTCCGGGCCCCCAGAAGAGAAGCCCTTCTTTGGAGAGATGTCTCTTTGGCGATTCACACGGGCAAAGGGACTCTTTTGGAAATTTTTGCTTGGGGGGCTCTCCTGAGAAGTTCCACTCTGCAAAGGGGTGTTCAGTTCCGTTGAATTTCTTCACTGAGTCCACACAGATTGCAATGTGGAAATGAGTGTGCAGAGACATTTCCGATGTGGGATTTCTTTTTTTGCCTTTGGATGAAAACACACTCAGACCTTTGTGCACAATGTGGATTCTGAGAAGCTGTGGAAGGCAGAGTGGGAGGATGTCTGAGGTATGTCAGGGGAACACTGAGCACAAACACAGCACAGGCCAACTTGCCTCAGGGCTGGGAGGCTGTGGCCTTCTCTGCAGCAACCCCTCGTCCTACACACTCACCCCAAAGGAACTGGAAGGCATCCCCTTGGCTTGTACGTGAGGCTTGATCCATTCATCCACTGAACAAATATATATTGAGCGTCAGCTAATTCCAAACCTATCCTAGGTGCGGGAATACAGCAGCAAACAAAAATAGGCAAAAATCCCTACTGATACAAATTTCACTTTTCCTCTGATTGGCTTAATATTGTTATTTTGCTTTCTTTGACTATGCATGTAAGCACCTGTATTTTTCATATACATATATGTATATCCTTAGGTTTTATATGTGAATCTTAAATTTCTCAGATTTATATGTAATCCATAATAAAAATGTAAATATATTTATATGTAGGTGAAAAAATACTATAAATACATCTTCTTAGACTGTATGTTACAAAAGTCAGGGGTAGGGCTTATCAAACTATCTTTGTACAAAGTCTAGAATACCATCATTCACTCACTTTTTCATTCATTCACTCATCACATACTTTCGGAGTGTCTGTTTTGAGTTAGGTGATGGTGGTGCTTGATGAACAAGACAGAAAATCTCTCATACAAATTATAGTGTAATTTAGCAAATATTGAGGCAAAGAGAGTGATGCCATGGTTTCTGATGCACAAATCTCAAATCTTACGTCGGAAAAGATATACCTGGGGTGCCTGGGTGGCTCAGTTGTTAAGCGTCTGCCTTTGGCTCAGGGGGTGATCCTGGAATCCTGGGATCAAGCCCCGCATCAGGCTCCTCCACTGGGAGCCTGCTTCTTCCTCTCCCACTCCCCCTGCTTGTGTTCCCTCTCTCGCTGGCTGTCTCTCTGTCAAATAAATAAATAAAATCTTAAAAAAAAAAAAAGAAAAGATGTACCTTATGTCTAAAGAATAATGCCATATTTATTGCTAATTGACACATTTTCAGCATTAATGACTTTACCTACACCATGTATAGTCTTTTTTTTTAGCTTTTTATTTTAAGACAATTTTAGTTTTATAAAAGGGTTGCAAAAATAAAGTACAGAGAATTCCTGCATACCCTTCACTCAGCTCACCCTAATGTTAAGATCTTATATAACTATGGTAAATTTATCAAAATGAAGAAATTAATATTGGTATAATACTAGTAACTAGATTACAGACTTTATTTAAATTTCTCCAGTTTTTCCATTAATTTTTTTTTTCTTTTCCAGGATCCATTCCAGGACACCCCATTGCATTTAGTCATCATATCTCAGGAAAGCCTGGGGACTCATTCATACTAACATGTAAATGACTGATTCCACTACAAAGTATTAGTACTTTAGAAGGACCACTACCTTTCAATGGAGATAAACACATACATGGTTCTCATGCATCAGCATCACTTGTGTCATATTTGCAATACAGAAGCCCAGGCCTCAGTCAAACTGTGTAATGTTAAAAAGCCCCACAGGTGATTCTCATGCACAACCAGGGCTGAAACCATTCCTAGTTTAAGCAGAGGTTTTTAGTGTGTGGTCCCTGGACCAGCAACATCAGCATCACCTAGGGACATAGGAATGCAAATGTTGGGGCCTGAATCAGACCTCCTGAATCAGAAAATCTGGGGATGGGGTCCCCATACTCTTTGTTTTATTAAGTCTTCCATGTGATCCCAACACATGGTAAAGTTTGAGAACCACTGCTTTGAGCAAAAGGACCAAGGTCTAACTGGGACATTTGAGTCAGGAGTGGGGAAAAAATGGACGGAGGGCACGAGTTCCCCCTGAGACCACGTTCCATAAATTGTTGTCTTGTCTGTGTACACGTAACGCCATCGCTGGGTCCCTATCCTTTGACTGAGGCTGTCTCAGATTTGCAGACCATCAGCAGTGTTGGAACCTTTTTTTCCAGTAGGAAGGACAGCTTTACTTAAAGCGGCAATAATATGCTGGGTAAGAGTATTAACTGGTGGTGTTTATGTTGGTGGTCATGAGTCCCCCCTTCCTTCCTCTTGCATCCCACAAGCCACAGACCACAAGTGAGGCTGGTGGACAGGGCAGAGACAGAGAATAAGGCTGTGGTAGGGGAAGTAAGTAATTTGATTTAGTAAGCTGAACTGGACTGAGTCTGACGTCATGGAACTCTTTTGCGCTGTAAGTTATTTCTTTCTCTCTCTTTTAAAGATTTTATGTATTTCTTTGTCAGAGACAGAGATCGAGCGAGCACAAGCAGAGGGAGGGGCAGACAGAGGGAGAAGCAGGCTCCTCACTGAGCAGGGAGCCCGATGCACGACTCGATCCCAGGACCCTGGGATCATGACCTGAGCCGAAGGCAGACGCTTCACCGACTGAGCCACCCGGAGACCCCAAATTATTTAATTATAAATTTAATCTCAAAAACAGTGATCCCAAAGCCCTCCGTTTGAAGGGTAATGTCTTCGTGGCCCGCAGCATTGTGTGTGGGGAAGATGTCCTACATGCTTGGCTGCAATGTGGGACATTTTGATCATTCTACTCTTGGAACTGGACTGATGATCAAGAGGTGCTTGTCGGTGAGCAGGAGGGTCACTGTCCCGAACCTCAAGATCTAGGTGTGGAAACAAGCAGGGGATCTCAATGAAGAGGAGACACAAGAAGGAGTTGAGCATCTGGTACTTTCTCTGATCTGCTATCTGGGGCTCAGGTAAGTCCTCTCTGGGTCAGTGAGTGTTGAACAGGAATCAGCCAGGTGAAGGAATGCAGGAGAGGGAAAAAAAGCGTGGGGAGAAGAACCTTCTAGAAGGAGGAAGAGCTTGTGTGAAGGCCTGGGGGTCAAAGGAGAGCCTGGTGTGGAAGTTTTAAGAGCTGCAAGCTGAACATGCAGGAGAGCATAGGGCATGGCATGGAAGATGGGGTTGGAAAGGCATAAGTCCGGATCCCCGCGGGCCTAGGAAGTCAGAGGAAGGATTTGGACTAAGGCCTAAAGGCAACTGGAAACCACGAAGGGGTTTAAAGCAGTGGAAGAAGATGATAGATTTGCATGAGAAATAAATCTCTTGGCTGCACTTTGGAAAGTGGATTGGTGGGGGGAGCAGTGGTATTGGGAGACGTTAGGAGCTGTCTATTATACGGACTAAACTTGTGATTGTTTGCTTAGGAAAAATACGAAATGAACTAAGAAATTATGAGATTAAAATGTATTTCCTCTTGTATTCTTCCTCAGCCCAGGTTTTGTTCTTTGGATGAAACATCTATGGCAGCTACCTTCAGAGTCTGGATGCCTCCGACATGCGGAGTTCCTAGTCAGTGGCACGAGTAAGTCAATGGATACAAAATTGAACACTAGCCTCTTGCAAATCATAATATAAAACACGGGGCTGGACACCATGGGGAATCCCGGGAAGCCTTTGTCCTTGCCCACAAGAAACTAACAGTGCAATCTGGAAATAAAACCATTTCAACGGTCAATGAAAATTCGAGCTGTGTGTTATTAACTATCCAAAAATGAGGATGGGATCATTAATGCTCTAAAAGAAGTAATAGTAGAAGTCGTTTTGTGGGAGATGTAGGTGTGGGGCTCTGAATAAGGCTTGGAAAGCTCGTGGGAGTGGGCAGATGGACAAGCTGAAGAAGGTCAGTGCAGCAAGGGGGAGTGGGGTGAGCAATGGGCGTTGTGGTTCGATCCACACTTGTGGTTTCAATTTGTCTTGATTTTCAGGGAAAGTCAACTGGGCCTCAGACATAAAAGAAAAGCACACTAGCTTTGGGCAGAGAATAAGGGAGTAGTAAATGCCCCCATCTTAAGTAGTGGTCACTTCCTGGCCACCCCTGCTGCAGCTACAGTAGGATCTGGAAAGGCATGTGGGGTCGACGGGGAATAGGTGTTGGGGAGGACAGAGGGGGCCCGGCACTGCTGCGGGGGAGTGCAGCGTGCCTTCCATAACTCTGACCACCCCAGAAACCAACGTGCTCTGCTTTCCAGAACCTTACCTAATGCCAAGACAGTTCAGAAGTTATCTGTGACAGGAGACATTTCTAAAGTCACGCCCGCTGGGAATCCCTGCTCTTTGCCCCTTAGCCCCTTAGCCCCTTAGCGCTGAGACAGTCTGCTCTCATACAGAGTTCAATTGTACCAAAGGGTCAACGGGGCTTTGAGTTGCCCTCAAGCCCCAGGTATAAGTTGCCACTTGATGGCCACCCGCCACCACCCTGGACAGGAGGTAGGGAGGAGGTGGGAGGGCAGAGGGACTAAAATTGGCTTTGCAGCAGCAGAGGACCCTGCAGGCCAGGCTGAGAGAGGACAGGCATGACTCTGGGGGACACCTGGGTGAACTGTGGGGGCAGTGCAGGGAATGTGTCTCAAAGTCTGGCCAGAGACATCGGTCTGCAAGGTGAGTTCAAGGGGGACGATCACAGGGCAGAACGTTTCCAATTATGTGCGCTCTTGGAGATGCCTGTGGGCTGCCTGAGGAGCAGGGAAGCCAAAGGAGTGGGAGATCCCAAAGACAGCCTCTGGACCTCAATCTGCCTAGAGTTAGTCGTCTTCTACCTGTTTCATACTTTAGAGATCCACTTAATAATTGAGTTGAAAAAGAAAAGGATTCTGTTGATAGAAATAAGTTGAAAATCTTTGCCCATCGACTGGCCTTTCCACAACATTCTATTTTGATCCCTACTTGAAGGAATATCCTCAAAGCAGGGAAGGTACTTTGTGGAGCACCCCGACTCTGTGAGGTGCACCAGGGTGGAAGCGCTGAGCCCCAGGATCTGCTTGGCATGTACAGACCAGCCAGGGCTCTGCTGGGGTCGCTGGGGGGCAGGGATGGGGAGCAAAAGCCAGAAAGCTGCCAGCAGGAAGAACAATGAGCTACTGTGAGCGCGGCCCGCAGGGGCTCGGTGGAGGGGACAGTCTGCCGGGGCTGCGGAGGCGTGTTTGTCCAGGCAGGAAGCCACAGGGGACCCTGAGCCAGCCTCCCCTGGCACATCTCCTGACCGCACCTGCAGCAGAGCCCTGGGCACCTTGAGGATGGCAGGAGTGGTTGCTGGGAAGCCCGCCCCAGCCCACCTGGCCCTGAAGATTTCTGACTTCCTGGTCCTGCTTGAGGACTGGGCCCGTCCCTGTCCCTGACCTTGTCCCCGCCACTGCTCAGGGAAGGATTCCCAGTTGTGTTTGGGTTGCTCAGCCTTCTCCCACAGCCATCTCACCGCCTACCATCTGGGAGGCATTCCCTGAGCGGGGAAACTAGGATCTAATGCAGCAGCTTCTAAGAGGGAAGGGTGAGGCGGGGACAGGACACCTCCTAGACGCTCATCAACGTCTGTGGAATGAGTGATTTTAGGAGCGTGCTGGGGCTCTCCCCTGCATTAGGACTATTGGGCCAACACAGGTATAGCTATTCTTGGTGAGTGCGAGTAATTGTATCACAAGGAGACACTGTTCCTGGTGTTGGTCACATGGGGAGGAGGCCTGTTTCTCCGACCAGGCCTGGGCTGGGCACAAGCATCTGAGCACGGAGTCAGAGTGGGCCTGCGTGGGGATAAATAGAAGCGAGGTGGCCGTAGAGATGAGCCACACCATGGCATCCATTCGAACATCACGTAGGGAAAAGGCAGGACCCGTGAGCTGTTGGAATGAGCTGGTTGTGGCAAGTTCTAGAAGGCGGACTTGGTTGGCGTGGCTCCTTCTCCAAGCCTGGTGTTCTCTGGGCTCCTTCCCACCGTAGTCTCTCTCTCAGGTGGTGCTTAGGAAGACAGTGGCCAACCCTTGCCAGGCATCTACTCCTGCCAGGACTGTGGTGCTCCTTTTCGTGCAATCTTTGATTTGATCCTCACAGTAGCCTGGTAAGGAATTATTATCTGTGTTTTACAGACGAGAAAATTGAGGTATAGAGTGTGAAGTGACCTGCTCACGATTACAGTTCTAAGTGGTAGAACCAGAATTCGAACCGGGACCGATCTAATTCCAGAGATCAAATTCTTAACTGCCTTTTGTTGTGGAATCCTCTGGATGGCGGCAGCCTATCTTGACTGTGCTGAGTCAGGGGGTGGGGGTGGTGGTTGATTTAAGCTTGGAGGGAGGTTTTGAGGGTTGGCAGAGCTCCTGGGAGGACAGAGTTGCAGGGTGGGGCCAGTCTTGTGTTGTGGGCCATGTCACTTGGTCACTCACCCTCCTTCCGAGAGCATTTCCTTCCCATGCTGCACCTTAGACACTCTGTTCTTAGTTAGTAATTTGGGAGCCATCCCCCACAGCTTCTTTCTGCAAACTCTGTCCCGGGGCCCCCAAAGATGGGAGTGGCTAATGAGGACATTCTCCTGGGGTTCCGGTGGTGCATCTGAAATTTAGAACTAAAGTAGGTCTTCAAATATACAGTTCTCTGGGTGGCCAGCATCCCAGGGACCTGCACTCAGCTACTGCCTGGTTTCAGCATGTGCTTCTCTCGGGGACTGAGAGCCACGGTCAGCTGCCAGTGCTGCCTGGGGGCATTTGGAGGGCTGCACGTGGCAGGTGCTCAAATGTTTGATGCCAGCCATTTGCTCCGACTGATCGAATCCAGCCAAGCTGGCATCCCATTCTCGGACAGGCAAGAGCAGAGGCCTATCTAGATTACATTGTGTGACTCACCATCATTTATAAACTGATTCAGTAACCTGGCTCCTCAACCCAGAGAAATAACAGGGAGCTCCCTGACCACGGTGGACTTGGAGGAGGCTTCAGGGAGATCTATGTAGGATCTCTCCATGCTTCTAGTGATCTTTGCAATCACTGGTAAGTATGTTTATGACTCCAGGTGGCTGTATCGCATCACGTACCGTCACTCGGTTACCTGTCCTCATGCCCCTCTGTGGTGCAGGCAGTACCGCCAGACCCCCCTTGGGGCCCAGGCCCAGCCCAGCCACAGCATTGGGATGGTCACGGCTGTCCCTTTTAGATGCTTACTATTTGCCAGGCATTTGCAGCGGTTTGCAAATATTTACTAATCTAATCCTTACAAAAATTTTAAAATCTGTCTGCCTAGAGAAGGTAACTTGCCCAAGATTGGTGGAGGTGTTGACTCAAGACTCAACACCTTCAGCAGCACGAGTTTGAGTCTATTGTGAGCCATTGTACCCCGCAGACAGCAGCCTGAACAAAGTTCCTGGTGCTTGGTGACTGCAGTTGGCCTTGATGGGCTGGGGAGGCTGCTCTCCAACTCCAGGGGCCACCACTGCTGTCCACGTGGTTGTCTCACGCTCTGAGAAAGGATAAATGGCCAGTGATCAACACATTCATGAAACTTTTCTGAGCACATACTCTACAACTGGCATTGTGTCAAATTTTCTGGGCACAAAAGAAACCCAAGATGCTTCCTTAAGGAACCCACTCTTGTAGCAGAAGAGGCAGTTCGCCATGGTTTTTGCATTCCAGAGCTTGGTGCCATCAATGAGTCGGGCCATCCATGCTCAAGCTGAGGGGGCTCTGGGACTGCTGAGCAATCCGTCTATAACTCGCTCTAGAGTCTGTGCACCTGCCTGTGAAGGCCGCCTCCCAGTTGCAAAATGGTCACCTGGTTGCAGAGGAATAAGTGGTCTGAGTTGCATCTTCGGCTGAGAAAGTGGGACTGGCAGCCTTTACAGAAAGAGTAAAGGCAAGGACACTGGGGTCTTATTAGACTTTTTGGCTTCTAGGCTCAGCATCCATCCCGTGGTAAAACTCCTCTAGGCATCTGTGGCAGAGTGGAAATCCCACTGGAGCCCTTGACCCATCTCCCGCTAACTGGCTGAGCTTGGGCCTCCTTGAACTCAGTCTCTCCTTTGCCATTGTGAGGGCCGTGGTTGGTGCTCAGTTGACATTTGTTGAATATCCGGATTTAATGTCATCAATGGCTTTTATCTGTATCCCTTAGCTGGGTTTTTAAAAAAATGCTTTTCTGCATGTGCATATTTCTGTGGAAATATGTATATTTGGGGAGAGGCTTTCTGACCCACTGCTTTCCCTGTTCTGGTGTGAGGGTATTTGTGCTGATTGTCTCTCCTCCACTCCCCCAAACCCCACTAAAATGCAAGTTCTCTGAAGTCAGGGACTTTCTTTGTTCACTATTATATCCTCAGTGCTATGTACAGCCTGGATAACAGAATGACAGTCATCGAATATTTGCTGAATGAATACGTAGATGAATGATTGGTTGTTTGAAGCTTAACTCTTTTGTGGGGAAGTGGTGTTACATGGTTGATAAGAGCTGTTCTCATCACAAGACAAAATGTGTAACTCTGTGTGGGGGTGGATGTTCATGAGACAATGAACTGATCATTTTGCAGTATGTACTTACATCAAATCCTTGTGTTGTGCACCTGAAATTGATATGTCAATTGTATCTCAAGTAAAAAGAAAAAAAAAAAAAGAAAAAGGAAAAAGAAGAAAGAAAAAAAAGAGCTATGGAATCCAAGTGCCCAGGTGGGATCCCAGGCTCTTCTTAGGAGTTATGTGTTTTAGCCAAGTTTCTTAACCTCATTCTGTCTGTTTTCTCATCTGTAAAATGAGGCTGATACTTCAAAGCATTGCTATGAGGATTAAATGAAATAATATGTGCAGAGTATTTAGAACAGTTCCTGGCATATAGTAAATGTCCAGAAATCTTGGCTATCATTGGCTTTGCAACTGGGAGGTACATTTGATCTCTGCCTCCCTCCTCTCACTTTTATTTTATTTATTTTTTCATGGTGTGACTGTGTCTATTTGTGGAACATATTAACTAAGGGAGATTTGGGTTTTTTTTTAAATGTACTCATGCCAATCAATTTATAGTTACTGTGTGCCTGTTACATTTTTAACCCTATTTGTGTTTTTGTTTTCCATATTTGCTCTCACAGGTAATGGCAGAGATATTGGGCTTGAGTCAAAAGTTTTCATATGAATTAAAATATTTCATATTAAAAATAATAGCAACGACAATGGCCACCGTTTATAGACTTTTACTATGTGCTTGGCATTGTACACTTTGGTGGCTACGTGATGGCCCAGACCAGGGACAATGACGTGTAGGTGTTGACTGCCAGTGTCTGACTTTGTCTCTGGGTTCACTGAGCACACGCTTAGCTTCCTTGGTTCACTAGTCTCTCCCTGGTTGTACTGCGGCCACACGTACCTCGCACAGTTACTGCTTGATTGAATTAACAGCTCTGTCTTTGAAGGCAGATCTTTTTTTTTCCCCCCTTGGACCTTTAAGATGTCTAAAATTTTGAGTTGTTTTTCTCTCTTTCTTATCCTTTTCCTCTTTCTCTTCTTTCTCCACTTACATTTCTATCTCCTTTTCAACTTCTCCACCTCTCCATTCATTCATTCATTCATTCATTCATTCATTCATTCAAGTTGCTCTCCCACCAGACTACAGCTGCCTGACAGCTCCCCCCATGACCAACAGTTGCCCAGGAGCATGGCACACATGCAAATAGACTTGTCGTGGCATGCTGCAGCCTTTTCCTTTCTGTAGTAAACTAAACCTTTGATTCACAAGGAAACAGACCTTAGCTTTATTGTAGTTCCAGTTTCCATAGTGTTTGGGCACAAATCATGAACTACACCTGGTGAAAATCCTGAGTCATCAGAGGGCTTGGTGTTGCAGGAAGAGGAACTGGAGAAGACGTTTTCATTGCACTTTAGAAGGAAAGATGATTGACAAGCATCATTGGACAAACTCCCTTCCCTTTACTCTTTTGAGCCATTAGCTCAGACGTCCCTGATGTCTGTTGCCTGGGGGGCTCTGGTCACTTGAGGGACTTTCAACATTGCACAGAAAAACAGTGAGACTGAGTGGTCTGAGTCATGGGCATGCCGAGTGGGTACCAGGTCACAGGGCCACCTGATCACTATTCCTTGGTGGGGGGACTAAAGGAAAGGGATTTTCTCTGGGTGCACAACATTCATGGTGCCAAGTGCCTCTCTGTGTGGGAAACGATGGTTACATGCTTCCCTAGACAAAGGATCTTCCACGCTACACTTGAGCTGGAGATTTTTGTTTTTCTTCTTAATCAGGGCTTTCTAGGGGCATTCCAATGAATAAGAGTTTGAAAGAGGACAGATAGGAAAAGAGATCTTGAGAAAAAAGGAAGGACTCATTTTTTTAAATTCTAATGATGAATGTGATTCATATTAACAGATTAAGAAAAACAATGTGACTATCTCAGTAGATGCAGGAAAACGATAGGACAGAACACAACATCCTATCATCATGTACATTCTAACTATACCAGAACAGGAAGGAACTTCCATAATCCGGTAAATTGCATCTTTAATAAAGCCTACAGTGAAGAGCACACTTAATGGGAAAAGAGATTTGGAAGTTGACAGGCTGTTTCTCTCACCACACTTATATGGGAGATGTTTGGGTTTTGGCCCAGGAGGGTGAGGGGAGAAGGTGACCCATAAGAGATACTCTTGGAGTGCCTTGAGCTGCAGATGGTCAAGGAGGTCACCAATCAGAGGCAACAGCCACCCTGGGCAGGCACATGTGTCAAATCCAGCCAGTTAAAATCCTCCCTGGACTGGGGTCAGTCACATGAGGCTGTGCCCGGACAGGGGGGTGAGAGCAGAGGCTGCTGGCAGGGCTCCAAAGCCTCAGGAAGGACTAGCTTCTGATTGCCTAAGTTAGTGTTTCCTAAATCCCAAAGTAATGTCACCTGAATTCCTGACTTTTTTAAAATAAAAAAAAAGCAGTCGTTAAGCGTCTGCCTTCGGCTCAGGGCGTGATCCCGGCGTTTCAGGATCGAATCCCACATCAGGCTCCTCCGCTGGGAGCCTGCTTCTTCCTCTCCCACTCCCCTGCTGTGTTCCCTCTCTCACTGGCTGTCTATCTCTTTCACATAAATAAATAAAATCTTTAAAAATAAATAAATAAATAAATAAATAAATAAATAAATAAATAAATAAATAAAAAATAGCCAATAAGGTCATGGACCACTCCCAGACCTACTGTGTCAGGTTTTCTGAGGCAGGATCCAAGGATATTTCTCTGTAGTAATTATCCTGTGTAATGTGGATAGAAACCACTCTTTAGGAATTCTTGCAGGACTTTCATTTAAAAAAATCTGATTTTTCCTATCAGTGATAATTGCTTGGGGACAGGGGCTGTGTCTTCCTCATATGGAATCCTTAATGTCTAGCGTAATTCCCAGTATAGAGTTAGTGCTCAAAAAGCATTTGTAGAAGTTTAATGGAAGCTGTTTCTCAAAGGTGGCCATCGACTGTGCAGACCGTGGGGGACGGTACTGTTGACTCGGAGGTGAAACTGTCAAATTAAGCCTATTACTCAGTGTGTGGTGCCAAGTAATGGTAAAGCATGAAAAAAAAAAAAAAAAGTCCCTTTGCCCTGAAAGGACCACATGTGTGTAGAGGAGCCTAGAGACTTTCTCTTTTGCAAAGGCTGTTTTTTAAAGCTCCAGGGTAACAAGCAAATCAAAGGTAAAAACAACTAAGTTTTCTTGACTACCTTCCAGGATTATTTATGGCCGTCTCGAGCCGTAGATAACAATTAAAGCCACCCGGTCCTTGGTTTTCTCATCTGCAAAATGGGCACATGGACGCTTGCCAGCTGCTTCTGTCGAAGAGACGTAGTATGACTGGGGGCCATCTGCTTGGCATCAGGGGGCATTCAGGACAGCCATAAAAAGAGCCGGCCATCCTCCAATTTGTCAAGAACGCCATGCTGCTATATACAAGAAAGCCCGCGCTTCTGAGTCCTGGCGCCCATCCAGGCCACTTTGCCTGGGGTCTGTGCAGTCTCTATTTGATCAGAATGAATGTGATTTCCTTTTTAATTGTACCTAGTCATATCATCTAATTATTTAAGGCATAATAAAGCTGGAAATGCCAACCATGGAGGCTACTCCCAGCTACGCACCTACCATGCAGCGGTCAGCCGGAGTTGCAGATGATGGTTGGAACTGGGGTGACAGGACGCGGTCTGAATCCCACCACTCCTTCAGCAGAGGTAGCAGAAATGGCTCTTATCTTGGAAAAGTACAAACCATTGAAGCTTGAAGGGTCCCTAGAGTGCATGAATGTTGAGAACAAAAACATGAAAGGGAATTCGGTTATTTAGTCTCTTGGTCAGAACGAAACAATGAAAATTAGTGAGTGCAGAGGACTTACGCTAGGCTATTGCATTTAATCATTGCAATAACAACAATTATTATCCTTATGATTACTATTACTATTATCTTGGTTTGGAAGAGGAGGACACTAGAGCTAGGAAAGTTGAAACGCCTTACCCAAGGCCACCCAGCTAGCAGTGCAGCTAGATTCCATGCCGGGCTTTCTGACTCTAAATTAAATTGTATCTTCACCATGCTATTTTGCCCAGAGGCAAATTCTATGGAAGAGTGAAATGATACTTGTTTTCAGGAGAAATGAGAAATGGGCTTAGCTGACTGGGTGTGTAAAGGAAACATGGGGGATTGCCTGTAGGCAGAAATGAAGTTTGATACTATACCCATGGATTACCCATTTCACTTGGGGCTCATTATTGTTCTAGCCAGACTTATGCAATGTATCTTTCATGTATTTAAAATTTTGATATCATAGCTTTTCTCTGAAATAAATGGTGGTTCTCAACCTTGGCATTTTCATGAACTCTACAGACTGTCTCCCAAGGAAAATGTATATATGCACATAGGACCCCCCCACTTTAAAATCACTGGGTCCCTCCCTCCTCTCCTACTCCACCCCTAAGGTCAGGAAATCTTTCCCTAGATATGACTTTAGAAATTGCTTTGATTTTCTGGGCCACAGAAAATCTTCATTGTCTAAGGGATGTTCAACCTGTAGGCCATTAATCTTTTCTATGCCCTAGTCTGTCCATATCTGCATTGATGATAAATCATTCATTGGAAGGTCATACGGATTTTTCTGTCCACTCAACACCAAGTATCTGGCTATACGATGCTAACAATTTCTCTGTTTTGTTCATTGCTGTATCCCTGAAGCCTAGAACAGTTCTTGGTATAATTACATGTTTTATTTTTTGTGTTGAATATGTGTTTTTAAAAATTGTTGTGTGCAAAAATGTTTGGAAATTAACCACATATATGTAATAGGAAAACTTTTTGGAGGGGCAGGGAAAGAGGGAGAAAGAGAGAGAATCTTAAGTAGGCTCCATGCTCAGCACAGAGACCGTCAGGGGCTCCACATGGGGTTCGATTTTAGGACCCTGAGATCATGACCTGAGCCAAAATCAAGAGTCAGATGCCTAACTGACTGAGCCACCGAGGTGCCCCAGAAAAATCTTGTTCTTAAAGAGAATTTATCTATAATTGCTCCATTATGTACCTCATCATAGATATTTGGTATATAAACTTTACCAAGCTAAGAAAATTCTCTTCTAATCCTAATTCTCTAAGGGTTACTATTATTTTTTAAAATTACATTTAGATGCTGGACTTTATCAAGTGTTGAGAAATTGAGTGGGGTAATTTCATAATATTTCTCCTAGAGTTTATTAATGTGGTGAGTTACACTGATAAATTTTCTACGAATAAATCATCCTTGTATTCCTGGGATAAATCCTACTTTAACATGTTGTTATTATTATTAGTATATCACCATCATGTATCAGCAAACCAAAATTTCATTTGGGATTTTTGAATCTATGTTAACAAACTAAAACGGGCTTGTAGTCTTTTCTTGTATTGACCTTATCTAGTTTCAAAATTGAGAATTGCATCAGACTTTTATTTTCAAACTACTTGTGACTTTTTCGTTTTGATTCTATGTGAGAGACAACATAGTATTGTTTTTTTCTGTTTATTTTTTTGTTTTGTTTTTTATAATTTAAACTCAATCCAGGAATCTGTATCTTTTAATTAGTGAGTTTAATTTTTTAATATTTACTATAGTTATTGTGCTGTTAGAACTTATCCTGTTACCCTAGTTCTATTTTCCATTCATTGTATTTTTTTTTAATACCCCCTTTCTGTTTTCCAAAGAACGATCCAGTTTGCTTCAGCTGGTTTAAAAATGTAACATTCTACATCTGTTCTTATAGTAAGAACAAAACTGGCAGTCACCCCTTACTTCTGATCCATACTTCGGTTTATATTTTCCCTTGTTGATTTCTTAAATTTGTCAATACCTGTATTTTCCCTTTTGTAAAACAAAACCATTAGCACATTTTAATTTCTCTTTGATCTCCTCCAGGGCCACACATCATGCCTCTGCAAATTAAACAGAATATAAAGTGAATGAAGTCCCTTGCTCTTGAGCAAACATGCTGATATTTTCTAGATATTTTGTTCTGGGTGGCTTGGGATGTATTTTCTCTTTCTTTTCAGCTTAAAGAAAATTCCTGTCATAAACTTTACCTATGGATCTGACCATGTTTTGCTCCCGTATTTCTTGAAATTCTCCTGGGTGCCTTTTTATTTTTTTATTTTTTATTTTGAGTGCTTCTCAAAGACCAATTTAATGTGAGGACTTGTCTATCTGAGGATGTTTTTGTTATGTTATGATATTTAAATGATAGTTTGGACAGCTTAAAATTATAGGCTCAATGCTCTTTTCTTTGATACTTTAAAAATATTTCTTCATTGTTTGTTTGCATCTAGTTTTCCTGTTGAGAAGAATACTATTAATATGATTCTCGTTCCTCAGTGGTTAATATACTCTTTTTCTCCATACGGTTTTAGATTTTCCTCTCTGTATGAGTTGTTTTTTTAAACTTCATTATAATGTGTCCAGGTGTTAGTTTTTCATCACCTCTATAGTTTGTCCGTCACTCTTTCTTTTCTTAGATCTTTCATAATTTTTTAAATTTTAGGAATTTATCTGCATCATACACAAGACAAGGACAAGATAAGAATAACCACTATCAGCATTGCTTTTTATCATTATCATGGCATTCACTAACCCTATAAGGAAAGGAATAAGAGATAAAAGCACTGGGCCACCTGGGTGGCTCAGTTGGTTAAGTGTCTGCCTTCAGCTCAGGTCATGATCCCGGGGTCCTGGGATTGAGCCCCACATGGGGCTCCTGACTCAGCAGGGAGTCTGCTCCTCCCTTTCCCTCTGCTTGTGCTGCTCCCCCTGCTTGTGCTCTCTCTTAAATAAATAAATAAATAGATAAATAAATAGATAAATAAATCTTTAATTACTAAAAAAGAGATGTAAGGATTGGAAAGGAAAAGAGAAAACCACTATTGTTAGCAGAAGAGATGATCACCTACCTAGAAAGACCATCGTATCAGGAGACAAACTGTTAGAACAAGTACAAGAGTTTAGCAAGGTTGTTTAAAGTAAGATAAACTTACAAATATTATTAGAATGTTTCAATAACATCAACAGCCAACTCAAAAATAAAATAGAAAGTAAGATGCCATTCACAATGTCAACAGAATCCATGAAGAAAGTTAAGAATAAACTTATCCGGGCATATACCAGACTTTCAGGGAGACAGTTTTAAAACTCTAATAATAAAGAATATGGAATATGATCTCAATAGATGGAGAGCTATCCCCTGCTTAGCTGAGCCAAATTAATCTTATAATGATATCAGTCCTCCTTAAAGCAATCTATAAATTCAATGAAAAACCAATAAAAACTCCAGTTGTATTTCTTTGGAGGAGCTTGATAAACTTATTCTAAAATTTTAAGATGTACTATAATAAGTAATAGTGAAAACTTTCAAGTATTGGTACGAGAACAGACAAGACCAATGAAATACAATGGAATTTAAAGACAGGCCCATGTACATAAATTAGGTATTTCTATTTTAAAAAAAAAAGGATACCACAAATAAAGTTAACAGATGCCAGATTAGGGGAAGAAATTTATATTGAGTAAAACTGATAATATCTAGAATTTTACATGTGGAATATACAAAGAACTCCTAGTCAATAAGAAAATGACAGCAACCCCACTGGAGAAATTGGCAAAGGAATAAAGAGTCATTTTAGAGAGCAGGAAATCCAGAAGGTTTGCAAGCGTATGTAGAGTATGTATTGCTATGCATTAGTATTAGTATTAGTAATGTAGAACAAAACCACAACACGCTGTCACTACATCTATTAGGTCAGCAAAAATTGGGAAGCTGGATGGTGCCAAGTTTGGTGGTGAGATGGAAATCCGTGAAGCTGGTGGGAGTCTTGGAGAGCAATCTGGTTGTATTTTGTCAGCTTAATTAAATATATCCATACATAGTAATTCTACCTCTGGGCATATAACCCACAAAAGCATGCGTATCTGTAAAAGGACGCATTGAAATATTCATTGACGCTCTGATTGTGCAGGGAGAAGTGGGAGACAATCTGGGTAAGTAAAATGCCGTGTTTGCATTCCGTGGGCTCCTTTGAAGACATCAGAAGAGATAGACAGAATGTCTACATGGCAGAATGGATGGACCTTAAACATAATCCGGAATGACAAACTCAGGAACAGTGTGAGCGCTTACAATAAATTACCATGGACATGAAAAAAAAATCCATGCATGCAAAACATCATTTGTACCTATAAGGACAGGTACAAATGTCTACAAATAAAAGGATTGACATGAACCAGATGAAAATACCTGCTTTGACTGGCATGTGATGGAGGTGAGTAGCGACAAGAGAAAGACTAGGAATGGGAGAATGGAAGATGGGGTTGGGAATGAATGAATGAATGATTAAGTGAATGAATGAGTAAGAGAGAAACCTTCCGGGGACCCATGATGATAAGGTGCCATGACTGAAAAGGATGATGAAGGCCCAAATGGAAAGGGGGAAATAAGGCCTGCTCTGGATGATGGCACATAGTGAGTACAAGTAGATACTTGTTGAATGAAGGAAGGAATGAAGTCTGCGGTAAATCCTTTTTGCAAAGCTAAGGATTGTTTTGCAATGCGAATCAGTGCTCTTTACTGAATTACTATTTTCTTATTTATTTGAGGGGGAGGGAGAGAGAGAGAGAGAGAAAGCACAAGCAAGGAGGAGGGGCAGAAGGAGAGGGAGAAGCAGACTCCCTGCTGAGCAGGGGCATCTGATATGGGGCTCGATCCCAGGACCTGAGATCACGACCTGAGCTGAAGGCAGATGCCTAACCCATTGAGCCACCCAAGTGCCCCTTTATTGAATTATTTTAGGAGTTTTGATTTCGATATATGAAAGTTTTTAAAAAATGTGAGCACACCCAAATTTGAAACACCTGGAGGAGTTAAAAGAATTTTTTCTTTTCCTCGACTTCTTAAACATGGACACCTCCTCCCCTTTTGAACTATGCCATGAAGTTTGGCTTTGGATTCGCAGCCACGGAAAATGTCTTCCCAACAAATCTTGGATCTTTTGACCAAGTCTCAGTTCCCAAATACCTGCATATATGTGGTCATTGATGTCCAGAGTTTTTGCTGGAAGCACTGAGCTGGAATCTGGTTCCCGAGCTTCAAGGCTGTCGAAGGTGGCAGGGCTTAGAGCTGGGCATGGCAGTGGGCCTATGTACTGACATTTTTTTTTACCTGCTGCTGTACAAGATCTGAATTGTCAGCACACCTCTAGATTTGTCTTCTTCCTCCCTTCTTTCCAGAGGACAGAGAATTATCCCAGATAGTCCACTGATCTGTTCTAGGCTTTAAACATGGCTGACATTTGGCTTTCACTGACTTCAACTTAACAAATATCTGTCGGTGTGATTATCTAAAACTCTGGCTCTAGTCAGATGAACTTGGGTCTGACAGCCAGCCTATCACCTACCTAACAGCCCGTGACACTGGGCCAATTAAATTTCCTGAGTATTTGTTTCTCTGAACCATATGGATAGAAATTTCCTCACAGGGTTGTGATAACTTGATCAGATAATGCAGTTAAGGCTTCACATAGAGCTCGGTGCCTAGTAAGTAGTTGTTATTATGATGGTTTCATGGAAATTATTATGCTAGGCTGTGAGGAGAGACCAAGATAAATAAAGAAAAGTTCTTAATTTCATGGAACTTGGAGAAATAGGACAAAACTCAGAACAATGTGAGGCAGGAACAGTGAGGTCACATATCCTCCTAAGAACCCCATGAGACATTCAGAGAACTGCTTCTTCATTTTAGAAACAAGGAAACAGAGACTTAGAGTTACGTGACTTGGTGAAGAGGACACTGCCAGTGAGTGGCACAACTTCACTGGGAACCCACCCCTCCTACGACTGAGCCAGGTTGGATGGATGTCCCTTGGTTTCCAGTGGACAGAGCTGTGTCAGATGGCTCTAAAGCAGTGTGGGCGACAGAGCAGCAAGGGGGCCTGGGCTAGGGGGCCGTAGTCAGGGGGTCAAATGATTGGGTCCCTGGGGCCTGAGCATGTGGATTAGGATACACAGTGGCAGGAAGCTTCCATACTGGGAGGGAGTCAGTGGCCTAATCCCCATATGCTATGAGGTGGTGAACCTCACTACTTTTCCTTTGAGAAGCTTCATGCTAGTAGGTGGGTGGGTAGTAGGAAGGAGGCCCTGTTCATATTGTATTGTTAAAGAGCATGGGTGTCTTCTCCTCTCTTCCCTGAGAGAGTTGGCCTCTTTCTCCATGGGTGTATGGACCATTGGAACCAGTGTCCCCCATATTTAAGCATGATTAAGCCTTGCCATTTTGGTAGTGGCTAGGGGGCAAGGGAGGGGCTATTGTGTTTCAAAATGGAATAAACAGAAAAGCAGTATTAAAAGAATGAAGAGGTTGTTTAGTGAGGCTTGAAGAAACTACAGGTGTTTCCTCCTGTGTTGAGAACCAGTGACCCCTGGGAATTGCATTTCCCGTTGAGCAGGGCCCAATGCGGACTGGGTCCTGCTGACATGCCTGTGGTATAGAAGCCTGAATAGGCATCATAGAAAACCCAGAGTTTTCCAGGGGTCTTTTGGGCTCCTCGTGGGTGTGGAGGGGTCCAAGACTCGACACGCGTGCTCACACAGCTCACGTCCACAGACGTGTTCACCCTCCCCACGCGCATCACACCGCACGCTGGGGCTGCGTCTGGATGACCATGGCCTTCTGTGCTGTGTCGTTGTTCAGATCCAGCTGGCTGGCTCTGTGAGTCAAGCGGCCTACAGCCGGGGGGCCTCCGAGGGCGCACACAGTGGGGTGACAGGCAGCCTTGCTGAAGAGAGAGTGCACCCGTGCCTGGGGTGGGAGGATGTGATGACGCGGTGCCCCTGCGCAGCGGGAACTTGGGCCTTTAAAAAGCTGAGGAAACAGCCTCTGAGCGAGCAGCGGCTACACTGGAGGAGAGCACACCCAGGTCTCACATTCAAGAAGCCAAACTGTCTGCTTCAAAGAGAAAAGGCAACATCCTGTCACAGGCCATGCTCTGGCAAAAACGTAAGTGGTTTGGCCGTGGCTGTCAGAGCCGTGTCAGCACAGGTAGGCGCCGGAGCTCACCAGTGAGCCTGGGACTTCTCAGAGAGGATGTGGTCGTGATGGAGGCAACAGGGGTCTGGGTCCCCAGCCTGGGGGGGAGCGCAGGGGTGAGGTGGGCGACGGAGCCCGGTGGAGAAACCAACCTGTCAGAGGTGATGCTAATTTTCCAGGCAGGAGGGGAACGAACTAGTGTTCCAAGGTGGGACAGCTCATCGTGCCTCCACTGCGAGGCATGAATCACTGTGGTGAGGAAAGGCCAGTTCATGATTCACCCCACAAAAAGCCAAATGTGACATTGGTTTGGGGCCGACGGGGGAAGGCCGTGGAGTCCTTTACATGACTGGCTTTATTTTTCATAAACAGCTGCTCTTGACCTTGTGGTTCCATTCCTTGGGCCTGTTTCTCTCTGAGTTACTTCGGTTTCTACTGAAGGCATGACTTGTTTCTGTGAGTGCCCTGGGACAATGTGGAAAACTGGCTTTGGCAGGCATGTCTTCACTTGCTCCCAGCCCTGCCTCTTGTCATTCTTCTTCACGCTCTGTGGCAAGGCTTGTGTGCCCCCGTGCAAGGGGGCAGCGGGTTTATCTTTAACCTTCATGTTTATCCCTGGGGTTGGATGGAACAACTGTGAACTTTATTTTCCATTATGTGGGATCAAACAGAGACTCATGTTATTAATAATTGAAATCATACAGAGAGTATCTACAACATTCCTTTCTTGAAATAACAGTCAACTCGACAGCCTCATGAGAGTTGAACCTTTTTGGGGCTCAGTCCTGTACTTCCTCAAGAAAGAAATATCACCAAAAAATCGCTCTGTCTTTTCAAAGGAGCTTAGGTCTTTAAAATGCCTTTTAATGAATTTATGTACACCCTGCTTCAAGCAAACTTAATATAAGAGAATCTAGATTTACAGGAAAAGATAAATTGGGGAGTGTTTGTTTATTTTACAAAAAGATATTCTCTTGGAGGCCTTAAAGTTCTGAAAATATACTTTCACCGATTAAAACATAACTTACAGTCACTTTATCACCAACTCATTGTTTCCTTTATTTCTTGTGTAAATTCTCTGGGATTGAGCTTGTTAATATATAATTTGGAGGAGTGATTTCAAAATTTCTCCGATTGTGAAGTCTCATTGTTTGATACTGGCCAGATGCAATTTTTTTTTTTAACAAAAAGAGATGAATTTTAATTTGGGCTTTGGAGCTATGGAATCCTTCCAAGAGAATTGGAGATATGCTAATATGGGTGGGGCGCAGGGCTACCTGAAGGGTAGAGGAGAAGCAGCCTGCCCCAGGGAGAGCAATGTGGCTGAAGGCAGGTGGGCACGGCTGTGTTGACTGGACGCTGCTGAGTGTCCATATGCCCTTACACTTGGCTGATTGGTGGGTTTTATGTGAGTTCTTGAGGAACTTTTGCCTTGGTTCCTACCTATTCAGAGCAAATCACTTTCCTTTTTTAAAAATTGTTCATTATTTTTAATTTTTTTAAATCTTTAGGTTTGTCATATGTAAAATGGGGTAAAAATAACAGCCATTCCTCAGAGCTACCCTTCCCGTGGTAAGCTGGGGCGCCACTGAAATGGTGTTGGTTGCTTCGGTTTTGCTTCAATGCCTGAGATACGGGTGGCTCTCTTCCCTTTGTGAGCTACCGTATTCCCCACTCTTGGTTATGCACTATATTCTTCGTTAATTCCTCTTAAGAGATTAGCAGTTTTTGTTTTTTTTTTTCCCCAAAGGAGATGCTGGAGGCATGTTTCCTGCTCACACCCTGGACGTCAGTCAGGTCCAATTCCATCCTTAGGGAGACCACATTGTAAGCTCGTCTGTGGAATAACTGGGGTGAACGGTTCCACATGATCAGGTGCACACAGTCAAAATTCTCTTTAATTGTCCTTTGGCACCTTAAAGGAAATTAGGAAAGGCCCTGGGCACTGGACCCAATCCCCTTACCCAGGATCTGAGTAGAACCTTTGTACAGGGGCAACGAGGGTACCTGGGTGCCTAGACCCTGTGGGGAACGAGTAAAAACAGGGCAGCGTCGTCAGCCTACTTAGAATCACCTGATGGAAGGGCAGAGTTTGAAATCAGACACCAAGAGTGCTGAAAAGGCACTTTCTTTTTTCAGAAAACACCCTCGGGCCATGATCTGAAATGACTGTACTATGGTGTTCTGGAAAGGGTTAAGAAAACATCCACTTTGTAAATGCTGCCTCCTCCCTACTGGCCCATGATCCCTGTCGGTGGATCAAATGTGCACACTGACTTTGGTTCGGATCAGCTCAGAACCGCTGGCGCACAGAAGTGGAAATCTGTGAGCACCACTCATGGTTCTGAGCTTTGCTTGAATGGCCAGTTGGATAAAGGAGTCACTCAGCCAGCAGATTCTCCTTCTGGGTCCTGGACTTGGTGCTGCAGGCCCCACGCGGATGTGAATTCACAGCCACTCCAACAAGAGGCCTTGTTCAGGCCAGCTGGTCACAGCGCTGCAGAAATGGCATGCGTGATCTAGTGAGGCAGGTCCGGGTTTGAAAGCTGGCTCTGCAGCTTAGTAATTCAACCTTCGCAGATTCTGAAAAATCTGCAAAATGGGGGTTTTAATGGTTGCCTTACGAGGTTTTAGTCGGAGCAAAAGCAGGGAGCGTGGGTAGTGTCATCAAGTGTCCGGACAGCGGTGAGGGAGCACCTTCCATCCCGTGGTACCTCCCCTGTGCCCATCTGGAGGGATCAGCGTTCCTCTAAATTCCTTCCTGTCTATCCTTTTCCACACTTTGATCAGAATAGTTAAAAAGGCATGATCAAAATATTCCTAGTGATAGGATCTTTCAAATGGTTTTCCAAGGGTGTAAATCAGGGGTCTGCAGACCACGGTCTGAGTGCCAAATTGGCCCCAACCCCCATTCTTGGAAATAAAATTTTATTGGAACATGGCCATAGCTCTTTGTTCACATGTCACCTGGGCGTGTTTTTGCTACAACAGAAGCGTTGAGTAGGTGCCATGAGACTATATACATGGCCTACAAAGCCGAAAATATTTACTATCTGGTCCTTCATAGAAAAAGTTCGCCGACCTCTGGACTAAATGATTTGGGTCATACTTTACATGCTCATTTCCGTAGGTTTCTCTGCATCCTGGGGTCACACAATGCCAACACCAGTGGGAGATAAAACTTGTAGTCAATTGATTGAATGATTTGCATAAAGCCAAAATCTGATTTGATTGACTTCTTCCTTAACAGCTATGGAACTGTGTACAATAAACTCAACACCATTTGTTAGAAAATGAATGAATCACATGACTGCTTTTTATTGTTGTTATTTGTGTAAGGGAAAGATTTACATGATAATGAAAGGCAGGCTGACTGATTTTCTTTGAATTGCTGCTTGTCTTGATGTCCCGTGGACACGGACCCAGTGTGCAGGGAGGCAGGATAGGAACAGGAAATAGTTATGGTTAAACTATTACAGCATGGATGTGCCTTTGCTTTCAGACAACTTCAACAGTGCTGAGGTTCCCAGACAGGTAAATTAGGGTCTCAAAATTCTCATTCACGTAGAACTCTGGATTTATTTCAGGGTATCACTAAACAGCCAATTTTTGTAGGGAAGCCAAAAATTCGGTTAAACATAAGGAAAATCTGTAATAACCCTGTAATATTTGAAACCCTATCACTTGCAGAAACTCAGGCAAACTTATAACAAGAAGTAATTTAGGTCTGTCGAGTATCTCTAGTGTTTCTTTTTTTTTTTTTTTTAATTTTATTTTATTATATTGTGTTAATCACCATACAGTACATCCCCAGATTCCGATGTAAAGTTTGATGCTTCATTAGTTGCGTATAACACCCAGTGCACCATGCAATACGTGCCCTCCCTACTACCCATCACCAGGCTATCCCCTTCCCCCACCCCCTCCCCTCTGAAGTCCTCAGTTTGCCTCTCACAGTCCATAGTCTCTCATGTTTCATTCCCCCCTCTGATTACCCCCCTTTTCTTTATCCCTTTCTTCCCCTACCGATCCTCCTAGTTCTTATGTTCCATAGATGAGAGAAATCATATGATAATTGTCTTTCTCTGCTTGACTTATTTCACTTAGCATTATCTCCTCCAGTGCCGTCCATGTTGCAGCAAATGTTGAGAATTCGTTCTTTCTGATAGCTGAGTAATATTCCATTGTATATATGGACCACAGCTTCTTAATCCAGTCATCTGTTGAAGGGCATCTCGGCTCCTTCCATGATTTGGCTATTGTGGACAATGCAGCTATGAACATTGGGGTGCATATGGCCCTTCTCTTTACTACGTCTGTATCTTTGGGGTAAACACCCAGTAGTGCAATGGCTGGGTCATAGGGTAGTTCAATTTTTAACTTTTTAAGGGACCTCCACACTGTTTTCCAGAGTGGCTGTACCAACTTGCATTCCCACCAACAATGTAGGAGGGATCCCCTTTCTCCACATCCTCTCCAACAATTGTTGTTTCTTGCCTTGTCTATCTTTGCCATTCTAACTGGCGTAAGGTGGTATCTCAGTGTGGTTTTGATTTGAATTTCCCTGATGGCTAATGATTTTGAACATTTTTTCATGTGTCTGTTAGCCATTTGTATGTCTTCATTGGAAAAGTGTCTGTTCATATCTTCTGCCCATTTTATGATTTGTTTATTTGTTTCTCGTGTATTGAGTTTGAGAAGTTCTTTGTAGATCTTGGATACCAGTCCTTTATCTGTGGTGTCCTTTGCAAATATATTCTCCCATTCCGTGGGCTGTCTCTTAGTTTTTTTGACTGTTTCCTTGGCTGTGCAGAAGCTCTTTATCCTGATAAAGTCCCATAAGTTCATTTTATCTTTTATTTCTCTTGCCTTTGGAGATGTGTCGTGAAAAAGGTTGCTCTGGCCGATGTCATAGAAGTTGTTGCCTATGTTCTCCTCTAGAATTTTGATGGATTCCTGTCTCACATTGAGGTCTTTCATCCATTTGGAGTTTATTTTTGTGTATGGTGTGAGAGAGTGGTCAAGTTTCATTCTTTTGCATGTAGCTGTCCAATTTTCCCAGCACCATTTATTGAAGAGACTTATCTCTAGTGTTTCTGTTGTGTTTTACCACTTTTGTCCACTTAATAAGCACCTTTACTTCGCACCAAGTTTATGTATTGATTCAGTGGTTCTTGTTGATAAGGACACGTAGGGTCTAAAGGACAGACACAAATTCACTAGCACAGAAGGAAGTGAAATAAGGGACAAACATCTACCAAGCCCACAGATTAGTTGGTGAAAGAGCAATAATTTCCATGGTGGACACTTTACTTCCTTCTCCCTGTATTTACTAAAGAAAAATGCCAACTTTGTTTTTCTCTATACCCAGAAAGTTTGCAAGCCAGAGGTTTGGAAATCTCTCTTCCAGTTCACATCTGCAGATCTGTTCTGTGGTGAGGAATGAAAAGAACCAAAGTTGTCTACACTTAATTAGCTAAAAATCTGGACATTTAATTCACTTAGAAGTTCTCTAAATTTTTGCTTTTAAACCTTCCCAGTACAAAGTAAAGGTATCAGGTTCTTTCCCCCCTCTGACTTCTTTCTAAAGAAGTTTATTTTCCTACTAATGAAGATGTCCACCAATTTCTGACTTTGATCCAACCAGACCAAAGTTGGCTGACTGATTATCCACATATGTTTCCCGGTTATGAAATACTTATCGATGTTCTAGTTTTTTCTTTTTTGTAGAACAATTGTTTGATAAGAATGGGCCTGCCAGGGATAGAGTGGCCTTTTCTGGAATCTTCTAGTCCCGATTGTGTGATACTATGGACAAAGCATTGTTCTTGCAGGCAGCATGTGGAGTTGACTTTCCAATCTACAGGTTATTAGGTGCTGGGCTTTGGGCAAGCCACCTAAACACTCTGGGTCTCAAGCACCCCAGCTGTAAAACGGGAATTGCCTTTACGTGGCTAAGAGGCAGGGAGATTAAACTTGATCCAAGTTCTTTTCCAGCTATAATTACTGAGCTTTCACGAGGGCTTATACCAAATAAATCCATGTTTCAAACACAAGCCTTTAATTTAACAGAAGGCATTCCTCCATCTGCGCAGAGCAGTGCTTTTCAACCTTGGCGACATGTTGGAAGGCTCTGGGAAATTTAAGAAATACTAATGTCCAGGTCCCAACCCAGAGGTTCTCATTAAATTGCCCTGCGCATTAGATTTTCAAATCTTCCCAGGCAATTCGAATGTGCGGCCAAGGTGAGAACTAGTGACCTGGAGGTTGCAGGGAAGGGCTTTTAATATACCTTTGGACAATTCACCTGGCGCCCAACATGTTCCGTCCTCTCCATAGGGACACGTACCAGCTCTGGGGCCTGAGTACTTACTCGGCACCCTGCGCTGTACCAAGCGATCTGTTGCATCAGTTTAATTGCATTTGGTTGCTAGTGAAGAGACCCGAAACAAGCTGGATTTAAATAAGAGAGTGGTGTACGTTCTCTCGCATCGAAGTCTGCAGTAAGCCATGCAAGACTGTCTGCAGAGTGCAGGGCCAGCAACGGCTCCCGCTACTTCTGTTTTCTGGTTGGCTGTCCTAGGCATGTGGCTTTTGTCCTCAAAGCTGTTTCATAGCTGCTACTTTAGCTCCAGCCACCTCATCTGTGTTTTAGACAAGGAAGAAGAGAAAAGAACGGCAAAAAGATCATGCTTTCCTGCCGCCCCCACCACTACTGCCAACGTCTGCCCGCCGCGCCGATCTGCAAGGGAGGATCGTGTCATTGTTTAGCTGGTACATGACCCCCCCGCCCCATAACGTGGGGGTTGTTAGTAAGGAGGGAGAGGGCCGATGTGGGGTGCCGCAGTGGCCAGTCTTTGCCACACTTTGGATGGATTATCTCATTTAATCCTCATAGAAACTCCAGGAGGCAGGTTCTGGGTTAAGCTCCATGTCATAGATGGAAGACTGAAGCTTGAAGATTAGGTTAGTAAGTCAGCCTGAATATTGTCTTACAAAGCTGTCCCGTGTCTCCACCGTGGGCCTTGGCTCACCCACAGGGCGTGGGAGGGGGCTCTGGGTGAAGGCACAGGCCTTCCACGTCAGGCAAAGGAGTGGAAACCCAACGGCAAAAATGAAGTGGCCGGCTGGCGGATTCCTGCGCCGATGTCACGGACTCAGTTTGATGCGTGTTTCATCTGACTTACTGCGAGGAATAAGGTCTTTGCAGCTATACCTCCTCCACTGGGCTCTCTGCAGATTTCTCGGCTGCAACGGGACGGCTAGAAAGGGGAGAGAGCCACTTAGAATTGTCTGCCCCAAAACCCAGCCTCTCTGTACTCTGGGCAGCATGAATCAAGAGCCCTGTGTGGCAGCCTGAGCTGGGACCCGAGGCTTTTGCCTCCGTGGCTCTCCCTTCGTTTTGAACCGTCTAGACTTTGGAAGAGTCAGGCTATCCCTTCACACATGTGTGCATGTGTGTGCACGTGTGTGGTGTGGTGTGGAAAGCAACATATAGGGAGCAGGGGTTTATTTGGAATTAGAGAGTGATGTCTCTGTTCTTTCTATGCCATTAGTGGTTTAAAGCTTAGCCTCTGGGGCAGGCAGATCTGAGTTTGAATCCTAGATTTAATGCCTCACTGGTTGCACGGTCCCGGCAAGCCCTTCTGCCTCACTCTGCTGCCACTTCCTAAAGCATCTAACGGGACCACAGGTTTTAGCGCTTTGCTTCATGGGGCTGTGGTAGGTGTTTACTACCGTGCTTCGCATTAAGCCAACGCTCAATAATAAATACTAGTTACTATTCTTATTTTCCCGCTCTCTCTCACTCCACCTCTGAGAATAAAACTTATGCCACTAATTATAGATAGTAATTTGTGTCGCCTCTGAGTTCTGCATTTCTTGTGAAACGGCAGGGTGTACATTTCCAGTCTTGCAGCTTGTGGTGGGTTAGTGATCAGGGCTAAGGCTGATGGCTAAGATGGCCATTCTGTGACCAAACTTGGAACTCGGGCCACCATTTTCTTCCACGCCTCATAAGGCAGTAGGCTCGTACTGACTGACAAACTGTGTTTGTTTTCTTCTAATTCACAAGATTGGGCTGAGGTGTTTATAATCTAGCTGTCAGGAGACTGACCCTTGAATTTTGCAAGAAATAGCACAAATGATACCGAAAACTGAAACAGCAATGTGCTGCCTTTCTTAGTAATGGTTTCATGAGTATCACTTTCTGGGAAGAGCAGGCAGCCAAAGAATTATAAACCAGAGTCATTCTCAGACCAGGTGTTGGGACCAAAAAGGATTTGACCACACTTAAGAAAAGCTGAATTACTTTTTAATCCTCTAGAAAGACTCAAATTTAACTGGAAGATAGGAAGTGTACAAAGATTGTTATCACTTTCCAGGACTGCGAAATGCCAGAGAGATAGAAAAAGGAGAAAAAAGGGGAGGAGAGTGAGTTCAAAGCAGGAGCAAGTTTTAGTGCTGGATGAAGGCAACACTGATTCAGGAAAGAAAGGCATAGAAGGAAAATCAACCAACCCTTTGTTGTCCCATGCATGCATGCATCCACTCAATAATGGAATTATTCTTAGCAGAAAAATCAAGCAGTGTCATAAATTGTCTTCAGCGGGGGGGTGGGGGGAGACAGAATCAGGGTGTCCTGAAGCATATGGCATTGGGTATAGATCCTCAAGGATAAATGATAGTTAGACTTGCTTAGATCTGGGGAGACCAAGAGACATATTAGGATATAACATATGAGGATTGGGAAGAAAATCCAAGGATGTAGGTGTTTACAATATTTTTTGAAACAAATGTCTTTATTCAAACAAAACCTACAGCACAACTCCAATACAAAAATAAAAACGGAGCAGTTCTGGGGGGATACTGAAGCTCTGATGCTCATTCACATCCAGGCTCCCCTGCTTCCTTCCCCTTGTTGGTAACTACAGGGTCTCCACTGTATTCCAGGACTTTCAGATCACATCTTGACAACCGTGACCTGGACCAATTCTCACTCCTTCAGCCAGATCCCTGATAGCTGCTCACAGGTCCTTGGTTTAAATGCTTCTGGGGTAAAGCCCACACTCCTAGAGCAAAGTGAGTCACTGTGAAGCATGTTGTATTGGGCTCCACAAAGCTTTGAAGCTGTGAAGGTCATGTTTTCAGTCTATGTCGGTGTCTTGTGAACAAAGCAGGGGTATGTTCCTCAAAGACTGAACTGGTGACTCGTTTCCCAGGCTTGCTCTTCTAACAACTGCTTCAGGGCCCTTCACAAGGAAATGTCCCCACATCCTGAGACCATTAGTTAGTACATCAGAGACTTGGCAAAAAAGCTCATCTTGACTGGCAGTTACATCTCACATCATGAACCAATTAGGAGGGCTGACTTCACTCACGTGGTCTATGCCCTGGGTCGCCACAAGCCTTAGGGCTGGAGCACTTAGACCCGACCCCCAATGTGTAGCTGGCGCTGGGTCTGGAGAGTCCTTCCTCCAAGGAACTGGTCAGGAAAAGTTGATTTCTTCAACAAGAATCTCTTTGGTGTGGAAAATCCCAAACTAGATAGTTTAAATCAAGGAACAAACAACTGCATTTCTTCTCCTCCAGCTGCGTGACTGTAGGTTTCTCCTGTTCTCAGACTGGTAATTCTAGATTCAGGTTCTGGGTCTTAATCTCACAAAGAAAGATATCCTGTCTCCTCCGCTCAATCTCCTCACTCTTGTGCTAACTTGCTATAGAATTTGGGTGGGCACCTTGGGTTGGCTCACCCCCAATATGGTCTCATGCTCTTAGTGTTGTCCCTCTCTTTCCCCATTCTGATCCCTGTTGCTCTCGATAAAGCAAAAGCAATGCCCAATATTTCCGCCAGAATTTTGCCTTGTTCTAATAGTTGATAAAACTTCCCTCCTGGACTGCCAAAGAGTCTTCCCGTGTATGTTGCCATGTTTCCATCCCATGTGGGATATGTGCTCCTAGGTTTCTAGCCCTTTGGAGAAGTACCATGACTATGGCCTCAGTCATGGCCCTGGCCCTGTCCTTTGGGAGATACACAGAAGTTCCTTGAGGGGCTACATCTGAGGTCAAGACAAAGGCATGCCATCTTACTCTGTCTGCCTCTCAAAAATCTCTAGGTGCTCCTGCCTGGAGTTGTTCTTTAAACATTTCACTCTGCCACAGACCTGCTCCTCTGCTGGCTTCTGAGGAAAGAAGTCCTTCTGCTCAGCTCATGGTATCGTTGCAGGAGGCTGATGCTAGGATTTCGGTGTCTCCTGTCCAGGCTTGTTCTGTCTTCAAGAGATCTTCGACCAGGCTCTCTGCAGCATCATGGGCCCCCTGTCTCCTAAACATGGCTGTGATAGACTGAGATCACAGGAGAAACAGCCATTTGTTGAACACCTGTTATGTCCTAGGTGCTTAACTGTGTTAATTTCAAACAATCCTCATGATGATCCCATGAAGTGTATACCATTACTCTCATTTAGCAAATAGGGAAACTGAGGCACATACATGTTATGTGAATTTCCAAGGATCACCTACTTTGCAGTAGGCTTTCCAAACTAGGTCTGTTTGAGTCCCAAACAACATCATACCACTTTTCAGTGCCAAGGATTTTAGGGTTCCATTAGATGCTTCTTCCCTTCCCAGTTGAAGTAAGTCCACCCTTAGATGGAGGTGGGTTCTTACTTCACTGAGAAGAGTTGTAGCCTGACTCAAAAGCGCCTACAGATATGAGCCTCAAAAAGTTAGATGTGAGACAGCACAGAACCTCTGGAGCCAGCTGATTTCCATCTTGGAATTGGAGTTCCTAGGGTTGGTCTTCCCCTAGTGGGCTGATCAGCCAAGAGAGGAAAGGACCAGCTGGTGAAATGTCTTTGGGGTTCATCTAGGGTCCTGAGGCTGGGGATGAACCCTGAACATCTGGGACTACTATGTCTGTGTTGGGCAAGACTCACATTCATGGTGTAGGCTGAGCCTCACCCCAGACCAGACTCCCTGCATCGAAGGTGGAACCACCATGCCTCTCGCATTCTCCTCTTTACATAGCCCCTGCAGACTGGGGACCCCTGCTTGCTGCTCATGTGAGTCCTACTGCATCAAGTGGAGGTGGAAACCAGCCCAACCAGCCAGGACGCAGCTCTGCCACACTTTGTGATTCTAGGTCTGCTGATGCATTTGTGTAATTGATGTCCACCCCACTTGACTAGATGGTGAGCTCCACGATGGCAGGGACCTGGTTAACTCTGCTTAGCAAGTATTTGTTCAGGGCATGCTCTGCCAGGGCTCTCCTAGTCTTGTCCCCTACTCTGGGACTCAGTGTATCTCAGATGGGAGCCCTTTCTGCTCCGGTGACCCCAGTTTCTGTAAGAGACGGGCAGATGCAGCTGGTTTCTCAGGTGGACCTATCCACTGTCATTTCAGTCGAAAATACCAAAAATAAAACTTTGCGGGAAATTGTTCAGGTCTCTCAGTTCTCGTCACTCATGTGAGCAGACTGCTGGTAACCTTCTCATGGACTTCTTATTCCTCTCTCAGATGGGAAATACTATTTCTTGGGGAAATTGGTGGTCAAGGGAGATTGGATCAGGGTGGTCCAAGCCCAGGCTCTGACATGAAGAAATGAGGGTCAGAATGGGGCAGGGAACATTTGGTGACTGACCTCTGGGGGTTACCCAGAGAAATAAATGGACTTGCTCAGGCAGGGGGGCAGGCAGGCAGTGAGGCAGAAATGGACTGAACTTGGAATCAGAGGTCTTGGGTTTAGCTGATGACACAGTTATTTACAAGTGAGGACTTGGGCAAGCCACTTAATGTCTCTGGGCATCGTGTACCTCATCAGTGAAAAGGAGGGTGAAGATCTCCCCTGCCTATTTCAGAAGTCGTGGCGAGGCTTCAAATGAAATCATTTGTGTCAGGGCTATGTGAGTCACAGAAAATCACGCAAAGGTGAGCGTGGTGATTTCTGAGTTCCTGGGGGTTAAGGTCGTGACCAGGAAACACAGAGACATTTGGCAGGCATGCATTCAACGCGCCTGAGTCTTCACGAAGAAAAGGCAGAACCCTGACACTGTCTCTGGGAGTAGAGAGAGGAATCCAAGGGCCCTGTGCACTCTGCTTGTTCTGCAGAAGGTTTGGAGGGAGGTGGACACATGGTGTGGAATGCACTGAGAGCCCCTGGGGGAAGGATGTCTTGGCAGCAGTGCCTGTGAAGAGAGTCTGAAGGCACTGGCACTAGTGGCCTTTTGGCTGATCTCACGCAAGGTCATGGAGTGGGACATCCAGAAATTTCAGGATAATCCAGGTAATCCTGAGGCTGTGGAGTGCGAATGCCTCAGGCAGGAACTTGGCAGATGAGAGCGGGTGACAAGTAAACTAGCTCTCTCCTTAAAGCCTAACATAATCTGAGAGGAGTGTGTCATCACCCTGGGTGTCCATTCCAGGCTGGCTGGGGCTTCCCTTAAACAGGGATCACTTGGCTCCTAGACCCCTTTGCTCTGGGGCTCTGTGGTTCTAAGATTGAACAAGCCTCTGTGGTCAACCCAGATGTACTTTAGGATCCTCCCCTGGCTCTTCTTTCTCAGGTTGTTCACTCGGTCCTTCAGCCCACTCAGGTCTGTGGCTTTTCTCTATCCTTTCCCAGTGACCTCCTAGGATCATGGTAGATCACTTGAGGGTTCTAATTAAATGATGATCCATCAAATGATGGTTGATCACTGAACTCTGTGGGGCTGATGGGAATATGCCTCTTAGAATGGGGACCAAGAGGGGAAATATCACTACTTTCCCCTTCTCTTCTCTGATCAGACCAGAGAGTCTGGGATCACCCGCCATCTTGGAGCTCTCCTGATGGAGACATCCCGGCCTACATTTCCAGACGCTATGGCTTTTATTCCTTTTCAGCTGCCCCAACAGCCTTACAAGCAACATCAGATTGTAATTCCATTGAGGTTCCACTTTCCCATATCTTCTGAACACCTTTATTTTTTTTTTTTTAAGATTTATTTATTAGCGAGGGAAAGAGTGTGCGTGCACAAGTGGGGGAGGAGCAGAGGGAGAGAATCTTCAAGCAGGCTTCCCGCTGAGCATGGAGATGTCCTGGGAGCTCCATCTCAGGACCCATGAGATCATGACCTGAGCCAAAACCAAGAGTCAGACGCTTAACAGACTGAGTCACCCAGGCACCATTCTTCTGAACACATTTAAAGGCACTTTTTTGTCCATCTATCTTTTTCCACTCTACCCTGCATGTTATCCACATTGCTAGAACTATGAGTGACATGGTGATACTTGGTGGCTGCAGAGCCCTTTCAGTTCAAACAGTAGTGAATGGAAGGCCCGCATTTACTGCATATAAAATCTCTTCTTTGGCCTCCATTAAAAAAAAAAAAAAGTAAACTGCAATCTAGTGTAAATTGGGCGAGAGAGGCTTTCTGTAGCGTGTCAAGTCCAGTCTTTGGCCAAAGCCCAAGTTCTTTCTTCCTGTTTGGAAAAAAATCAGCCATTGTCCATGAATGGAAAGAACAAATTTGAAAACTTTGACTCAGATCTTCAGCAGAAGATGAACATTCACATTAGTGTTTCAATGAAGGATGTGGATAATCCTTTAGCCGACCTGAGCTAAACTTTCCCAGGAGCCCTCAACTACCTTGGGCCGAGAACACAAACAAGCTTCTTTACATTAAAGTGAAAAGTGTCAGCAACTTTTATGACTTTGTTTTCAGTTAGAAGCTAGGACAAGTTTGTTAGCCTTAGGCTTGAATTTCTATTGTTCAATTATTTGGTTTTGCTTTTGCCACAAGTAAAGAGAAAATTATTTGTTTTGCTCCTTAGAGTGGATTAAAAAAAAATACTGACGTTTCAGCAGCAAAAGAGAATAATATTTACTGTGGTTACTTGGAGGGATCAATAGTGTGCCATGTGTCCTTCTGGGCTAGGAAGGTTTTATCTTTCAAAATGGCCTTCTGTGGCTGCAGGCCACACCAGTCGGTCATAAATGGAAAGCAGTGAGCTAGATTGTCAAGATGGGTGGGATGGGTGCCTCTTCCTGGTTCCCTGATGATAGAAATGTAGGCATACCCTGAATCCCAACTAGCCTTTAGAGCAGCAATCCTAACTGGTGTTCAACTTACTGCCTGGCCCTGGTGGCTTATGGGAAATCTGTAACAGGACAGTAGCTTAGAGAAGAGTCTTTTTTCAAGAGGATCTTGGAGGCTGTTCTAGGTGACACCCATCTGAAGAAGTTCTCTGAAAGCTGCCTGGAGAAGTTACGGTGATAAATGCCTGGGTGTTGGCTCCACTAGGAGCCATTAGGAGGAACCTACTTCCTTAGCCAAGTAGCTTCCTCACTGTGATGTGAATGTGGTTTGCACGGGGTCATTAAATAAACAAGTGCTGACAATTTTGCATATGTGCTTGGTGATATTTATTGTACCTTCTTCAAGGAACTGGAGGGCCATGCTTATTTAAATCAGTAGAATCCATATGTTCCCTCAGCTCGGTGCAAACAGGCGCAAGCAGTCAGAGCACTGCCTGAAGTGACCAGTTGGCTCGGTCTGTCATGCTCTGTGCTCTCCGGAGGAACAACAGCTGTAGGACTCTTATTTTTGTGATGTGGAGCATGTCTGGGTGTGTGGCAGGGGGAACTGAAATGTCTTCTGCTGACTTTTTATACTTTCAGATTTTTTCGTCGCTCATTTTGGAAAAGGAAAGCCCTCACTGGGGCCAAATTTATAGGTTTTTCTGTAAATGAGTTTGTTTTTTGTTTTTTTCCCCAAACTCCACTGGTGACTGACTTCCAGTGTGGGATGGTAACATGGCTGAACTTCTCACCCTGAAAAAGGAGATTCCTAGCGAGGCTCATGTTTAGGAGGGAAGACTTTTCTCAGTGGATGCTCCCAGGAGACTTGATGGGCCTTCAAACCTCAAGATAAATGGTGAGGAAGCTTCAGGCTTTGAGGACATGCTACCTGGAGCTGCACTTTGATGAGGGGTTGTTAAAGTCTCTGGTCAGCTCTGCTCTGGGACACTGGACTTTCATCCTTTCGACTTGTGCATTATCGTTTTGAGCTTCCGTTTTATTTTGTCTCTTATTTTAAGAAATTATTTTAAGAATCTTAAAATTTTTTTTTTCAAACACTCTAGTTTAGTTGTTTTAAAGCTAGCTCAGTTCAGGGATCCAGAAACTCCAAGGCAAAGCAATCATGATTTCAGACAAACCTCTTTTCCTATTCCAAATTTCTATCTGTGGTTTCGTTTCTCATGCTGGTGGTGGTAGGGAGTGCAGTGTTTACTGCAGAATTAGGAACGTTTATAGTTGCTTCCCAAAGGTCGGTGTGAAAGGCGCCAACTGCAAGTTTTGGCTTTGCAAACACACTTGGCCATTGGGCTCCTTTGGGGATCGTCCTGAGGCCTCTGATTCCAATGTGTCACGGCCACTTTGCAAAGACACTGTCGGAAGCACAGTCTCTCGTGCCTGCACACTTGTGGCCAGTTGCAGGACTCCCTGGCACCTGGTTGTGGACTCATAGGTGGTTAGGCAGGATCCTTGAGAGCTGTGGGAGTTTTGTGACTGCAATAGGAAGAGGTGGGGACTTAGAAACTGCTCTCCATATGGTCGTTGTGCCGGGCACACCTGTTGACACTGTGGGTTCTAAGGAAGTCCAGACATCAGTGGCTGATACCCTCTGCTCACAGCACCTCCCCCAAGCCCTCTTTGTTCATTGATTCGAAAACAACAGGAGGCAGGAAGCTGTCACTTGTCAAGATCCTGGAAATGCCCAGCTGGCCCCTTTGCAGCCAAGTGCTCAATGTGTCCACTTCCTGGGAGGGAGAGGGCTCAGGAGTCCTGTGGGCCCTTCCCCAGAAGTGTACATGCAAATTAGAGGGGGTTAGCCTGGTACCTGTCTTTGAGCTGGTCTGAGTTGCCGGCCTGTAGGAGTGAGCCTTTCTTGTCCCCCATCTGAATTAGGAGTGTGACCACAGTGCTCAGACCCCCAAATAACCCTGTCCCCTGAGTTTCTCTCCAGTGCATAATGCCTCAGGCTGTACTCTGTGCCTCAGAATAGCAGGAAACCGAATCGCAGACATGCATAGCTTGAGTGGTATGGGTGTGAACAAAGCCCATGTGGCTATGGGTGACTGAGAATGAGTGAGCAGAGTGTGGGAGGGCAGGTGGCCCTGTTCTCTGCCCTGTCAGGCCCCACCTGGGCTCCGGGGACAACGCTGGGCATCAGTGATCATGACGGGAAGTGGCACATGGAACCTGTGCAGGGGTGAGGCTCCCAGAAGGAGGGTTACAAGGAGGGATTAAGAAATAGCTGGAAGGATGGAATGTTCATAAGACTCTACAGGAGACCTGGTATCTGTCTTCAGATGCTGGAAAGGGATACTGCTACTAACACGAATGATAATATTAGCTCGCATTTACTTAATGCTTCCTCAGGGCAAGCTCTGCGTTAAGCATTTACCCTACCAGGCACGTACCCTTAGGATCCTTGCTGTGTAGATGAGAAGGCCGTCGCTGGATTATGAATGGCGGGTTTCATCAGAAGACAATGCAAGAAAAAATGGTGCTTGTTACCATGTGGCAGGTCAAGCGGGGGGAAGAGCTTCCTGACGTTGTAGGTCCCCAGAGGAAGGCGGAAGTGGGCGGGGGAGGGGAAGGAAAAGAACAGGGACCATAGGTGGACGTGGCTTTGGGGGTATCCCGTGTATTACTGCAGTGAATCCTCACAACCACTGTGGGAGACATGAAATAGTGAGGCCCAGGGGCGTTACAAAATCACCTGAGACTTTTCCACCAGTGAGCAACAGCCCCGATTTGAATACAGGTACTTTTGGCTCTCAAGAACATTGTTAAAGCTGCTTATAGGAATACCGGCTCACAGGCAGTCCCGGGGCACTGGCACTGGGCTGGACCTCTCTGCTCCACACTCCAGTTTTGGCCTCAATTTCACAAGTCGGACCTGTTCCATTGCTGTCTCTCCCGCCAGATGCAAGATGCATGTGGGCAGGGCCCACAGCTGTGTTGTTCAGTAATGTGTTCTCAGTGCCCCGGGATATTGGAAAGAATGAATGAATACCAATAGAGATCCCTTGTTATGATGGAGGAAATTAAAAAGAAGATAATAAGTCTCCTATTAGGATGTTAGAGGGAGATTCTTGTATTAGATCAGGGATGAATTATCAGTGGCTCTAACCCTGGCCAAGGTTCAGAATCTGAAGGACTTTTAAAATATAGATTCCTGGGCCCACATCAACCCCCCCGCCACCCAGGATCAGAACTCTCTGGGAGCCCAGTTATCTGCATTGTGAATCCCTTCCTGGTCAGTTCTGCCACTTGGCCAGGTAAGGAAGCCCCCTTGCATGCATCTGAGTCTGGGGTCGTCTGCATCATGTGTCCCTAGGGTTCTGTACGTCCCCTTTCCCTCTTCCTGCTGCCTCTCTCTGCCTCCTAGGCTTCAAGGTCAGGCTGTGCGTGTGCCTGGAGCATGGCTGGAGGACTGGTGCTGGGTCAAGCATGGGTTCTTATCAGCTGGGTATTTACTGAGCAAAGTTCAGCCAGGGCAGCACTATGGTTCCGGGTTTAATAGATACCCAGGCTTTCAGGCTTTTGAATCAGAGCCCAGGTCCCTGGAACCCTTATCGATGGATGATAATGGACTCCTTGTGTGAGTCCCCAGGGCCACTGGTACTCATATTCTTGGCTGACCCAGGCCTGCCCTCCAAAGGCCCAGGGCCCTAGGCTGTGGGCCGTCTGGGTGGGCAGATTGTCACTGCCCAGCCATGCCTGCTGCTGGCTTGCTCTCCCTGGCCAGGAAGTACCCTGTTCCAGCTCAGTGCTTTGGTCTCCCAGCTTTGATGACAAAAGGTACAGGGAACTTTCTCTCAGCAGCAAGGCTGGACACCTTCTGGTCCCAAGTATGTGGATCACCATCGGGTATTTGTCCTGTCCTCGGGGCCACAGAGAACCCGGGAACCATTCACTGCAGCCCACTCTAAAGGTCCGGGAGAGGTGAAGGGAAGATGAAGGGCAGCACATTTCAAATCATCATCCAACCAATTAATCAACAAAGACCTTACTGAGCTTACTGCTGAACATGCTACCTGGGAAGATACTGAGAAAGAAGATATAATATCTCACCTTGACAAGTTCATAAGCTAGTTAGGGGCATAAGAAATTTATACCCAAAGGATTACTAATTATCATATAGCAGACTGCAAATTTATTAAATGCTCCCTCTGTACCTGATTTTATACTAAGCACCTACCGGGCTTCTCATTTACTAGGCCAGCGACTCCTTATGACATTCCCTTGATAAGAACTTGCACAGAGAGGGTTAGTAACTTGGCCAGGATCACACAGCTAGAACATGGCAGGGGCAGATGTCGAGGCCTGTGCCACCTGGACTGAGTGCCTGCTCTTAGGCCGGCCTCTACCGCCCCCTATGCTGAGCACTACCCAGTCTAAGAGGCTGGAGGAGGAAGCCACTTCCGTGGGCAGCCGCGGGCGGCCAGGAGGGTTACACTAGTCTTGAGTCAGGACGAGTCAGGAGGCTGAGCAGCGTGAGCAGGAATCCTGACCGTGGGAAATCTCAAGTAAAGACGACAACATCACATATGCAAGGAGCACAAAGAGAAGTTGGGGTTTATGTCCAGCCAGAGTAGGAGTGTAGGTAGCACTTAGCGTGCAAAGTAGTTGGCAAATGGGTTGAGCTAGCACAGCCCAGGACTTTCCATTGTCCATGATGTTTGCAGGCCTTAATCAATGGGATGGAAGGGAGCCATAGAAAGTTTGGGGCAGAAGGAGGGGCGATACTGGGGGAAACTGTCCAAGAAGTCTCGTGGGTCCTCCGTGTTCAGGCACAACTGAGGGGAGCGGGCACCCTGCGGTGGCGGCTTGGCTGTGAGGGAGATGAGCACCAGTGACATTGCTTTTCACAGCCACAGCTCCAGAACAAGCCCCGGCCCCACCACGGCCGTACCAGGGCGTCCGCGTGAAGGAGCCGGTGAAGGAACTGCTCCGGAGGAAACGTGGCCACGCCAGCAATGGGGCGGCTGTCACACCTACGGCGGTGAGGGGGCCACCGTGGCCAGTGTGTGTGTATGCGTGTGTGTGCGTGGGTGGCGGGGTGTCCCACGGGGTCGGATGGGAGTGTATTTCTTTGCTCTATGGGATGCTCTCTGAGGCCGGAAGGCGACACAGTGCCATGGTGTGGCTGCGGGAGAATGGACCCAAGGTGGAACGAGTCAGTGACCCCCGAAGTAGGAAGAGGGGGATGCTGGCTTGCTCACCCGAGGGAGCAGATGACTCCCACACCCCAGCGTGAGATGGGGGCTCCCCAGGGAAGAGGACCATGCCAGTTCCCTAAGTATGCAAGGTTCTTGATAAACGGAAACACAAATTCCCCCAAAGTATGGGTGGTGATGGTTGGGATATGGGGCGGGTGTTTTGCTCTCATAAGGAAGACTCTCGCCTGTACTCGCTTGCCCTGGGGCCCTGCAAGTTTTCTGCCGAGGGCCAGTTGGAGCTGGCTGAACACTGATCCTAGTTGTCCTTCTCCCTCTAGGTGGTGCTGCCCCATCAGCCCCTGGCGACCTACACCGCAGTGGGTAAGAGCTCCCACAGCCCTGGGGATGCCCCGCAGACCCCCATCTGGGTGAAACCGGCAGCTCTGCAATTTTCTTCTTCCCACAGGTCCTTCCTGCCTTGACATGGAGGTCTCTGCTTCCACGGTGACAGAGGAGGGGGCCCTGTGTGCCGGCTGGCTCTCCCAGCCTGCCCCAGCCACCCTCCAACCCCTGGCCCCATGGACGCCCTACACGGAGTACGTGTCCCACGAAGCTGTCAGCTGCCCCTATTCAGCGGACATGTATGTGCAGCCCATGTGCCCGAGCTACACAGTGGTGGGGCCCTCCTCTGTGCTGACCTATGCCTCCCAGCCACTCATCACTAACGTCACGGTATGTCACGCAAATGCATGGTGGCACCAAGCCACGCCAAGGGCATCCTTTGGAATGCAGGCTGACTTCCAGACCCCCAATCATTCCTGCTCCTGACCTGCAGGATTATGGAGTCGCCAAGCCCACCCTGTCCTGCAGGGAGGCCTGCTCATATTCTCAGTGACCTAAAATAGCTCCCACAAGAAGGCTTAGGGCCTCTCTGGTCATACACTGGGCTCCTCAGGGTTGGGGATGTTCTCCAGCGTTTCTGCCCCAGATCTCCCCAAGCGCCAAGTCTTGGTTGGAAGAGTAAGTTTTCAGTGAATGGGGTATCAGGTGGGGTCTGCACGGGGTCTTGTACCAGAGTCAGTGTCTTCTTTCTATTCAGATACCTCAGGAGGTGATTGCTCACTTAACAACGGGATTTTCCAGGTGATCTTAAGGCTAAGCGATAGGTGACACAACTTTTCTGAAAACTACCGTTTTTTTTTTTTAGATGTATTTACTTATTTTTAGAGAGAGAGAGAGACAGAGAGCAAGCATGTGAGTGGGGGGAAAGGAAAGGGAGAGGGGGAGTCCTCAAGCAGACTCCCTGCTGAGCATGGAGCCCGATGCTGGGCTCGATCTCACGACCCTGAGATCATGACCTGAGCCGAAACCAAGAGTTGGACGCTGAACGAACTGAGCCACCCAGGCACCCCACAGAATCTACTGTTAATGAAGTCAGACCCACCTGCAGGGTAACGTTCTGAGTGCTGCCTCTGGCATCAGGTTGCCTGGGCTCAATCATTGTCCCTTCACTTAGAAGCTATGAAACCCTGGACTGAATGACTTAATTTCTCTGAGCCCTGGTGTCCTCATCTGTGAATGGAGAATACTAACAAGAGGGCTGATGTCAGGATCAATTGGGATGATATGTGTGGAGGACTTATCATCGTTCCTGGCATACAGAAAACACTCCATAAATGTTATTACGGTTGATTAAAGTTGGCTAACAACATTAACCAAGAATGGCCTCCAAGTGCCAGATGGGAAAGGAATGAAGAAAGCAAGAGAAATAGTTTTATGTGCATGGCACCTGTTTGAGCAAATGAATGGGAATCCCCCAAGTGTTCAGAGGAGAAGAGGCCTGTGGGTATAGCTGTATCCAGCTGCAGTTCAGGGAAGACCGTGGGAGCTGGAGCTGGGGACTCGTGAGGAGCTGCAAAGCCCACACTGATGTTGGAGCTTGCTTTGGTTCCCTGCCTCCCAACCATTTCCCTCAGGGGCTTAGCATCATCCTGACTCACCTGCCTTTTCATCACCATCCAGGCAAGGGCCCCCAGAAGCCCTCCTACCCCATGCCCCCCCTGGCTACCCAGTTAACCAGCTGTGGGGCCTACATGACGGTGGATAGGAAGGAGTGAATTCAACACCTTTCCCAAGCAACTCATTTCCATATCAGGAGCCTTGGGTGGGGGTGGGAGGTGCCAGATATAACTGTTCCCAGTCATTTCAATCCCAAGGATTTCTTTCATTATTTATCTTTCATTAACCCCACCTCCTACTTTGAAAGGCTCTGTGTATCAAACAAACTCTATTTATTAAGAAATAATTTATTTGTTTTGCCACTTTGTAAATGAACTCATCAAAGCTGGTTCGAGCTACCAGTTAGCACTCCTGATGAGCAGGAGATAAGACCTTTTGTAGCACTGGGTTGATGGAATTCCCTCTCTGAGCCAAGAAACCTGCCGTTGCAGGTGACCTTCATGGGTTTATGACTCAAAAAAGGAGGATTTCCATGAGCATTTTTGAAGTACTGGAAAGAGTAAGGCTTTGTTGGGAGGCTGGAAGGCCTCGGAGACCCTTTCTAGCTCTCGCGTTCTATAGGAAAACACCCCAAGGCCTTGCTACTCAAACTACCATGCCTGGACCAGCCACACTGACCTGAATGGACATGCAGAGTCCCAGGCCTACCCCAGACCTCCTGGGCCAAAATCTACATTGTCACAAGATTCCCAGGAAACTGAAATAAGCTCGTCCCGAAATGACTCTAATGGTTTACTCTCAAAACACAGTGGCAACCAGACAGGGATAGGAGGGGGGAGCTAGGGGCAGCAGGGGGAGATCTGGGCCTCGCTCACATCATTTCACGCAGAGATCTTCCTTCTCCACCTGCTTCCTCAGCTGTAGACGATAGTGAGGATCCAGGCCCTGCGTCTCGTGCAGGCTTCACCTCAGGTTTGTGGTGCGCTTGCTGCAGAGGGGAGGGGCATTGTTTGCAGGGCACCTGAGAAAATGGCCCTGGGATAGCCGTGGGGGGCCCAGCTCAGAGACAGAGGAGGATGAGCTCGTGGAAAGTGCTGGGAAGCTCTAAGGAGCTTGTTTACTAACAGAGGAAGCGGTGCTTCCCCAGTGTCCAGGTCTGGCCCAGAGCAGGAGGGAGGGCAGTGGAGCTATGTTGGACCAGGTGGACCTCAGGATGTCAGAGCTGCGGTATGGGGCCAGGACTGTCTCGGTGTCCAGGCATGACAGTGGCCACCTTTGGGATACAGCTACCATGCCAGGGAACAGTCTTGTTTAACACGATGTATTTTCACTCATTTTTCAGACATACATTTCCTCCCACCTACATTTTAATATCTCTGAAATTGGGATGGAATGTATATTCAATTATAACTGGAAAAGCATCTCTAATTGGCTTAGCCCTTTGGCACCAGTTCTATTTGTAACTCTCTCTACAGAAGAGAAAACGGACGCGAGAGGAAGCAGCGTGAGCAAGGACCTGTAGCTAGTAATAAGGGATAGAGTCAGGGACCCAGCTGAAGTCTGTGTGGCTTCTCCCTTGGGGGAGACTCTGAGCAAGTGGAGACAGAGTCCCTGGGGGGAGCCAGCAGGAAAGGGGGATGGAGAGATCCCTACGAGGACAAGGACGGGCAAGGATAAGTGGGTCCCCCAGTGCTGCTAACCCTTGGTCCTGTGTCTTTCCCATCACAGACGAGAAGCGCGGCTGCACCCACAGTGGGGCCCCAGCTGGAGGGCCCGGAGCACCAGGCGCCTCTCACCTATTTCCCATGGCCTCAGCCCCTGTCCACACTGCCCACCTCCACCCTGCAATACCAGCCTCCGGCCCCAGCCCTGCCCGGGCCCCAGTTTGTCCAGCTGCCCATCTCCATCCCCGAGCCAGTCCTTCAGGACATGGAAGACCCCAGGAGAGCCATGAATTCCCTGACCATTGACAAGCTGCTCTTGGAGGAAGAGGATGGTGATGCCTACGCACTCAACCACACGCTCTCCGTGGAAGGCTTTTAGGGTGTTCTCCTGCCTAAAAATCCTGTTCCCTGAAACTGGGATTTAAAACAGGATTTAAAACAGGGAACAGGATTCACATCTGTCTGGAGTAGCCATATTACAACTACACTTGGCACCCCAAACTAAAGTGATAGACTTTCCCTCCTTCCCTTCCTCTCTTCCCTCCTTCCTTCCTTTTCCCTTCCTCCCTCTCACCTTCCCTCCCTTCTATCCTTTCTCATTTGTTTTTCCATTTCTGTTCCTTTTGGAGAAGGAATTATAAGGATTTTAGTGATAATATTGATGCCAGTGCTGCAAACCTAAGACCCAGGTGTTTTTATTTCTGCCTCGTTTCATCCATTGGAGCAGGAGCCCGGCTGAGCCGTCTTCAGGCCAGTGACACCCTGCCCTGCCCTCTGTCATGTTGAGATGGATGGGGTGTCCAGCGCCCCTCCAAGGGCCGACCCAATGCCAGAGTCCTTGAGCTGTCAGTCCCCACAGTTGCTCCTTTGTTTGCTGTTCTCGGTGTGGCCAGATTTATGGTCTCAGGCAGCAGAGTCTCAAGGCCTGGGGCTCAGTGAGGTGGTGGGGGAGGTGGTCCCAAGAGAAAAGGGAACATCAGAGTGGGGCAGGGGCTGGGTCAAGGGACAGAGGAGGGAGGGGAACGAGATGTGTGTATATGGAGGGGGTAGGGTAGGGTTGGGTTGGGTTGAAAGAAAGTTTGGGCTGAGAGAAGGAGGGGCTGAGGACCTATTTAGCTCCAGATTACTGGCTTATTAAGAAGGAGAATAAACTTACGAAAAAATATTGGTTTAATGGCTGGTTTTGCTGCTCTGCTTGAGGATGCTTGCGAGGGAAGCCAGGCTCTTGTAATCAGGAGCATTAATATGTCTGACTGCTATCTCCCAGGTGCAGACCCTCTGTGGTGCTTGCCGGGGGCCAAGACCCACAGAAGCCCAGGGGTGATGGGGTCCTCGCTTAGTGCTGCCTCATGTGCATCTAGTGGGTCTTAAAAACCTCCATAAGCCACTGTTCTGTGGAGCCGAGGCCTCCTTCTGAAGCTCTGCCTTCCTGGAGGCTTCTAGAGCCTCAGCCAGAAGTACCGCTAATTTCATTTCAATTTTTACTGTTTTGCTGGGGAAGCTTCAGATTGGCAGGTGCTCGGGCACAGTTGTTGCCGGGGGTGCAGAGCTGCTGGCAGCGGCCGTGTGCTTTGAGGACTGGCACACCTGTCCGCTGACACCATCGTCAGCATCGGGCAGACACGTTCGTTGGTGGAATCCATGTCGAGGTGACAAACTTTTCTCAGAAATGATGACTTCATTGACACATTTTCTTTCCCATCTTAAATAAAAACTCTAGAAAGTTGCCTTTCCCTGGGTTTTTTCCTGCTTTGGGATTATTTTGACCCCGCTTTCTCAGCATCTGCCTAAAATCCCAATACAAATATCCTGAATTGTTTTTATTCAGACTTAATATTTAGGTTTAAAAGGTTAAAATTTTCAATACCAAATTTACATCTTTGTTGGTACAATGATGGTGAGTAGGCAAAGGAGACGAGGTCTCAGGCCTGTTTAGTTACCTAGAAAAAACACTATGCAAGATTTTTCAGCTTATTATTTGAGGGTTTGAGACGATGCAGCAGCAATCTCCACAAGGGAGTTTAAGTTGGCAAAACTAGCATAGAAATAAAGTACTTGAAGTAGTTGCTAAGATTTATACAGTCTGTTTTTTTCTCCTTACCTTGAGGTAAAAGGTCTTGGGTGTAATAGTCTCTCTAGGTTTCTTCCTGGGTTTTCCTGCTAAGATGGAAACATTTTAATAAAGATTTGCTCAGATTCTTCTTTGCCGAAGTGTTTTATTCCTTATCAAATTAATCCCCCTTAGCTTGCAGTCCCATGTCAGGTAGGGTGAGCGTCGGCAGGAGCTTACACGAGTCTTGTTGACTTTGCAACTTGATCTACTGCAAGGGAAGATGGAACTGGCCCCACTTGCCTGCTGGCCAGTTCCCAGGGACAGAACATGTGAGGCCAGGAGGCTGGGTCTCCAGGAAAGCAGGGATCTGAGGCAATGAAGGAAAACTTTTAACTCTATTGCCCTTGGCATTATTCATGTTACACGGGTAAAGTCTCGTGATGCTGGGTGTTCAGAGGTAAGTTCAACCACTAGTGTTTCCACCTGTCAGAAGCCATCTCTCAGGGCCAGTCATCATCATGAAATGGAAATTCAAGAAGCCCACCAGTCCCCTCTAACATGAGTCCTTGGAGTGAGTAATAGTCCGGAAAGATCTTTTCCTGTGATTTTCTGAGTTACTAACAACTTCTGAGTTCACTGCCTTCACTGTTCATCTCTTCTGGGGTAACTTTTTTTAATAGTCCACTTTTTTTAAAGTCCACTTTTCAAAATTATTTGAGAGAGAGCAAGAATGAACGCACACACAAGTGGGGGGAGGAGTAGAGGGAGAGGGAGAAGCAGACTCCCCGCTGACTGAGGCGGACATGGGGCTCTATCCAAGCACCCCTAAATCATGACCTGAGCTGAAGGCAGACACTTAACTGACTTAGCCACCCAGGTGCCCCAATAGTCTACTTTATTCTGCCATATATCTTGTCATCAGATTTTGGGGGACAACAGTACCTCCAGCTACTTAGCTCACTTTAGATTATCACCACAGTTGTCTTTTTACTTATTCTCTCTGTAGGTCATAAACCAGAAAAAAGACATGAAAGGAAAGGTACTCGAGGTTTTTTCCCCTCTAGTTTTGCCGAGGCTCAAGGGTAGGGGAAGATCTTTTAAAAATGAATTTTGCATTTCTCACCAGCTTTCATGATAGAAGTGTGAGCCACTGATCTGCAATGTGGAAGACGTGACTAGCTCAGTCTGGGTCCTCTGCCAGACTGTGACCCACAAAGCTGTCCATTTCTAGCGCAGAAGGGGCAGCAAGGAGGAGACGCATACGTAGTGAGACAAGGAAGCTGGGCCTCTACAAAGTAATAACATCGCCAAGAGGCTCAAATTCTCTGATCCTTCCTCTAAGTGGAAGTTGGAGACCTATTCTAAAGCTAAACACGAATTTCTTGAAATCAGAAATCATAGATAACTTATTTAGCAGTAACTTACTTTGCGAGCCAGATGTGAGGCACTCACCTTGCTGAAGTGAAGTAATGACATCCCATTGAAGGAATACGGATGTGCGTGATGCAGCTGATTACAGCCAAGCCTCCTTTCTTAGACTCAGAGACACATGATGCTTCTCAGATGCCTTTTTCCCTCCTGAATGCTTGTGAAGAAACTTCCAGAAGCTGGTGTTCTTAATCGATTTGTTAGTTCTTCCGTGTACAGCTATGGCTTCCGTGGAAGGGCTTTAAAATTAAATTAATTAAATTAATTTCGTTAAGAACACTCAACATACTTCTAAGTGTACCATACAATATTGTTATCTACAAGCACAATGTTATACATGAGATCTCTACTCATCTTTCACAACTGAAATGTTACACCCACTGATTAGCAACTCCCTTTTCCCCCCTGCCTAGCCCTTGGCAACCACCAATCTAGTCTTTGCTTCTATGAGTTTGACTATTTTAGAAAAAAAACTCCTATAAGTGGAATCCTGCAGTATTTGTCCTTCTGTGACTGGCTCATTTCACTTAGCATAATGTCCTCAATGGAGAAAAAGAATGTGACATATGCATACAGTGGGTATCATTCAGCCTTAAAGGCAATCCTACAATATATGACGACATTGATGAAGGGGTTCATTTGTTCATTCATTGACTCTACGTTATTCAGTGGCGACTCTGGGCTAGGCAGGCATCATGAATCGTTACAGATCTCTACTCTGAAGTAGTTTTTGAGATCCGTATTTTGGCATCCGTGCCCATTCCTACACATGTATATTTAGTTATTTATAAATTATATCCCTGAATTACTCTATGAATATCCATTATAAAAAAGTCACAATAGAAATTTAAAAGACGAAGTAAACATAAAATAGATAACATTTTAAGTAATTATTAACGGTATAAAAGTTCTTTTAAACTTGCTAAGTATATTTAGAAGGAAAAATATTGTTGAATATGTCTAAATTGATTTTTTTAAATCTTTGTGATACTTGAATTTGAAGATCTGGGTCTAAGTTTGACTGACTTAAGTACTTTGAATGGATGTCACAGCTGGAAAAGATACCATACAAAGATACTGAGATCCAAATCAAAATAGTGTATTGTTGGCTGTGCTAAATGAATTACAAAAATAATTTCATAACTCCTTCCATTGGTTTTGCAAAGGTTTTATTTTTAAATCTGGCTAGTAGGGGTGCCTGCAAGGCTCAGTTGGTTAAGCATCTGCCTTCAGCTCAGGTCATGATCCCAGGGTCCTGGGAGAGAGTCCCACATTGGGCTCCCTGCTCAGTGGGGACTCTGCTTCTCCCTCTCCCTCTGCCCCTCCCCCTGCTTGTGTTTGCTCTCTGTCAAATAAAAAAATAAAATCTTAAAAAAAAATAAATCTCGCTAGTAAATTCCCATCTTAGCTGACGTCAACTAGACCGATGAACTCATTGAAGATGTTGCCTTTTCATATTTTTAACACACTGAGTTAAAACCACTCAAAATCTTTATCTGGAAAACTCAAACAAGCTCAAACGCTCTGTTTCTACTTAAAAAAAAAGTATGAAGATAAGAGAGTTTTCATAGGTGACACACATCTATACTGTAATTGTTACCAACAAGATCAACGATGGATATATTCTTAAATATCTACTAAACTTCCACTTCCTAAATGTTTTTCCCACTATATAAGTTTCTAAAAGCGTCATTAAAATGTTATTTTTGCCTTGATGGGCCAATTAAATGCAAATTGTGTTATTTTAAAAAAAATCTGCAGGTAGCCTATTTTGGACAGTCAACTCATCAACCAGGAAAGAATAGCAAATTTAGTATGATTATATATTTTTAAATATACATAATTCATTTTTCAGTTTGACAGTTCTTCAGAGTCTTTTGCCTTGAGGCAATCAGAGATTCTCTTTGTGGTGCAAGCGTCTCCTACCATTATGAAAAAGGTGCTGTGTCTATAAAGTTAATCATACCGCTAATCACCCCGTACCACTTCCTGTGTTGCAACAGGATGGAAGTGAAGGAATGGAGCAAGGGCACCATCGTCACCTTTCCTCCCATACAGGGCTCCCTCTCATCTCTGGGGACACTCTCAGACCCATGGGTCACATAAAGTTTGGGCGCATCAGTCCATGCTGGGCTGACAATTCATCCGTGACTGAGAACTGAAAATCAAGAGTTCCAGGAAATCTTCGGTTCAGGGCAAACTGGGACATTTGGTCCCCCTCCTCCACATACTTTTCATACAAGGAGATTTAGTTTTTCTCATAAATTAGCAGTTTCTTTCTGTGCCCCAGTAGATTGTCTCATGTGATCCCTAAGACACATACACCCCACTTCGGAGCTTGAATGAAAGATTCTTGCTTGCTGGAGTTGTCCCTGAAGGCTCCCCTGGGGACCACTGGAGGGAAGCCGGCTCTGGCCCGCAGAACCTTGCCACTCCTGCTTGAAGTCCGTACTCGTCCGGGAACATCAAAATGACGTTTCCCATTCTAGAGAAGGAGTAGTGGTAGCATGGGACACACAGTCATGCCATGCTCCCTTCCAACTCAAATCAAATCCTCACAAAAGTTTTTCTTTATCCAACCTGGTCCTCAAGTGACACCTGTATTAACATGACTGTGTCAACTCATCGGGGAAAATCCTAAAAGGAAGCACGTTGGTCATAAGGTCAAGGTACCAATTCAATCAGGCAAGAAACTATAACCGCAGTTCTCAGCTGAAACTGTGCGTTAGGATCACCTGTGGAGGTTTAAAAATCCCCGCGTCAGACCGCGACTCGGACCCATTGAAACAGAACTGCTCCAAGTGGGAACCAGACATCGGGAGTGTTTAGAGCTCGCCAGGTGATTCCAACATGCAGCCGAAGCTGAGAACCATGGCTCACCTACCCTGGCCCCTCCAGTGCTTTCGTGGATTCCTCTTGTGTCTGAATGCTGAAAAGCGGATCTCAGACGCAACTTGTGTGTGACACACAGAATCGATGCTGTTCGATTGAATCGGAGTCGGGTTCCTACCAAACCAGGCAGTGTTATGGTCCTACTGCGTAAGCTCCTCAGAGAGGGAAAGCCCAGAGGTCTTAGCAATCACTATGGCAGGCCTCTGGGGTGGGTAGACTCGGTTGAGAGATAGCAGCTAAAGCCATTATAAACACCAATTATCTGACAGCCCGTGACTTTCTTCGTGGGTAGACCCCTAAGCAAATGCAAGAATGAAACAAAGGAAAGAGCAGGGTATTTGGAGCCTTTTCCCTCTGTCTCACCCGTGTACATTTTTTTTTTTAAAGACTTTATTTATTTAACAGAGAGAGACAGAACACAAGCAGGGGGAGTGGGAGAGGAAGAAGCAGGCTCCTAGCAGAGAAGCCTGACGCGGGGCTCGCAGACGCTTAACAACTGCGCCACCCAGGCGCCCCTCCAAACCAAACTGTAAAGCAGGAACCATGCAGGACTGAAAAATCTGCTAATTCCAACGACAGGGTGTGATTCAGCCACGACAAATGTCCTTATTTGCTGTCTTAGAATTCTCCCTATTTCAGTGAAGCAAGATGTGGGTGTCTGCAGTGACTCAGGAAGGCTCCAGAGAGGCTGTCACTAACTTCTGGTAAATGAGACTGGAGACCCTTGCTTCATTTGCCACGGGCAATAAATAATTGCTTGATGTGCTGGATACTGTGCTACTTGTCGGGGAATTCAAAAAGTCAGGCATAGTCCTTATCACAAGAAACTCAGGGTTAGCAGAGCAAATGGAGGGTTCTAATGTAGTGAAGTGAGCAGAGTGGTAAACAGAAACCCAGGTGCATTGTGTACCGCACACTTACTAAAAAGGCTGTTACTGCAATCTCTTTTAATCCTCACAAAAAGCAAATAAGGAACATACCATTTTAATTCCTGTTTAATACCATTTTAAACCCTTAAAGAGGTTAAGTTACTTGTCCAAGTTCGCATATTCACCTCAATTCATCTACCCTGTGAGAAAAAGGCGGACGCAGATGAAGATACTGATGAAGATAACTGGGGGGTTGGGATGTCCCCACCTGGAGTGCCTCAGATTGCACTTACTCAGGGGTCTACAAAAGGGGAGAATCCATTCCAAGGGAGCAGGCAGGGAGAGGCGGACACAAAAGTTTCAGACGTGTGCTCCAGGACACCCAGTGAGCACTGAATCCGGAATGGATGTGGAGAGAGGACGCGCCATTTTAGGTCAACCGGCTGGTTGCCCTGAGATCTAGACTCTCAATGGTTCGTGATGTCTCCCCTCTAAGTCATCTATGCTCTCTAGTAGCCTCACGGTGCTAATTATCCATGTGCTGATATCCAAACCCCACGGCTTTTGCTACTAAATGAGGTAATACTGTTTGGGATACACGGTATATACACGATGCAGAGAGATAAATGAATGGATGTAGATTCACATAACTAAATATATTTCACAGATAACGCAGACGGTAGCCAGAAATCTTACCTTTCTTACTTCCGTGGTCTCTATGAAGCTTTGTCCTCCAACGTACCTAAGTCCAACGGCTGCGTCTGCAGACGCGGCAACATGGCCTGCGCCGAGGCTGCTTCTCAGGTGTCTTTGATTTTCAAAGTTGCCGTTAAGACTCTGAGCCTTCCATGCCACCTGTGGGCCCGGATTTTGTTTTCTCTATCAGTCAAGGGGTGTATCATTTGCCCATTTCTTAGGGTGAGGAATTTTAAGGATTATTAGGTTGTGGCTGCAAAGCTCTACACAAGCTTACGCTTGGGTGCTTTCCCAAAATCGGAGGACGGGATGACGGTTGCTTTATGTGGGTTATGCTCCGTTTTTTGCATTCCTTTTGATATATTATTCACCCACTCAACAAATGCTTTAGTGAGTTCAATTCTGTTACTCAAGTCTGACACAATCTACCTGGCGACAGTCTGGATCCCGCAGGTTAAGGGCCCAGCCCCACAAGACTACACCCCGCCACTTCAGATGACAACTGTAAATTCTGACCCTCGGGCTCTAGATTGGAACTCAGAGTATTTTACTTAACAGCCAGTTGGAAGAGGTGCACAAGGCAAAGGGTGCACCCACCCCTCTCCCCAAACCTGCAAATGTTCACCAATCCAGAAGCTCTCTGAACCTTACCCTTTTTTCTTTAAATTTATTTATGAGGGGGTGGGTAGGGCAGAGTGAGAGGGAGAAGCAGGCTCCCTGCGCAATCCCAGGACCCTGATATCAGGACCTGAGCCAGACGCCTACCCGACTGAGCCACCCAGGCACCCCCTCACCTTTTCGGCTTTTTACTGAAGCTCCTTACATGGTCACTGATTGACTAAATCATTGGTCCTGAAGATAATTCGACTTCCAGCCCCTCTTCCCTCTCAGGAGGGTCTAGCCGCCAATCACAAGTTGGTTCCTCCCACAACAAGCCCCTCCTCAGGTTACCTAGGGGCTTTCCTAAATCACCTCATTAACAAAACAAAAAACACCTTTATCCCTCTGTCAAGAAATTCCAAGGGTTTTTGGAGCACTGTGCTGGCAATGGGATACAGACTAAGTTTCTATTTCTTAAAATCACAGTATCATAGTAGCTACCAGGTCCAGCCATGGTACTGGGGCACTTTATAAATCAAGAATTCCTTGCCTTTCTTTTTTGTTTCCTGACATAGTTAACATAAATCTGAATATCTAAGGGACCGAAATTAAATGTATTAAACACCTTGGTCAATTTCAACATAGAATTCAGTTCTTGCAAATTATTCATTAGAGTACCCTATCCTGTAGATTTTGATTTAAAAATGTGTTTCAGAGGAAGGAAAGATGTGGTCAGTATGAAGTTTTTATGAGATAATTCGAAATAGGTATTTCCCTTTATTCTGAAGGGGATTCTCTTTTGTTTTTCCAAATATCTTGGATTTACATATACACGTTTCCCGCTTTTAAACAGAAATCTACATGCCATCTTACTAAATGGAAAAGGATAACCTTTTCTGCACAAGCCAATAAAGAGTGCAAGGGCTTTGGGTAAAGACGCGTTAACGACGAACGGTCGCCACTGTAGACCTGTATTCCTGTCTTTCTGCCTAGGGAAGCAAGTCAGGAAGAAGCTTTTGTGGAGTTGCAGCGTTTGGCCCTCTTGGCCCTGGGAACACTCACGCTGGTCTATGAACTAGAAGACAAGGAGGCAGAGAGGAGATTCTCATGATGCTGAAGGGGCTTTTGAGCGGACCTGCCAGCTCACCGCAATGACTCAGCAACAACTCACAAGGCCGAGTTCTGAGGCTACAGGTTGTCCGCTGTGGTCCACCTGCAAGTTCTGATAGCTGCAAGCTCTGATTAGATGCACTTCTGAAAGGGAGTAAGAGGCTCTCTCACACATCGAAAGCCAGCTACCTCATCTCAGGTCGTGGTACATAGCCAAAAGAACAGTTTAGAGCAGACAAAACTAGGTTTGAATGGGTATAATATATGTAATAATATAATTAAAGTGCCCATTGTAACGTCTCACATTTCTATCATAAGCCTTCCATAAATGTTAGTTCCTTCTAAGTAGAAGGTGAGAAGAACTTCCTGCAGCTCACACTTAACATTTAAAAACAGCTCTCACGTATGCTAGGAACACCTCATAAAATTTGAAGGCAAATTAACTTTCTTCTAGCTGATATTAAAACAGAATCACCTGGCTGCAAAATAATTTACCTTGCTGTTTTTTGCAGTCGCTTGTCACCGGTTTTAGGTCCCACATAAGAGTATCTTTTATATACTTAAATGATGTAGTTGTCATAACCCTGATATATTGGTGACCCCGGTTATTAAAATTAGAATGTACATGCAGACTTACCGAAAATACGGTATATTCTTCTGGGAAAGTTCAATGCGGTGACGCGGATTCATCAAAGCCTGTGTGTCAAATACAAATGGCTAACAGACACATGAAAAAATGTTCAAAATCATTAGCCATCAGGGAAATTCAAATCAAAACCACACTAAGATACCACCTTAGGCCAGTTAGAATGGCAAAAATTGACAAGGCAAGAAACAACAATTGCTGGAGAGGATGTGGAAAAAGGGGACCCCTCTTACACTGTTGGTGGGAATGTAAGTTGGTACAGCCACTCTGGAAAAAAGTGTGGAGGTCCCTTAAAAAGTTAAAAATCGAGCTACCCTATGACCCAGCCATTGCACTACTGGGTATTTACCCCAAAGATACAGACAGAGTGAAGAGAAGGGCCATATGCACCCCAGTGTTCATAGCTGCATTGTCCACAATAGCTAAATCGTGGAAGGAACCGAGATGCCCTTCAACAGATGACTGGATTAAGAAATTGTGGTCCATATATACAATGGAATATTACTCAGCTATCAGAAAGAACGAATTCTCAACATCTGCTGCAACATGGAGGGTACTGGAGGAGATAATGCTAAGTGAAATAAGTCAAGCAGAGAAAGACAATTATATAATTTCTCTCATCTATGGGAACATAAGAACTAGGAAGATTGGTAGGGGAAGAAAGGGATAAAGAAAGGGGGGGTAATCAGAAGGGGGAATGAAGCATAAGAGACTATGGACTATGAGAAACAAACTGAGGGCTTCAGAGGGAAGGGGGGTGGGGGAATGGGATAGACTGGTGATGGGTAGTAAGGAGGGCACGTATTGCATGGTGCACTGGGTGTTATACGCAACTAATGAATCATCAAACTTTACATCGGAAACCGGGGATGTACTGTATGGTGACTAACATAATATAATAAAAAAAATTTAAAAAAAAAAAGAAGAAGAAGCCTGTGTTTCGAATAACCCATCCATGGCACAGACGGGCTGTGAGCTGGCAAACAGCGGGGACAGGCACACCTATCCCTGAATTCCTCGGTGTTTTGCCCTAAGGTTACCAGGGAGAGTTCTGATATTCCACATCAGTGTTACTTTTTTCCCCCTACACATCATTTTATCATGAATATTTTCAAACCTGCACAAAAATTCAAAAAACTGTACTGTGAACACCCATATACTCACCACCTACAGCTACAATGAACATTACTTCTAGTTACCATGGACAGATCTAATCCATCTATTTCTCCATTAATCTATTTTGTATTTAGATGCATTTCAAAGTGAGTTGTGGATATCAGTGCACTCACCCCTAAGTACTTTAGGATGCATGTATTAAACTGATATTAGATTAGGCTTCTTGTTTTTTATCCTGAGGTCAAATTTACATACAATGAAGCATATAAACTCAATGAGCGCACCTGTATAACTTGAATCTCTATCAAGATACAAAACATTACTATCACTCCCAAATTCCCTCCTGCCCCGACCCCGTCCCCACTGCCAACTCCTGGGAGACAAACTACCAATTATTCTTCTGCATACATTAGCGTTGTCTGTTGTACAATTAACATGAACGGGATCAGACAGTATACACTCCCTTGTGTAACTCTCCTGTCACTCAGCACGATGCTTTTATATTCATCCACATTATTGCACATAGAGATCGTCTCTTTCTTTGAATTGCTGAGGAGTATTCCATTGCAAGAACATCCCACAATTTGTTTATCCATTTTCCTATTGATTGACACCTGGGCTGTTTCCAGTTTCTGGCTATTATGAATACAGTTGCTAAAAACATTCTTGTACAAGTCGGTTTACTTTGTGTATGTCTGTGTGTGCACACATAAGCTTTTATTGATTTTGGGTAAGTCCCCAAGAATGAAATTACTGTATCATACAGTATGTATATGTTTAGTTTCATAAGAAAGCTGCCAGATCTTTTTCCAAAGTGGTTGTGCCATTTTATTCCACATCCTTGCTAATATTTGGTGTATTTCACTTTGGTCTTTCTTTACATTTCTGTAATGATTAATGATGTTGGACACTGTCCTACCCATATTTATTGTTCATTTGTCTTCCTTCAGGAAATGTCTGTTCAAATCTTTTGCCCATTTTTAAAAAGGTAATTTGTCTTCTTATTGAGTTATAGGATAGTTGTGTATTCTGAATACAATTCCTTTGCCTGATACATGTTTTGTGAATATTTTTCTCCAGGCTGCAGCTTCTGTATTCTTTTTTCTAATAGTATCTTTTGATGAGAATAAGCTCTTAAATTTGATGCAGTATTTTCTTTCATGGGTATTTATTTCTGTGTCTTATCTAAGAAATCTTTTCCTACCACCCTCCCCCTCCTTCCAAGTTGTGAAGATATCCTGTTTTCTTCTAGAAGCTTGGTAGTTTTATGTTTTATATTGAAATCTAAGATCCATTTTTTGGTGGGGTCTAAGAGTCAAGGGCTTTCCCCCCCTACAAGTACATTTGACTTTCTAATACCTGTTGTTGAAAAGTCTTTCCTTTCTCCATCGGATTTATCTGATGTTTTTGTTGAAAGTATTGAGTACATAAGTATGATTCTAATTCTGGACTTTCTTTTCTGATCCATTGATACATGCATCTATTCTTTTTTTTTTTTTTAAGATTTTCTTATTTATTTATTCATTCGACAGAGATAGAGACTGCCAGAGAGAGAGGGAACACAAGCAGGGGGAGTGGGAGAGGAAGAAGCAGGCTCACAGCAGAAGAGCCTGATGTGGGGCTTGATCCCACAACGCGAGGATCACGCCCTGAGCCGAAGGCAAATGCTTAACCGCTGTGCCACCCAGGCGCCCCCTATTCTTAATTCATGTAATTTAGTAGTGAAACTTTAAATCAAATACGCTAAGTCCTCCAACTTTGTTCTCCTTTTTTCAAGATTGCTTTGAAGATTTTTAGGCCCTTTACATTTCCATGTAAATTTTAGAATCAGTTTGTCAATTCCTACCAAAAAAATGAAGCCTGGTAAGATTATGATTGGGATTGCACTAAATTTGTAGATCAATCTACAGATAATTGGCATCTTAAAATATTTTTGAATGTTTTTGATGCCATATTTAATTAAGATTTCTCAACCCTGGCACTACTGACATTTTTGACTGGATAATTCTTCGTTGTGGGAGGCTGTTTGATACTTTGCAGGATGGTTAGGGCCAAACCTGCCATCTCCCCATTAGATGCTAATAGCTCTTCCTCACCCAGTTGTGACACCAAAAATGTCTCTAGACATAGCCAAATATCCCCTAGGGAATAAAATCACTCCTGGTTGAGAATTATATTTGATCTATATTTTAAAGATATATCCTAAAGTCATTGAGTTTTCTTTTAATACCTTTTAAAATATATGTGTTTAAATCTATAAATTTCCCTTTCACACTACCTTAGCTATGTTTTGCAAATTTTTATATATTGCATTTTTCATTACAATTAAATTAGGGATATTTTGTAATTTTCCTTGTGATTCCTTCTTTGACCTGTGGGTATGTGGATATGTTTTGTTCACTTTCCAAGTATTTTGGCATTTTCCAGATATCATATTACTGGTTTGCAATTTAATTCTATTGTGAGAGAATATATTCTGTAAGACTGCCAATCTTTTCAAATGTATTAAGACTTGTTTTATGAACCACCATTTGGTATTTCTTGGTGAACATACCATGTTCTCTTGAGGAAAAAAAATCAAATTCTGTAATTACTGGATGTAGTATTTTAGACATGTTAATTCAGTTAATGTGGTTAATGGTGTTGTTTAGGTCTTGTATGTATTTACTGGTGATTTTTGTCTAGCTATTCTATCAACTGCTGAAAGAGGGGGTGTTAAAATCTCTATGACTATGAGTTTATTTATTTCTCTATTTAGTTCAGTTGACTTTTGCTTTGTGTATTTTGAATTTCTGTTCTTAGGCACATACGCATTTACAGTTGTCATGCCTTCTTTATAAATACATTCTTTTATCATTCTAAAATACCCCTCTTTGTCTATGGTCATACTGTTTGTTTTGAAGTCTACTCTATTTGATGTTAATATAGCCACTTCAGCCTCCTTGTGCTTACTGTTTGCTCAGTATTGGTGTTCCTTTGTAAGTAGAAATAATCCTGTAATATTTTATATTTATACTGCATTATTTATGAACAGATTCAGTTTCTACATTTTCCTTTGATCTCCACAGCAATCTTATGGGGAAATGATGCTGTCATCGTCATTTTACAGAGATGAAACTGAGTCCACAGGAATTAAGTGACTTTCCCAAGAGCACCGTGCTTAGGGAGTGGAAACGGTGCCTGGTTCCTGTCTTGTTCCAGCACCTGGCTCTGGGCCATTACGATACGCTTTTCTTCGTAGATGAGGTGGAAGGAGAATTGAAGGAGTCTAGTGTGGCATGCCGAGTGATAAGTCAGGGCAAATGTGGGAAACGTATGCGGAGAAAGTGGTCCATTTTCTAACAGCTAAAGACGTGGATGCTCACAGTTCCTGTCCAGGGCTCCAGGTCGACTAAAGAAAAAGCTTTTGCTTATAAAGGCAGCGAGACATAGTCACCATGGGGTGAATGGAATCATGAAGATCTCTGAGCATCAGAGGGGGATGGGTTGTGAGCACCGCAGTCATAAGACGCATTTGAAGAGCATCAGTGATGTGTTTCCATTTTGTCATATGTACAGTGTGGCCTGGAGTTAGACGGATGGATCAGATGCTCTCTGCTCAGCCCCCTGCCCTAAGATTCCATGACTCCTTCTTATGGAAGCCGGAAGAAAAGCTGAGGTCTCAAGCTGCCACTCACACGGGGAAACTGATCTTCTCTAAGGAGACTTTCCTTGCTTCTCACCTGGCCATCTAAGCCACAGGTGGCCAGACTGTTGGTCCTCCTGGGGCTTGTCTGCTCCAGCTGGACCTGGTTGCTCAGCTATGCAAATGTCAATTACGAGCTTGAATTCGTGCTGACCTCACCTTTGGCTTTGAAACTTCCAGTGCCTGCATGCCTGCCTGAAGGAAATCTGTCTGGGGAATTTGGAGAATTGTTCGTTTGTTTGTTGCTTGTCTTTCGTGCAAGTGGTGAATTTTATAACTCATAGACATGAACTTGTGATTTTATTAAATATTTCTAGCTTTACAGTGATTTCTGTAACAAAAAAATCAGTTCACCTTTGTTTGCCTCCCAGTCCACTTCACTTCAATCACTTGCTGTTCCTAAAATAAACTGTAGACCTTTCTGCTTCTGTGTCCTTGACATGCCCTTTCTCTCCTGTTGACTGTCCTCCAATGCCAAGTTCAAATACCACCTTCTCTGAGAAACCCCCACTATCTTGTCAGTCAGAGTAAATGACTCTGAGCCCCTGGAGCCCATTGTAGGAGTCCTCCCACCTTCTGTGAGGCTCCAGGATCCCCCAGAGGAAATGCACTCCCCTTCAAGAGGGGCGGGAAGGCAGAGTTTGGGCTTCCAAGCAGCTTCAGGGCAAACCCGCAAACCCACTGGGTGAGCTATGTGCCCGTCACATGAGTGGTCCCCCTCTGCTTATCAGCTTGTCAAGTCCTGGGAAACTCTGCATTGATCAGCGGTGTCTGTTTTGAATCTGGAGCTGGATGGAAAGGGTTAAGCAGTTAGGCAAGTCCCCTGTGGCTTGGTAATTTCTGGAGAATCCTGGCACAAGTCATTTGCATAATGCAGACTTATCTCCTGGATGATGCAGTGCCCTGTGATCCCAATGCAAACGAGCTCCAGCTGTGTTAACATAAAGGCTGAGGGGCTGCTTGGACCTCTGCTGGGAGTCCTTGCAGGAGATCGGTCTTGCCCCTTCCAGCCCCGGGGACAGTAAAGTACAGATGGAACGTCCTACGTCAGGGGTGAGAATGGTGCTGGTGGTGACTCTCACCTCCTCCTCACCACATGGGGTTAGGGGTACGGTCCGGAGCGTGAATGGGGCAGAGAGATGGGAGGCTCTTCGGTCTAGCCCCAAGACTCCTCCATTTGTGGGCTTCTTGCTGGCCACACAGACACTCAAGGTCATCTTCTCCCGTGGCCCCACAAGACTTGTTATTAATTAATAAACACTTGCACAGTGCTACTATGTTCTAGGCTCTGCTCTAAGAACTTCACGGGTATTAACTCATTTCATATGACAGTAACCGCAGCAGTCCCGCTCGGGAGTCTGTGGCCCCTGAGAGTATGGCCCACGAGGTCGGATGGATCTAGTTTCAAATCCTGATTCTAACAGGAGCATTGTGACCAAGGGCAAGCTGCTTGGTGCCTCTCTGCTCTAGCTTCTCCATCTATAAAATGGGTTCTGGAAGGATTGCCCTGAAGATTAAATGAGATAATATAAGAGATGCAAAGCACTTAGCCTAGGGCTTGGTGTCTTGAGAGATTGGTGGCACTGAGGAAGAAAGAAAGAAAACCTGATGTCTCAGAGATCCTTCTCCATAGCCCACGGGAACAGAAGACCATCTTCAGCGTTCAAGAGACATGTGGCCCCTCTCCCACTGAACTCTGGACTCCATCCTTCGGCGACCTGCTGCCTGTGGAGGGGTGGAAGGGAGTGTGGGATGGCAGTGAATCAGCACTCCTACCACCGGAGTCTCGGTGCTGTGCAAACAGAAACCTCAGTCCTGTGCATTTGTGCTACCGATCAGTCATTTCTCTGCTATGGGCTTGGGGGCGGTTGAGGGGGAGAGAGAACCCTGCGGCTCACCCCTGCAGAGCAGGCCCCTGCATGGAGGAGTTACAAGAGCCCACGCTCCTTATCTGTAGTGAGCTCTGCCATCAGAAGCCTCCTTGTGAGGGAGACTCCGATGACTTCTGTCAACAAGGAGACCTAGGGTGTGGGACACCCCCTCCTCACCTCCCGGGAGATCGCTGTGTTCTAATCTTGCCCCTTCAGCTGGCTGGGGAGGAGGAAAGACAGGAGTCCTAAGCAGGGGCCTGGGATGTTCCCAGGGAAGACACGCAAAGAGGCCCGGGTCCTGGATGGCACAGAATAGTCTGAAGGGCCTCGGTGGACCTGGCAAACTCAGACCAAGGATAACCTTTGCCCCCTTAAAACTTCACTTGATGCTGGTCCTTTCCTTTAGGTCTGGGGCTCTTAGACTCCCTCAGAGCCAGCAGCCCCTGGCCCCTGGGTGAGGAGGGCCCGGATGGTCAGCAGCGTCAGGCACAGGGGACAGGGATCCTGCACGCCCGGCCGTTCACACAGCCCCTCCCCCAAGGTAACCTGCCTGGAGAAAGTTAATGAGTGATTTATTAAGTCCTGCAGGTGACGTTCCTGCTCTTGACCTCCCAGACCCAAATGGCCGAAGGAGACTTCTACTGAGGTTGTTTAACGGTCAGAAAACTGATTTTGCCGAGGAGTATGCATTTGGATTTTATGTATTTTTGAGCAGTTTCTTTGCAGAGATGGCTCATGAGAGACTTCTTGGTGTGTAGCATGGGAGGTGATTTCCACCCTGTGCAGCTCTGTGGGGACCAGGTCTCCGCCGAATCGAGATAAGGCAGGTAGCACTATTACCAATATTTAATCAGGATACACAGGATTGGCTCTGTAACGCCACACTGAGGACCTGTGTTTGTTAACTCTGGCTAAGTGCCAAGGAGAGTCCCTTCCTCGCTCTAAGGGTGAGATGAGGGAATTGTTTTTCCCCAAGTCAGTCACTGGAATTCAGATGGAGATGTCGTGCTGGGGATCTCCCCCTTCCCAGATGACTCCATCCTTCACAGCCAGGCTGCCCTCTGTGTCTGCGCTGGGCTGCGGGGACAGAACCTGGGGCACTAGCCCTTCCTTTCTGTGAAAGGTCCCTCCCATCCTCCTAATTGGAGTCCCCCACCCAGCCCACCCCCACCATTATCATCCTGGTCTGCTCTGTCTACCTTCCCTGCTCAGCCCTCGTCAGGGTCACCTGAGTGATGGCCTTACAGGAATCATTCTCCTCCTTTCTGTTTCCAAATGACTTATTCTAGGGATTTGGTCTCCCTGTGGGAACCTCCTGCCCTGAGAGCTGACGGGCTCAGCCATGCTGGGGACGGGACGGTGGATGAGTCCTGGGTCCCTGGACCTGCTTCCATAAACACCCTCCGATCTCAACAGACAAGGGCTATCACTCGCATTCTCCACCCAGCTCCCCTGTGGCTGTCACTTGCCCTTCCGTGTCTTCACTCCTGGGGTGTGTGTGCGTGCACGTGCGTGCACATGCGTGTGTATGGGGGGGATGGCATGAGCTCTCCATAGCTCCCTGATAGAAATCCTGCAGCTGTGTGTGGTGACGACTACTCCCCTGCAGGCCTCTGCCAGCTCCGTGGCGTAAGTGACAGTTCCTCCCAGGTCTTTGGGAGGAACATGAGCTGCCGATAGTGCTTGATCACGTCTGCTCTGGGCGTGAAGTGCTTTCGCCATTACCTCGTGCAATTCCTCACTACGCCTTCTGAGCTAAGTGCTATTTTCAACTAGCTGACAAGGCTAACAAGACACTGAGATGTTCAGTAAACTTACGTAAGGTCACACAGCTAGTGAGTGGTCAAGTCCGCGTGGAAGCCGAGATCTGTCTGAGTCTACACCACATCCTTTAACACCACATGCTCCTCTAATGTAAATAATTAAAACACCTTTACTTGCAATTTCCTATAATTGCACAAGCAGCACAGGGATGCATTATTCTTGTGAAAAAATGAAAACTGCTCAGATAAGGCTGGAATCCCATTCGATCGACATCCCCTGTATTTTATCACTTTTCCCCACTCGAGTGGTAGTTATCCTCAGTTTGGCTCATATAGTTTCAGGGCTTTTCGTATCTCACATTCACCTCAGTATGTGCATAGAAAACATCGCATTGCTCAGTAACCATCAATTCACCGAACTGTGCTCAGAACCAGCATTTTGAAGACTCATTCACTTCATGATATCTTGACCCTCTTTCCAAGTAAGCATCATGGATTCATTCATTTCTGTCTGCCACTGCCTAGAATTTCCTATTGTGGGTACACACCTCCATTGTCTGGTTTCTGTGTCGTTTGTCACTCCACAGTTGGTGAACATTTCAGTGGTTATCGGATTTCCACCGTTGTGATGTTTCAACCAAAATCCTTGGACACGGCTCTTCGTGAACTTCTGTTGAGTATTTTTCTACAGCAGACGAAGCAGAACCGATGTGTGCCACAGAATGCAAATTTTAAATTTTAGTGGATACCGACACGTGACTCTCCAAAGTGGTCGCACCAATAAGTAACGTTGTAACAATCGTTGGCACATGTGGGGTAAAGTGCCCTCTCCCCAGGAGGACAGTGCGAGAGGAAACGGGCTCTAGCGGCACTAGAGCTCCCACAGCTGCAGGCAGCCTGAGAGGCGCGCGGGTCACCGCCACTCTGAGTCTCAGTGCTCACATTTGCACAATGGGGCCAACAATGTCACTCACTCAGAGTGAGGATTAGTTAAGATGATCTATGAAAAGCTCATAGCGTATGGCCATGTCCACATGAAGAATCGATGACAAGGATCATTAGCTGCATGGGAAGGAAATGATGAGCAGCGGCCCTCGAGCGGTCTTTCCTGGAAGATCTTTAAGCATAGCGAGCTCACCCCTGGACTGGACCCAGCACCATCTCCTGGAGGCAGAGCCCTGGATGGCGGTACGAGGGACCAGCCAATTTCAGAGCAAGCTGTGAGTCGCAAGCCATGACCTCAGCCTTGACAGGCCAGCCTAGCAGAGGTGAAGGCCGTGTAGCATGGACATTCATCATCTCTTTACGCAAACTACACATTTACAAGGAATGCTCCTGTGCTTTCGAGTTGTCAACTTTTTGCCTTTGAAACATTTCATTTTTTAAACCCTAACTTCTTTCACATTTTGTATGGCAAATGTGCGGGATTCTCGGCCATCGAGGCAATGCCAATAAAGCAGTAAAGCTTTCGTTTGGTGGGTTTTATTCTCCTATCAGCATGGCAAGTCTTGGCTCTGACCTTCACTTGATCTGAGTAACTTTAAGAAGACCGTGGAACTGCTTTAAGTCTCAATCCTTTGTAAAAATTGGATGACAAAAATGTCTATAAGAAAAGCTAGTGCTTATGGAACACTTAAAGAGTACAAGACATTGTGCTTATTAATCACCTTATGTGTGTTATTGGGTTATTACCTAATTTAATGCTCACAATAAGTAGCAGTAGGTGGTGGTCCCTGAAGGCAAATCTGGGTTGAAACCCACTAGCAGTGTAGCCTTGGGAAAGTGACCTAGTGTCTCTGTGACTGTCTCTAGCGTCTGTAATGGACTGCTGTACAAGACTCCAGGAACAGCCCATGGGATCTCCGTGTGAAAGCCCCCCTGCCCTCTCCACCCCAGCCATGATGCCCCCGCCAGGTACCATCCTGGTTGTTGGGCTGAAAGGCAGGGAGATAAAGGCCTTTGTGACCACCTAGGTGAATATAACCGTGAGAGCAATAACCCACCCCAAGCGCCAGCGCTGGGCCAGCTCGCCTGAGGGGTGGCCTCTTGAGCTTGGTAGTTGGTACAACTGTTGGCAGTTCTCAGCTTGACAGGAAGCAGAAGGGCTCATACATTTCAGAGGGAGGTGGGGTGGGGGCAGGATTTATTTTAAGGAATTGGCTACGTGACGAAGGAACCTGGCAAATCCAACATCTGCAGCATGGGCCAGCAGGCTGAAGGCCAGGGAAGGGCTGGTGAGAGTGGAAACTGAGGCACAGAGGGGTGAAGTGACTTGCCCAAGGGCAAACGGCAGTGAAGAGGAGCCAGAATTTGGATCCAAGCAAACTTTCCCTCAGAGCCTATGCGCCTAACTGCTGTAGTCTGTGGCCTTGGGACCATGAGGCCATTACCGTATCTGTTCCCCTGCTGAGTTTTTGAGAAGTTAAAAAAAAGGTATGAAGTGTGCACAGTGGCTGGCAACGAGGAGACGCTCAATGGTTGCTAATTCTGGTCTCTTTGCTCCCTTCTGTTATTAGAAATGAGGCATGAGGCCACGGACAGCCTGGTTGTTATTACATCTGATTCCGATCCCTGTGTACCCAGGAACAGGGTGCTGTGTGTGTGTTTGTGAAGTCGGGGGGCTGGCGGCTGTGGGGATGCTGGGCCGGCCCCCTGCACGCCTCTGGGTGTCTCCAAGCCAAAGTGGAGCCAAGCCCTGGACAGGCCAGGAGCCTGGGGGGAGATAACAGGGCTTGGGGCTGACCTGTTACAGCCAGCAGGCGGATAGGGGCTGGGTGGGTCCAGGGGCCTTTATGAGCCTGCCCTTTGTCCTGGACCGTGGCCTTGGCATGCACCCAGCCCGTCTCTGCTGCCAGACGCCAAGCACTGTAGCGAGGATGAGGAACCAGTCAGACGATGATCCCTGAGGCCACCTCACCTGACCTTGTGGCCCAGTTATCGCTCCATCTGACTTGAGAGCCAAGAGGAAGCAGGTGCGCTGCCCGGCTGTGGTATGTGCAGATGATGCTGCTGTCGGCAGGCTGCTCACCGTGGCCTCTGTGCGGTAAGTGCCCAAGTGCAAGGAGGTGAGCTCTGGGGCCAGCAGCCCTGAGCGCAAATCCTGACTCCATTTACTAACTTCGTGACGCTGGTCAAATCACTTTACTTCTCTAAGACTCAGTTTCGTCATCTATAAAAGGGGGGTACTATTACTGATCTCTGAGCTGTGGGGTTAGTTCAGTTAAAGGAGCTCCCTTATGTCAAAGGTCATGGTCTAGAATAGGGCTCCTTTCCTCTCATCTCTTGTTGGAATCACTCCTTGCCTGATCAAGACGTTGGTCCTGAGGCTATCTTCTCTGATGATCTGCCATCTTCCTTGAGCTTACAAGCATCGAGGAGGGCCCAGAGCGCCCTGGGCAGTCCCCGTGCTTGGAGCATGGGCACAGAGTGACTGACAAAGCCAGGCCAGGGTCCCCGTCCAGCACTCTTGAGAGGGGAGGCCAGACTCGGCTGAGACCCAGACAGCGGTGACAGTCACCCTGCAGGGAAAGCACCCCAAACCCGTTGAGATGGATGAATTCTGGTGCATTTCAGTTGTATCTCCTGGGAACATGTCCTGGCTGGCTTTGATTGATTTATTTTGGCTTTCAAGTTGGAGCACATGAATTTCTGAATTTCAAAGCCCTCTGGCCAATATGCAAATGGTTTTAATTTGAGGTGTAACAGACAGGAGGAATTGACACTCCAAAGCCAGCACTTCCTTGGTAGTTCCTGCCATAAGACTGATCACTAAAAAGCAAGACTATTTTTTCCCGTATTGGCTCTCTTCCATCCTGTGGTCCTTTTAGGCTGTTAGGTCTTTTCAGGTGTTAAAGAGGAAAACAAAGAAAATTCTAAGAAGAAGGAATTTTTCCCCCCTGCTTTTGGATATGACACATTGTTTTCTGTGGGTGGGTTTAACACAAGCGGGTTGGGGGCTGTTGTTTGGATGACAGTTGGGTCAATCTTGGATCAGAGCAGAAAATGCCTGGCAACTCTGGGGCTCCCCCCAGAACTCATTTTGCTTCTTCCTTTGGTCTCTTTTTCCTTTAATTCCTTGTGGGCTTTTTTGTGGGACACTCTGGTCCAACAGAAGCGACCCGAAGTAATTTTAATTAAGATAAGAGTTGAGGGCATGAGCTTTAGAGTCGGACAGATGTGGATTCCCATCCTGATTCTTCCCTCTTCCTGTCCTTGGGACTCTGGGCACTTCCTTTAATCCTCCCTAGCCTACAGATAACTTGGTTACCTGTACAATAGAAATATGAAGAGCACCTGTTTCATTTTGCCAGGATGAAATTCCCAGCTCACAATATAGCACGCCATACTTACAGACTCCCTCAAAGAGTGTTTAATCCTGTGCTCGATGGGTCACAGTGTGGGTGCACACATAAGAGAAGGGTTGATCTTGTTTTTTTTGGCCCTAAGGCGATCTGGGAGAAACAAGACAGCCGTGACCAGAGAAAGATGACAGATCCCAGCCAGTGTGTCCAGAATGGTAAGGTGAATGCGGCAGGTGATGAGAGGAATGGAAACGCAGGGAAGAATGGCCCCCGGGAGGCGTGAGGAAATGCCTATCGTTTACTGAGCACTTACTATGGGCCAGGCTCCACAGGACTGGACCCTTTCATCCTTACCAGTGCCCTGGAGGTGAGCACCTTTACTCCTGCATTATTCACAAAAGGGCACCGAGGCTCAGAGGTTTGAAATGACCTGTCCAAGGGCATACGGCCAGAAGTGGCTGGTTGGCGCTGGAGTCTGTACCATGGAGGCCGGGCTTACATTGATCTCAAAGGAGGGGTAGGGCTCGCAGAGGCACAGGCTTGGCTTGCTGCCTCGGGGGCTGTGGAACTGTGCCTCGCTAGGAAGCCATTAGGAGTGCTGCCTAGGGTAGGAGGAGGCCCCCTTGGGACCCACTGCGGGGGTTGTCATGCCTGGAGGGCTGCGGGCAGCAGTGCCGACCAGTCCGGGCAGCTGGAGACCACAGATGACTTTTGCCTTGCCACAGCCCAGCGGTGAAACCTGACACACACCCTGGGCACACAAGGTGCCAGGCATTTGCCTTCTTATCAGGCTGGGCACATTCCACGGCCAAGTGGCCACCTGGGTCGCCTCTGTCAGGATAGATCCACTTGGAACTGCGTACACATTTGCATGGCTGCCAATCCTTCAAGTTTTGCATTTTTGAGAATTTGGCCTGGCTGCAGGGGGTGGGGAGCGGTGTGCTCGGGGTGATGCCCTGGCGGCTGCTTGCTCTTTCGCACCGACCAGGTTGGGGCATCCTGGGACAAGTCTGGTCCTGGTGTAAGAGGACCTGGATTTGAATCCTGCCCATCTTTCTTGGCTGTATGCCTTTGGGCAGGTCACCTCAACTCTCTAGGCCTCCTCTTCCTCACCATAAAATGGGAATGATAGAAGTTATTAACCTTTAGTTTCATTTTCAGTATCAAATATTACAGAGCCTGACCTGCTTGCCAGCTGCTCCATAAAACTAATAATCACCATTTTCAATGGTATCAGCTGCTTCTGGAATAGTGAGAGTTCTGAGCTCTAGAATAGTGTTCAGAGAGGAGTGCACAGGGATGAGTGCAAGAGTGTGCTGGGGGGCTTGATGCTTCCTGTCTTGTTCGCACTTGGAGGAACCTGAGCTTCAAACCCAGAGCAGGCCGAGGGGAGGTGGGCCGAGTTTGAACAGGTGCAAGTCCTGTGCTCCAGATTGCTCAGATAAGCTGTGGGCTTGTGACGCATCTTTGCCCCGGAGAGGTCACCGCTGGGCTGACATGGGGCTGAGGGGGGTTTAGCTCACACACAGGACCAAGTTGGGAACTGTAGCAACCATCAGGTGCAGGTGCCGGTGGGGGATTCTCGCCGTCGTATCCAGGGCTTACTGGAGAGAGAGCACAGTGTGTGTCCGACAGCCTGGATTTAACTGCAGCTTGCCAGCGTGTGATCTTGGGCAAGTTCCTGCCCCCCTCTGTGACCCTTTCTCACACTACGAGGCCTGCGTCCTTTGACCCCTCCCTCCCCCTTGGCATTTACAAGAGCCCTGTTAGGTTGGCATTATTACAATTATTACTGTGGCAAGCAAACCAGCTCAGACCGCTTAAGGGACTTGCCCGAGATCACTTCTAAGAAACCCAGAGTGAGAACGACGTGTCACGTTGACATCAAGCCTCCTGTGTTGCAAACCTCAGCCAGGGGAGCCCCAGGGACTCTTGTGAAGACATTCTGGGCCAGTGGAGACCCTGAGCCCCTTCTTTGGCTTCCTAATTACTGTGTTTTTCCAAACTAAATTCCTGCTCTCTGGTGATACCAGCTGGATATTTGCATAGTATATCTCCGAGAACAATCTCAGGCCAAAACTCTGACATTTTATGAGAAGTTGACTAATTATGTGAGGCACCACTGGCCTGCTGCCATGGAGCAGATAGGGTAGGTTGACTATTTCAGAGGGTTGTAAAAATTCTCTGGACAGTTATTGCCAAAAAAGCTCTCAATGGACTGCACGGTGTTTTTATGGAGACATTTTTTGGGAGGGTAGGTCTGGCTTTAGGGAGAGTCTCTAAAGAATAATCTTCATTGGCCTGGAGTTTTGATTAGTTCAGCCTGAAATCGACTTTATTCTCAAACCCCCGGCTGACCAGCCCGCAGTTCCAAAGTCCTAGGTGCACATAACGCAGGGTTGGTGGAAAGGGGAGGGTAGTTCTGCATTCACGGTTCTCCTCCGAGTTTCAGAAAGTGGACCGACCCCTTCAACGTGGTGGTCCAGTGGATCAAACAAGAATTTTATTTTTCTCCAGCAAATGTAGGAAAAATCAGTGTGTCTGGAGAAGGTGTGGCTTCCGCAGATGCAACCTTGGCCTTGCGCTTGTCTGCAGAAGCACGTGGAAGCTGATGCCGTGAGTACTAGAGAGCAAGAAGGGCTGCCTAGTGGACAGCACTGGGCCAGGAGGGGCAGATTTCTGCAATCAGGCCTCATGGAGGTCTGAGACCTCGGCTTAATCTTACCTCGCCCAGCTGCCAGCCTGGAGAGCCACGTGCAATCCCTGCACCCCTCTGCGAGAAGAGGTTGGAGACAGAGAGGCAGGAGATGGTGACATGAGTCAGGTCCAGAGCTGGAGACACAGTGGTTTGAGTGGCCATTTTGGAGACATCCAACTGGGGCTTGGGAGCTGGCTGACTTCTTTCCAACCCTCCACCCCCAACAGGGGCTGCCATCCCCCTGAACTTCACAGGCTGAAGGAGAAGGAATAGAGGATAAAAAGAATTTCTCAAAGCCTTCCTTTAAGGAAAGGTAGCCAGCCCATCAGAAGGTACGAAGTTCCAGTTAGAAAAGAAGTAAGTCCTGGGGACACAATGCACAGCATGATGACTCTGGTTAACAACACTCCAGTGCATATTTGAAAGTTGCTGAGAGAGTAGATCTTAGAAGTTCTCACCCCAAGAAAAAATTTTTTTGTAGTAACTCTGTGTGCTGTGGATATTAACTAGACTTATTGTGGTGATCGTTTTGCAATGTATACAAATATTGAATCATTGCCTTGTACACCTGAAACGAATATGCTATACATCAGTTATACCTCAATAAAAAAAGAAATGCAGCAGCTCAGTCCCCACCCCAAACCTATTTAATCAACAATCATTTTTAACAAGATTCTCCCTCAGGTGATTCATATGCTCATTAAAATTTAAGGGGGGAAAAAAAAGAAGCCAAAGCTGCCAAAATGCATCAAATCCCTTTGAGTGCACCGCAGTCCCCCCATCTGCGGTGTCGGGGTCCCCTGTGGAGAAGGAGGGCTACTGCGTGGCCCCTCTTCCTTGCTCACGCGGGGGCAAGTGGGCTTCTTTCCCACAAGCAGTCAGGGTGCACCCCGCAGCGGGCGCTCCAACATCCTCACGTCCATCCGTTCTGTTCCATCAGTATTTGGGACCCGCTCCTGGAATATAGTCCGTCCTTCTTTTCTTCTTTCCCTCCCTTCCCTCATCCTCTTTTTCTTTCTCTCCCCTCCTTCCTTCATCTTCCTCTGCCTCCCTGATTTTCCTTTTTTTCTAGCCTCTTTGTCTCCAACTCTCCCCTTTCTAGACATTGATATTGGTCCCTACCCCTGACAGTCTTGCCTCCTTAACAAAACTGTGGGCTCCCCGAGACGAGGGACCATGTCCCAAACTTGCACCCCTCCTGGCAAATGCAGAGACTTTCTAGAAGTACGTGTCAGCCTCGTTCTCAGGGAGGCCGTGTCCTCTCTGGCCTGCGCCCCTGCTGCAGAGACTAAGGCAGGGGCGCCCTTTCTCCGCATGCCTTCCTGGCCGCCTTCTTTGGCTGTGGCTCTAGCTGCTGCTGGGGCAGTTTTGGGAGCTGCTGGCTGCTCGTCTCTGGCCCCAGATGGCTTGTCCTGTCTTCTACAGCCCGGGGCTCTAGCCGCAGCTGCTTGTCTCCACTCTTTTCCAGAAGCAAAGGAGCACGTATAGAGCTCCCCTTTGCTGCATTTCTTTATGCTCTGGATGGCAGCAAGAATTCTTAGTAGCTGCTGGAAAAACTATACAAGTCAGAGCCTTAAGTTTCTGACTCAGCCTGTCTGAAAAAATAACACAAATAAAAGACAAAATCAATTTGCTGAACTCTATCCACGGGATGTTATTGCACAGAAAAATCTATCATTACCCACATATTAAGGGCGAAATCTTGGCTTTTCGTCAGTATGGACTGTGACCACAAAGCAAGAGATGCATGAGGGCAAGGGCTCAAGGAGTCTTCACAGAAGAGCTTCGTTGAAAGCTCAAGGTTAAAGAGCTCATGCCAATGGCACCCTTGGCATGAACCAGGCACCTGGCTGTTTCATGCACATCCTCACTGAGTCCTCAAACTACTGTAGGAGGCAGGCAAGTATTATTGTTATGCCCACTTTACGCAGGAGAAGACTGAGGCTTAAGAAAGGGTAAGTCCTTTGGTGAAGCTTACGTGCCTTGGGATTCAAGCCTGAGAGGACTCTGGTGGGTCCCCGTGCCCTTAGCTCCTCTATTATTCTACCTCTGAAAGGAAAACCATAGTGTCAAAGTTTAGAAAGTTTTCTGGAAATCGGGCCCTGCAGTGAGACAATCCAGCTTAGACTGACACGTAAATCATCGCAAGACCGCCTCTCTGCCTGTGCACTTCCTGGGGCAGCGTTGTCTACACAGGAACTGCACAATAAACGCTTTGGAATATGGAACGGCAAATCCTGGCTCTTCCCAAGAATGCTTCCTAAAGGGGCCTCCTGACTTTCTTTAGGACATTTAAAGTAACAGCTCCGTGGAAACAGCTCCACGGAGTCATACCGGAGCAGCTTCCTCGTAGAGGCCACGATAATCTGATCAAAGTCTCCCAGTTACTCTTCCATTCTGCACATTTCCCATTCATCATTTTGTTTTCAGAATCAGTAATGTCCTCATTCTGCTGATAGGCAACGCCAAACGTGGATGGAGAGGGAGTCAGTAGGGTGCACTCCCCACTCAGAAGAATTCTGCTCTGGAAGCATCTAGGACTTTCCCTAAGAGGATGAGGACATAAACTATGGGATTAGACAGATGATGTTTGAATTATGGTATTCTCATTACTGACTTGGGCATTTGACTCAAACTCTAGATTTCAATTTTCTTGTCCATAAAATGAGATAACAATACCCAGCCTGTTGATTGATGATGGGGGCCAAATGAAATAGTGGCATGTAGGTGGTCTGGCAGACACAAAGTGACTGGGGAGCTCCATCTGTAGTGGTGACCCACTGAAGTCAGCAGAAACATGATTTTCTCCTAAAGTGCAGAGAAAACATAAAAACCAGATAGGCATGGAGATCTTTTCCAAAGGCTTGAATATTATGCATCTTAGACAACTGTACCCTTGATGATGCTCGCAGAATCCCCATTCCCTCCAAGACAGGATGGCCCTTGTGTCAGCGTCTTGGAGGATTTGGAAAGGTCTTGGAGGGTCTAGCCATGTCATGTCAATGGACTTCCTGGGATGCTGCCTGGTGTGACCTCCTTGTGATCAAGGAAAATAGCATTCCACCAGTTTTCCCCAGGACAAAAACCAATTTTGAAGAGGTTTTCTGAATGAGTAGGTTTTACTCCAATGATTTGTGTGTTTTGGTCACTAAATTGTAGCCAAGAGAGGTTAAGGTCCTTGTCCAACATTACAGAGCAAGTAAGTGGTGGTACCAGGAATCAAACCCAGGACTGCCTGGCTCGAGGGCGCTGAAGTCTGGGCTGCATGCTTTGTGTGGAGACGATGGGGTCAATGTCTGGGTCTCCCCGCCTTTGGGCTGCAGGAAGGGGTTGCACTCCCCCCACCGCGGGGTAGACTGGGAGGGAAGACCGAGGCTCAGGCTGCGGGCTGACCAGATGGGAAGGCTCAGTTACATCCTCCGCAGATGGCCTCCCCCAGTTCCGCACGGAGCGCTCACTTCTCCAGTCACTCTCACAGGACAGAAGACAAGCCTCTGAAAAGCGCAGCCGAGCCCGTTGTAGCTTGGCTCCTTCCTTTGGCCCCTGAGAAATGTTGGGGGGCAGACCTCATCCTCTTCATCTTATTCACAAAGCGTGGCTGGAGTGAGCACAGAGCCCTCGGCAGAGAGACCCTCCAGCACGCACGTCTGCTTCTGCTCACAGAGACCGTGGCCCAGAGACAAGCTACTCACGGAGAGTCCGGCTCCTCAAACCCGGCTCAGAGTGGCTGCTGCGGGGACCGAGAAGCAGTCCCCGGGGGCGCTCAGGGGAGGAGNGCCGGTGGGGGGCAACAGCATCCTCAAGACATCTCAGAATCATGTGCATCATGGAACATGCAGAAGCCCCCCCCCCCCCCCGCCCCCCGACCCCGGGGGCTTCCCTGGGCCTGGACTCTAGTTCAGTGTGGATGGAGGCCTGGCTGTGTTTGTCTGTCTCAGGGAAAGGGTGGTGTGCAGAAAGATTGACTGAGACGAGAAGGTGCTCAGACTGAGGAGGGCTGGCGCCGGGGCCGTCTGCCCCCACAGGGGCACGGGGGCTGTCTTCCATGCCCCCTGCTGAATGCGTGCGCTGGACACCGAGAGCAGTTTGAGGCTCACCGCGTGGGAGCAGGCTGCTGGAGAAGGAAGCAACATCTCTGTGCCTTACTCAGGCCAAAAAACATTTAAAATGAAGACACCAAGCCCCGCAGAAAGTGAGCGAGCTCTCCCACCTGCCCGGCTCAGCACCTCAAGTGGAGGTGAGAAGAGAGGGGGAATACATGGCAGGAGGTGAGTTTAAGTCTGGCCATGTGTTCCCAAGCATGCAAAGTCCCTTCGCAGCACAAAGAAAGCAGAAGGAGACACACAGAGTAAGTCAAAGAATTTCCACGTGATGTCACTCCGGTGATCCCTCCAGGTCAGAATCCGCTAATAATAATAATGAACATGAGGGGATGTTTACTATGGTCCAAGACTCATGCTTTTGATGAACTTTAAAACAACTGTCTTTCAATAACCTGATGAGGTTGGAAGAGACACCGAAGGTTGTATGCTGTGTTTGTCCCTTAAAGCGACCTCGAAAATGAGCTCATGCCCCTTCATCTGTTGCTCCAGCCCTCAATCCGCTGTTTGTCAGTAGCACATTGTTGACTCATAACAAGCGTATGTACAGTAAAGATCTTTGGACTGAGAAAGTTCACGGCCTTCCCTGCTGAAAGATGGCGTTGTCCTTGGACAAGTCACTTAGCTACTCTGGACTCAATTTCCTCACCTGTGGAACGCGGGTTGATAGGACAAAACCACAGGGTCTCGACCCTGGCTGTGCGTTGGGATCTTCTGGGGGTGTTTACAAAATACTAATGCTTATTCACAGAAACCTCCACACACCTACAACACAAAAATGCATGCCTGTAGAAAAACGAGGCCCATCGTCTAGTTGGCACTGTACTAATGCACCTTCCTGGGTTTGACATTATACGATACTTATTCGAGATGTCAGTCACCACTGAGGGGAGCTGGATAAAGGGTATGCATTATTTTTATAATTTCCCGTAATTTCAAAATAAAGAGTTAAAAAAATCCTAATGCCCAGAGCACCCCAGAGGTTGTGATTCATTGGTGTGGGGTTTGGACGTCAGCATCTTTACAATGTCCTCAGGTGTCTGTACATGTGGCCAGGGTTGAGAACGATGGAACCAGGTGATCTCTGGATCCCCTTCCAGCCCTAAAATATTATCAGCCAAGTTAATCTCAACCCCTATTGAAACTATTTAAATGTTCAACTTGTAGGGGTAATTTTTTTTTAGTGTATTACTTGCTATGTAAAAAGTTTCTTTAATCTGTCCTAAACTTACCTCTTACTTGAGGGACCAGAGCTCTTGCCTGTTGACTTTCAAGAATTGCTACCATCTGGCTGTGTCTTGGAGCGGCTGTTTCTCAACTGATGCCCTTCCTGGGATTCCTGCTGCTGGCGGGGCCTCCGTCACTGGCTGGAGACCACTTTCGGTTTGCCCTGGACCATAAGGTGCCACCAGCACTGCTCAGATCTTGGCAGAGAAGGGCAAATGCCTCCCTCTAAAGAGGCTTCACTTTATTCTCTGTACTTCCACCCAAAGCTCTACGGGGAACCAGATGCTGCTGAACAGCTGGGGTTACCCATAGCATTATAATGTGGCGGGGGCGTATTCAAACAACACTGAATGGGACTGTGCTCTCACGGTCTGAAAGAAAAGCACCCCAAAACTGGACCTCTCACAGGGAGCCCGCCTGAGTGTGCTCCCCAATTCTCAGTCCTCTGATGGGCCCTCCTTTCAGAGAATGCCTCCTTCTTTGTACAACCACGATGAAATTCTAGTTCCCCTTAGGGTGACCGTCACCTTCCCACAAACTGATCTCTCCCTTGGATTCATCGCCCCCCTCATCAGGGCAATCTGAGGACGAGAGTAACCACAGCAGTGCTCTTCTTGAAGTCTGGCTTACTCCACCAAGAATTGCACAGTAGGGGAGGGGAGTGGTGGCTTGGAGCTGGGGCAGCTCCAGGTCCAGTCCTAACAGGTTGAGGGCAGATGTCTCCTCTTTCCTCCCCATTATCCAGATGACAACGAATGGTGCTTTCCCTCTTTCTCTGTCTCTGTCTCTCTCTCACACACAGACACACACAATTTCTACATTTCCCAAGAACCAACAGCATGTTCTCTATCCATATTAAGCAAGAAAAACTATTTTCTGAGTGGATGCCAATTCCTGCCCTCAATGCGTCTGATGCTTTATTGTGTGCAGAGCCGTGCCCTCAGATTTTTTCATCCTCCAGCCCCTACATCTTGCCCAGAGGCCTATGGGAACATAAGAAATGGGGCTACTTACCCTACCTTTCACAGCATAAATTCGCCTGGCTCTGAACGGCCCACTTTCTGGCCACACTACAATCCAGCTCCCAGGACCTAGAGACACCACGCAGACCAATCTCGTGTGGGTCATCTCCACACCTTCGTCTGTAAAAAGCAGGGAGGCAGTGTAAGAGTTAATAACTTTTCTGAGAAGCTCTGCCAGGGGTTGTGCTGCGGGTTACTTAGGGTTTGAGGATTTGGAAATGATGGTTAGTCCACATTTATTTTAATCTATATTATTCACAATTTTCATTGGCCTTGATTCTAGACTGAATAATGATTTCTTTAAAGATTTTATTTATTTATTTGAGAGAGAGAGAGAGAGAGAGTGCACAAGCCAGGGGAGAGGCAGAGGGAGAAGCAGACTCCTTGCTGAGCGGGGAGCCCGACTTGGGACTCGATCCCAGGACCCTGGGATCATGACCCGAGCCGAAGGAAGATGCTTAACTGACTAAGCCACCCAGGTGCCCCTGAATAATGATTTTTAAAAATGTTTTCTATCAAAAGATAGCACCCCCTTCCCTCCCTCCTCACCCCTCTCCCCCAGGTCCATCGCAGGTAACCTTATCTGTGCTTTACTCCCTGATGTCTGCTTGTGGCTCAGGCCCCAGCCAGGACGACACTATTCTGGGCCATTGCTTGAGGTGGTCATTTCCAAGTGTTTACTACCTCCAACTTTGTCTCATCTTCTCTCTCAGGCTCCAAGAGCTGACCTCTAATTTAAATTTCCCAAGAATTTGAAAATTAGTCTATGTCCTTGTAACTGAACTTCTCCCAGTTTTAAATTTCTGAAATCACATCTCCTTTTACCCTTTGACTGCATTTTGAAGGTACAGAATCAGTCGTGCACATAATAAGTGCTTAATTAATATTTTGTTTTATTAACCCAGTGCTTCTGAATAACAAAATTATTCACTCATTGACACTCCCATTTATAATCTTATTAAATGCCTCTGTGGTATGAGGACATGGCTACAGATGTGCTTGGAAAAGATCCAATTCCAAATAGATAATTCCTCCAGGTATAATGCCTGGAAAGTCTACTAACGCCATGGGACATTGGGGCCGCCTGAGCTGGAGATCTCAGTCTGGTTACAGGTTGTGCGACATTGGGCAGCTTATTCTAGCTCTCCAAGCTACACTTTCATTGTTGATTAAAAAAGCAAGAACAGTAATAGTATCTATTTTGGGTTGTTGTTTGAGAATGAAATGAGATAAAGGCCGGTAGCCCTGGGCCATAGGAAGAGCTTAGTCCCTATTGCGCTGCTAGGTCCTAGAGTGGGACGATTCAGACGCTGAGCACGTGAGGGACCATCTCTGTCAGAATCAGCTTAGGCCCATTTAAAAAATGCAGATACCTGACTCCTACTGCAGACTTACTGAATCATGCTTTCGGACACGGAGGCAGAGACATCTGGATCTTCCGCAGCTTCCCGGGTATATGCTGACAAGAGGCCCTCCGGCTTGTCCCAGTGCAGCGGGCAGATGTTCTCTCTGCTGCCGGGCAGATGTTCTCTCTGCTGCCGTAGGGCCCCCGAGCTGCTCTGTGTGAGCTCTAGCGCTTGAGAGACCGGGTGGGCAGTGTCCATTCACTTCTTCGTGTGCCGGGCGACCTGTTGGCCAAATACCGGGCAAGATCTTAAAAGACCAATTTAAGGTGGGGCTATCCATCGTGAGGTGCATCGTAAGCTCTGTTAGCCCATGTTCCACGTCCTTTTCTGACTCTTTTTCCAAACTAGATTTAGGCAAACACTAAGGGACATACGAAGAAAGAATGAGAAGCAAGGAGCAAATGCTATTAGATCTGCAAGATATTGACTCAGAAGGCAGAGGATAGAAGCAGAGAATGAAAAAAAAAAAAAAGAATGGCAACAGGAAAAGGATATTTTTGTGTCAACCCCTGGTCATCTTTGGGTTCTCTGCTCTTTGTCCCTCGGGGCCAGCCGGGGGCAGGGTGCGGGGCGGATGGCGTGCAGGGGCTTCCGTCTGTCCGAACAGATGTTTATTGACGACAGGCCAGTTTCAATTTAGTTGGAAACTATTAAAAATTAAGCTTTATTGGCATCTCCGAAAGGCAGTGATTGTTCTGTTTCCCTGCTGGCACAGCTATCCCGTGTGGCAGGCTGCAACTCGTTCTGTTTGCCCAAGCCTTCGCGGAGTCCGCAGGGAGGTGACATGAGGCCTATCTGCTTCCTGATAGAACAAGGCCCTCTGAGGCGGTGCTTTGTCAGCTTCTCACCCTTGGTCCCCAGAGTGGGGGCCTCAGCTCTGTGCTTGGCACTTTCTTGTCTGTGGACTGTCGGGCCTTCTGGAGAGCTCTGACTAGCTGTGTGGGGGACACACCCGTGTTTGTATGAGGAAGCCGGAGTTTAATGGGATGATTTCAGAGGTTCAGAGCAGTCTTCCACAGACGACGGCTCAAACCTTTCCCCACCAGAGAGTGAGTACAAAGCACAGCTCTGGTGTTCTTCAGACCCAAGCCCGGGTACTTACTGCCTGGGTAACAGTGGGCGGGTGACTTGACTTCTCTGAGTCTCAGACTCCTGATTTTGCCATCAATGCTGCTGTGGAGATTGCATGAGAGGAGAGAGGAGTGAGAAAACGAAGGCAACTCTGGCACATGGGGAGGGCTCCGAAAATGGTAGCTGAGGCCAGGACCAATGGTACCAATATTGCCGCCATTGTGCAGAAACTTGGGACATGGAAAACGCCCCCCGGGCTGCAGGGATTCACTGCAGGGATTCGGTCCTGTGTTTTAAGGCCCTCAGCAAACAGGATTGAACAGTAGAGTCTGGCATAGGTGGCTTAAGTAGCTCCTCTTCGCCCTGAACGACAATTGGGCTTGTTCAAATAGATTAATCAGAGGCGGTAAACTCTGAAATTCAGTCGTAAACAACGTGGTCAATCATCTCAACCAATCTGCAAAAAACGAGTGATGCAATGCACGTTTGACTTACTGCAGAAATTCGGAAATCTAAGGTAACAATGAATTCCAAACTTTGTGGTCCATCAACAGTATGGAGGCTTTCAAGAGAAAAAAAAGAGCACGTATTTGCCCAGAAAGTTTTCAAAACAACACCTTGGACATGAAAAAGAATGATCTATGGGTTAATATTGCTGTAGGCAAGATGTGCCATTTGGTCATATTAATATTTCATTGACTAATGTTAGATATGAGAAGCTAATGATTCATAAATGTCTTTCTCTGATGTGGCTCCAAGATCTACACCCTCATTTGGAGGTGAGGCTGCCTCTCCTTTTCAGCCATCACAGCTATGTCCACCCTCCATCTTTACGGGAGCCGAGGCATCTCGCCAAATTTAGATAATTTAAAATTCAAGAATAAGTGAGATTAAACTACTGAAAAGCAATTGGTGATTTCCAGAATTAGTTGTTATTACTCAAACCAATTGGAAACTATCAGAAAATTAAAAAAATAAGCCAATGTTTAATAATACAAAATTTATTAGCTAAAAAAATTAGAATTTGTTCGTTACATAGAAAAGTAAAACAACTGACCATTCCCTACAAAAATTTTGACTGTAAGCGTACAAAGTAGGAGTGGCACAGTGACCAGGTCTGAGGACTTGATAATAATGCCTAAGTGAGTATCAGAACATTGCAAATGTGACATGGGAACCGGGCTTGTGGTATTTTGTTAACAGGTTGCATACTTCCAGTTGTCATTTGGTGTGGCCGAAAGATAGAGATATTCACGCCATGTTCCAATAACGTAACTGCTATTAACTATAGCAGATGTCCCAGTTTGTTCCCCTCTTATAGAACTCGCTGGCAGTGGCTGCTGAGGGGGCAAAGTTCACATAGTCCGCGCTGGGGTAGGAGACGTACTCTGCGGCTCGGAGGGTGTCCAAGTGCTCGGCCTCGCAGGACGCGCAGTAGCAGACGGAGCTGCTGGCTGAGGAGAAGCAGTCGTACTGTGTGTATGAGGGCAAGGGCGAGGAGGCGTAGTCTTCCGGGGGAAAGCCACAGTTTCTGGTGTCCGGAGAAGGGGGAGAAGTGTAATTCTCCGGCACACACGCAGGTGCCTGCGCCAGCGAGTAACTGTAGTCTAAGGAACCAGACAGAGTGGAGGAATCCGAAGGCGATCCTGGGGTCTGGAGAAAGCCAAGGAACAAAGAGCTTGATCATTCAGACAGGATTTAAAAAGCTGAATAGAGAAGATTTATTAACTCAGAGAAAAAACATGAGGGGGGAAAACACAACACAACACCCAGCCCAACCCAGGGCTGCAGAAGTAATTTTATTTGCTGACTGCATGATTTCAGGACACCTTACTCTGTATTTGCCTTTTTTCTTCCCCAACAATACATCGCCTTGCTTCACTGGCTTCCTTTGTTATAACCAGGCTTTAGAGGGTGCTTTGTTCTTAAGCCACAAAATCCCATTGTGCTCTAAGTCACCTGCACGTCCAATCTTGCTGTGGGCCACAATATAAGCGGCAGGTGGCCCCCTGGACGCTCCTCCACACCCTTGACCGTGGAGAACAACGTGAGCGCACACAGGTGCTACTGGGGTCTTCAGGGAGCCAGTGTCTGGGAGACTCCAAGACGCGCATCTACTCTTTCAGTCACGGAAGTCTTGTCCCCAGAGGAGAAAGGTACCTTCTGCTTTCTCTTAAGCAGGCCTACAGTTATTACTGAGAAAGCCTTCTTTGGAAGCCAGAAGGGAACTCGATGACTGGGGTCCTGTGTACATATCCTGTGGAGTTAATTTCTTATACCCTGAAAATTTAGTCTGATACCTACACGGACTTTTGACAAAGCAAAAGAAAAAAGTATGTATGTTAAAAAAAAAGTTTAAAAAAACTACACGAGTATCTAAAAGACACCAATAGACTGTGTCTACCAGTGGAAATCCTACTCCATTTTAAATACCGTATTTTCAAACACATGAGGTTCATCAAGGATAGAGAATCCAAATTCTTTGAAGTATGAGGGCTCCTTTTTTACTATCTGTCTCACACCCAAATGAGTTCTTGTGTCTACACCAGACCCAAACCACCAGTTAGTGGAGCCAGTTCAGTGCCAGAAGGAAACAAAAGCCCCTTATCGGAATGACAGTTTGGTACTGTGTAGACGCAGCCTTAATGCCATTTTCCAGAAAATCAAAGGGCCACTGTTAAAATCAATGATTTCCAATTCACAGATGTCTTAACTAGAGTTTAAAAACATTAAGTGAATATTGCCAGGAAACCTCTTTTTATTGCCACACACCACTTGACTTGGGCGTAGCCGCCTTGGGAAATCATAATCACTCATGTATCCAGAGGTTTGCCCCCTGCAATGTGTGGTTACCCCGATCCCCACTGAGTTTTCAATGGCTCTCTGCTCATTTCCTGGATGACTTCCTGGTTGATAGTGTTCCTGTGATTTCTCACGAGATGATGCAAACCCTCTTACAAAGCATTACTACCCCAGAGTAGGCAACAATCAGGTTTTATAAAGAACCGAGATAAATTACCAGGCTCTGGTTAAAGCAGAAAGGGGCAGCTTGGAAGCTGTCAGGGAAATAGTGTGGAGTACTCTGCATGGAATTGAGCGAATGGTCCAGGTGTGTCTCTGTCTGAAGGTAGGAATCAAAGATCTGGTCGAGGCAGCTTGTATTTTCTTCACAAGAAACACAACTGGAAAATTCTCGGGGTTGAAAATAATTGGGCATAGAAGAAACTGGTTCAGTCTCAAAATACATCCCTAGAAGAGAAAGGGAAAAAGAGATTTTTGTGGTTGTTATTGTTGTTTAAAAATTATACTTACGACTTTGAATAAAATTCTATATTCTGAATATTTACCATGTCTAGGGGAGAAGGGGGTCTTACGAAGTTCTAGAAAAGTTAACAGGCAGGCAATTTGTATTTTTTCATTGCCCTAGTGAATTCGAGTCCCAGTGGATCAAATCTGGTTAATAATGTGGAAAGTGGCTGTAAATGTGGCCAGGGCAAAAATTAAAGAATGATAATCCAACCTGTGTCCAACTGTCACAGTCAAATAATGGCTCAAGGCTCTATTTTCTTGGACTATAAGGCATCAACATCCCATCTGCGGTTCAAGTAAACCTGGCCTCTCAGAAGTAACATACCACACTGTGCGAGGCTTTAGGAAAGCTTCTGAGGTCATGGGAATCAATTCTCTTGATTTAGGCTTATTGCTTTCCTAAACTTTTCATGCTTACTCGGTAACTTAAATTTTGAGGAGTGATACAATGGCAATGCAAATGGTAAAAACAGAAACCAAGAATGTGAAGTGAATCAGTAGTACTTGCTACAAATTACAAAAAGCAAAAATGTTTCCTTAGGAAACATGCTCACATGCTAACAAAATTAAAATAAGTTGTTAGCTACCAAACAAACCTATTCTGAAAACACGACTCCTCTGCCTTTTTATTATTAATAGGTTTGATTTCTGATTGCTGGCCTTAAATGATCAAAGAAGGCAGGCTTAGAGTGTATCCATCAGAGGACAATAGAACACTGCATTTTTTGAAGCCTTAAGGTTCCTTCAGGTTAAAAGAAAGTGGCACGGTCGGTGGCGAGCTACCATAAGCACAGATTTCCTTGTACACGAAGCACCGAGCTGCTGGCTGGCACAGGTAACACAATTATTCGAATTGGGCTGAGAACACTCGTAGTTGTTTGAGCTGCTCCCCGGCGAGAGAGAGAAGAAGGGGAAGGAAGCCCTGTTGGTGGCTGGCTAGACACTAAATCAACAGGAGCAAAGGCAGTATTCTAGAACCTGAGGGTGTCCTGTATACCACCTAACAGTGCATTAAAAAGGATAACAAGTTTCTGGAAACAATTCTGATCTGTAAGTCAAGTTTAGTGACTCGGCGATGAGGGACTGCAGTACATGCAAAGAGCCAGCTCTCAGGACAGGAAGCAGCAAACAGATGTTGCAGAAACGAGGACAAAAATGTGCCCTTGCTGGGCTTGTATCTGGAGTCCCTATGCCTCGTTCACCTTCTGATTGGTTGGATTCCAATTAAATAGTGGTGTCTATCTTAACCCCTGAATCAAGCACTGAGAGACTTAGAGATGGACTTCTGAAAGAGGTTTGGGGGGAACGGTGACACTGGTTGTACTGACCTGCAGGAGATGGTGGGACTGGGTCTGGAAGGCGGACGCCGTTGCCTCCGGGCAGCTGCAAAAGCAAGAACAGGACCACAGAGCTCATGAACTCAAAGTGCTCTCAGGGGAAAGCGAAGACATTCTCTCACGAACTTTGTTGCCTTCTGTTCTAAGGTAAGCCAGATTCTTTCTTCCAAAAAAAAAAAAAAGGTGGCTATCATGACATACAACCAATGTTCTGTTTTTTTTAGATTCACCTTTTATGTTGGCTTGGGGTTCCCCCCCCAATATCAAATTTTCCCACTTAAATTTTAAATTTAAATTTAGATAAAAATGAATGCAAATGATCTGTATATTACAGAGAAATGGAATAGTTCGAGAATACCCAGTAAACAGCCTTTCTATTAAACGATTTAATTTAAAATTAATAAGAGCTAACTTATTTAATCCCAACCATTTGTGACTTAGTCCATCATTTTCTTCAAAATTTTCATATACTCTCTGGCTGTTTAGCGTTAGGAATTTGTTCTCCCAAAAGGACACAATTTCTAACTTTGCTAATCCTGAATAGCTAAACTATGCACATGTGTTTACTAGCTATGAAATATTACAATAGAAAATACTTTCTTTAAACTGTAGTCAGTGAGCTGAAGCCTATCTACATTCTAGGTAATGCTTGGGAAGTATTTCAACTCTTTATATGAGTTGCTTTTTTCACTACTCTATCTGAATACCTGAGATTTAGTGACATTTATGAGATTAACCCTCTTAACTATTTAAAATAAAGCAGCCTGTCTCTTCCCATTGAACTGATAATTGTACTAATTCAGGATTATTATTTTTTTTTTTTTAGGGTTTCAGATGGTGCCTTTAAAGTTTAAAGGGACCAGCATTGCTCTGTGGTCTGTGCTGGGAAGCCAAGCTCACCCCACCTCTCTCTGGGATCCCCAGCTATACTCACTCCCACGGCGCTCCGCCGGGACACCCCTGCCCGCCGTTGCTGAAACAGGAGGTGGTGTTAATTTTGAAAATGATCCATGCCATAATGTCATGAACCAGGAAGCTGGAATCCTTCATCAGCTCTTCATGCAAATATTTGGCTGCAGCTTGAGCTGAAGGACTTGGAAGGAGTGGGTTTTTAAAAAATCTGCTTCATGGCAGAGCTCGCATTAACCCCATTCCTCCCCGGAACGGTCTGTTTGTCTGCCTACCCACATTATCTCCCTCAGGTATGTTTACAGTCTCCTGCTAGATATTATCTTTCTAGTCATGGGTTCACTTCCTACTTCGCTCCAAGAATACAAAGAAAGGCACCTTTCTCTTAGGTTTCAAAACGGCACAAAAATCCACACTCTACAATTTATAAAAACACATCAAGGCTGTTTCAAAAAAAAATGGTTATAAAAGGGTAAAGAGTATCTTTTCAGAAATACTAACTCAAGTTTCCCTTTCTCCTAAAGGTAAAAGAAGTGTGTGTGTGTGTGTGTGTGTGTGTGTGTGTGTGTGTGTAGGGTTGTTTGTAAACTGATCTGGCCAAAATAAGGTTTTTTTAAATCAAATTTAAAAATCTGGCATGCACACATTTCTCCCGGCATGCACACATTTCTCCCGGCACTATTTTTGTCACCTGGCATTTGCCTCAATCTATAACTTCCATTCATGATTGCCTTCTTAAAATTTCAAATGGTGGATACTATTCTGACTGTATAACAAATTAAGATAAATACCTTCCTGCTTTGTATATTTGATAGAATTAACTCTCTCCTTGTCTTGAAGCTTCCCAGAGGCATCCTTTGACCACTGAACAAATTGGAGATCATCTCGGGAAACCAAAAGGTCCATACCAAGATGCAGGCATACGATTTCCCCTGACAGCTGGCCTCCTTGCTGCTGAGTGTACCCTCACCGCTTTCCTAGAATCCCAGATCCTTCTGAGGGTTCCGAGTGAGGGGTTTTACATCTGGCTCTCCTGATTAAATCATCTGTGCGTTACTTCTCTGTGGCTGTGAGGGCACGGGCCGATATAATCTTCCAGGAAGCCAAGAACAGGCTTTCTGTGCATGTCCCTGCAAGGCATTGGTTCAAAAGTACTGCTTTATTATTTCTTGGGTGTGGGGGTGATGGGGGGGTGGAATTCAGAAAAACTTAGATAAATCACAGAGCTCCAGGAAACGGATACTGGTCAGACACACAAGTGAAATGTTTTACCCTTTGCTTTCATTCCCGCAGTTAGCTAACAAGGGGAACAGTGGCCAAACCAACCTGTAAGAGGCCAACAGCAATAAAATCACCATGCCCACGTGGGACTTCTCCAGGTGCATCGAAGCAGAATTCTACCGCATACTAAACTCCTTAATGAAGGAGTTACTTTGTTGTGAACATCCTGATGATTTTTTTTTTTTTGCATCAGAGGAATTTCCCAGTTCCCTTGTTCCTGGATTTATTAATTTTATAACCATCTCTGTTACTGAAGGAAATGATGGTTGTGACTACCAGACTTCTGCTCAGCATAGCTGGATTTGCAGAAGGATGAATTTAGGGAGCCAATAGGTGGAAATGGTTTTTGTTTTTGTTTTGTTTTGTATTTTTTACATTAAGAGTAAGACGACCTTGGCCCTATTTTTAGCTCTGCCTTTAGTAACTGTAAGACTTTGAACTTCAGCTGTATAGAAGCATGCAGATCCCTATCTATCTACCTCACTTGGTTGTTATAAGAACTAAATGAAATAATGAGTGTGTAAGAGTGCTTTCTCTTAACCACTGTAAAAACCCTCTGCAAATGGGAGGAAGCTTTATGGTGTTGGCTAGAATTCTGTACATGGAGGTACTAACTTCTCCAATGAATGTAAAAAAAAAAAAAATTGTGCTTTACAGGCTGAATCACATCAAGCTTACACCTGAGCTTGAAACTCTGAGCAAAGGGAGCGAAGGGCCATTCCTGGATAGCTGGCTTTTAATTCTTGGTTGTAATTTTATTTCAGTTGCTTTTCACAAGTAATAATAATGACAGCTAAGATTTATTGAGCACTTGCTAAATGGAAAGCACTCTCCTAAGTGCTTAATATGCAATAACTCATTTAACCCTCATAAAATCCCATTGTCTCCAGCTTAAAGATGTGGACACAGGTGATGAGCCTGAGGAATTGCTCCAGGACACGCACGTACCATGGAGAAGCTGAGATCTGAACCCAGTCCACTGGTTCTAGAACCTGTGCTCATCACTCCTGTGTCATTTGCCTCTTCCCACAAAGGCCCATTTCAGGAAGTTGTGCATTGCATACAAACAGCACCAGGCTCAAAAACCATTGTGGGGAGAATGCCAATAAGCTGGAGACAGGACCAATCCTAACACTGGCGATGTGGGCTCATCTGTCATGTCCCACATCCATACAAGCAACCTACAAGCAACTGTACGATCAAGGGCTTTCAGCAATGAATTACCCTCTGTTGGAGGAGAACCCCACCTAGTTTTAGTTTTATTGCTGCCGTGAGCACTCTTGGCAGTACTGTCTGCTTTAGAAAGTATATGAAGTGGCAGGGTACCCTTATGCCTGCCCATATCACCTCGTGATAACCTGGAACTGCTTAAGGCTTCATATGAAGCAGGTGGTTCTATACCCCGACTTGTCTCTTCTGCAGATGCATGGCCCATTTCTGCTGGGAACTTCCTATGCCTGGTGATTTACGGATAAATGTCCTCAGAGGCTGGGTTTCATAAGAATGAGAAGCAGGGGGGCATTTCCACAGAGCTTCTCTCCTTGAAGGGTGCGCTAAAATGAAATGAGTTTCTGGGAGAGAGTTTCTTTGCACGCGTGAGGGCACACGCACGGTCTTCCCACCAGAATAACACCCTGCTGACCTGCTGGCTGCTGCTCTCCCTGCACCTGCCGACAAGCCCTTTACATTCAACTATGATCAGTGAGGGAGGAGCTCCCCCCAGATCCTGAGCCTCACAACACGCTCTAGCTGTTCTTCGTGGCTTCCTGTGCTGAACTGGGAAGACATGCAGCACAAAAGTTATAAGGACAGCCGAGGAAGGCCAGGTCTGGGGATGGTGACTGAGCTTACTGTGACCTCCTACACCTTTCCAGACACAGGGTTAGATGAGGCCGAAGGCAAGGCGGGGAGCAAGGGAAGGGCTTATGCTTACGGTTCCCCCTGAGGCGGCCTGGTGGGCCCTTCTCTGCTGCAGCAGCTCCTTCACGGTTATCTTCACCCGGACACCTTGATACACCTTCGGTTTTTCTGGGGAAAGGCAACTGAGTCAGTGGTCAAATGGGAGGTTTGGATGTCAAACTGGGATGTGGGGGGTCCTCGTTATAGGCTATGAGGCCAGGTTTCTAAGTTTGGAGAACGCTAAAATACAGGTGGGAAGGAACCCCAAATTTCTCCAACTTTAAAGGGTGAGGAGAAGCTGGGCAGGTTTCAGGGCCCTAGTGGGAACAGAACCTGTGAAGATCTGTGGGGCCACCCACCCCCGGCTAGGCCCTATCCCTAGACCAATAGCACACAGGTTTTTCTGCTCAGGAATGTGGAGAGCAGCCTAGGAAAGCTCACCACCTTGGCTAAATTAGGGGAACCGCGGGCTCTGGGCCCAGCCTGCCGCCTGGGAGAGGGTATTATGGGCCTGGGAGGGGCCCACGGCCAAAGCAGGGGCGCCTTCTCTGATCTGGAGCGGGTGACGCAGCCCACGCCACCGTGATGCTCCCACCCGTGTGGAAGATCTGAGTCCTTATCTTCCCCACCAGGCCAAGCGCGGCTTCTGGGGAGGCTCTAACCTCTGCATGCCCTTGGTCTGGAAGCCAGCCCCGGGACAAGCGGCGGGCGGGGGTGGGGGGCTGGTTGGAGAGCCCTGTCCTCGGGCAGCTGAGGGACTTGCTAGACGGACCACAGGAAAGGGACCAAGCCCGGGGCACTCCCTCCCCCCCTCCCGAATTTGTCTTCGGCCCTGTCTCCCTCGCCCCCTTTCTCCGCCTTTCCCGCTCTCCATCTTTTCCTCCTCCCTCCTTGGGCCCCCGCTCCAGCTCTCCCTTCTTCCCGTCGCTCCCCACGCCCTCCCCTTCTGGAGCAGGCGTCTCTCCGCGGCGCACCGCCTCCGGCCACGCCGAGCGGGGCTCTCGGGACGGCGCAGCCCGCGGGGAGGCCGCCCTCGGGGCCAGCGGGGCCCGGCCCGCCGGGAGGCCGAGCGGCGCCAGAGGGTTGGCGGGGAGGGAGTCCGGGCGCGCCAGGAGCGGGGCAGCCGCGGCCCCGGGTCGGCCCGGCGGAGCCGCAGTGAGTAGGTGAGACTCGGCGGGCTGCTGGGCCACGCGGGGCCGGGCCGGCGAGGTTTCGCGATCGGGGGTGGCCGCGGGAGCGCCGGCGACTCCGGCACTGACCTCGACCCTGGAGTGAGCGCCGGGGCAATTGCGCGGGGAGGGGCGGGCAGTCCGGGCGCCGGGCCACAGCGCAGGGCCGCCAGCGCCGCGCCTGGTCACTGCCGAGACCGCAGCCGGACAGCAGGGAGCCCCCGCGCCGGTCCGGGGAGGTAGGGGGTCTCCCCCGGAAAGGAGGCCGCGCTGTTCGCCGCCCAGACCCAAGGAACCCCGCGCCTGGCCCGCAAGGCCTGGGCTCCGCGCCTTCGCGGCGGTCCAGTCTCGCCCAGCCGCCCTCCACGAGCGGCTCGTGGCTCCGGTGGGCAACGGGTGCAGCCTCGGGGCCGCAGAGGGGCTGCCACCGCCCACACCTGTGCGGCGGGCGGCGCGCGCGGCTCGCGTCCCGGGCTCACCGTGAGCCTCTAGCTCCGCCCGCCGCCGCTTCTGGGCACGCAGAGTCCGCTCCGCGAAGTGCTAGGGTCACAGCCATGGCGAAGTGGAAGGGCGGGTGGGGGATCGGGGTACGCGGACGTCCACGGTGGCCCAGCGGGCCTCTGGGCCTCTGGCCTGGGGAGCAAGCGCCGAGTGGGAGCGGCCAGAGGTGGCCCGTGCTCCCTCGGGATCCCGGCTCATACTCGCATGCCCTGACTTTGTGCCTCTCTGTTCTGTGCAGGAAAAGCTGTGGAAATACACCCGGATCGCAAGGCCCCTGGCTCGCGTGAGCCTACCCCAGGAGAAGCAGCCCAGTTACCCGACATGGTGGTCAGCAGACGCTGGGGCGCTGGCTGGATGCTGAAGCGGCAGGGACTCGGCGCCTCCCAGGGCTCCTGTGCAGGGAGAGAAGCAGAGATGCAGCATTTTTAAAGTTTCACAAAGCATCCAGCTGCACCCAGGTTCCTGGAGCAGGAGACAAACAGAATTAATGTTTTATACCTTCGGGTATAGGTTTGAGTTTTTTCCCCCTCATGCCAAGTATTTAAAACCTCTAGAAACCCATGATTTGACAATCAATGATTGCGCGATACTTTCAATTTGAATATTCAAAGGCTTCACAAAATGGACTATCTTCTGCAGAAATCCTGCACACAGCCACCCCACAGACAGTCCAAAGAAACAGGGAGTGAGACCCCTTTGGGTCCTGGGCCTTGCTGTTAGTGTATTTTAAACATTTTGCCCACCTTTCCACAGACAGAGCAGGAGTCCTCAAAGATGCTCTGTATTTCTCCCTCAAAGGCAGCTCCGGGAGCCCCGAGTGACTTAGGGGGCCCTTCATGACCGCCCGAGCCAGGCTGGCCCATCAGACTGATTCCTGTATCCCTAGTCTCCGTTTTAAGGGAAAATCTCGACTTTTGGGGAGTGAACATGGCAGCCAGCAGGTTCGGCATAGGAGGGAGTCACCCTGGCTCCAGGTTACAGGCCTCAGGCCTGGCAGAGGCCTCAGCTCTGTGCCTCATCTCCTTCCGGCCCCACCTGGCCACCCGCGGCTTCCCTGCCTTTGGTCAGCTCTCTGCCTGGGCTCCCGACACTGCCGGTTCAAGTCAGAATGCCTGCCCATTCAGACCCTTTGCTCCTCCACCAGGAGCTGGGATGTCTGTGGGGCCTCACCCTCGAGATTTTCCAAGGCTGGCGTCTCTTGCACTGTGAGGTTCCCCCTCCTCTCCTCTTTCTCTGTCTTGAGCCATCCCTGCCCTTTGTGCTGCAGGAGCATGTGTTGAGAAGCAATGATTAGGCTGACTCCTGCTCATTTTAGCTGAAAGGACATGGATTTGTGTTCAGGCCTTCACACTTTGCGTGAGAGGTGGGAAATTCTTGACGCCAGGCCGCCAGGCTGGTACAAGCCTGAGCCCCTCCCAGACGACACAACTGTGCTGGGTTATGTTGTTGGAGGACTTGTGGTGCCTCTTCCTTGTGATTGGAAGCTCAGGAAAACGGGAGTGGTCCAGAGAGGAAGTGAGTGCCAGGCCAGACCCCCTTCTAGTCCCTGAGGGAAGAGGGCAGCCCCAGAAGACAGAGAAACGGGCTGGGGTTCCCTTTGCAAATAAGCCAAGACATTCCCAGGATGCCGGGCCAGGCAATGGTTACGGTGGTTACAGGCCTCTGCTCCCTGAGTTCTCTGAAATGCCAAGAGTGGAGCTGAGCCCCGTAGGACCCAGAAAAATCATCCGGATTCCAGGAATGGGTCCACTGCAAGGCAGGACAGGCCAAGATGGGGGAGTGGGGTTCTCCGAGGGGACCAGGCACCAGAGTCTGGGGTGGGGAGGAGCTGCTTGGCAGGGCACTGGGGCTGGGAACACTTGAGATGGCACCTGGCCCTGGAGGGCAGGATGGGGGTGTGTTTGTCTCTAGCCCAGCTGGAATCTGTCAGCCTCTGCAGTCCCTTTTCTGTGTCCTGAGTTTCCCTGATGGGCGTCAGGCCTGAGGACCAGACTCGGGAGGAGGAGAAGGACACTGGGAGTTCAGAGACCCCCTGTTTCCTCTCTCCCTGCCCTGCCCGTCTGGGGAGTAGCAAACAAAACTGTGGACGTAGGGAGGGTCTGTTGTCCTCAAAGCTTCATCCATTACTTCTTTTGTCTTTCTCCTCTCTGTTTTCACTTATTTTTTGTTTGCTTTGTAAAATCTTTCTTTTGGACTTTCTATTTACTTTTTTCCAAGTTAGTTTCTTTCTTCTTTCTTTCTCTTTCCTTCCCTTCCTCCCTCCCACCTTCTCTTTCCTTCCTTCCTTCTTTCCTTCCTTCCTTCCTTCCTTCCTTCCTTCCTTCCTTCCTTCCCTCTCTCGTTCTTACTTTTTTCTTTCTTCCTTTCGTCCCACTTCCTGTCACTGCCTTCCTCCGTTTCTTGCCTGCAGTGCTGTTCCCCCCCCCCGCCCCCGGCCCCCTGAGTGTGTCAGTTTCCCTCTGTTCTGGGGTGCTTTCTCATTTTTTCAGGCTTACTCTCTTTGCTAACCTCTCCTTTTGCGTGGAGATGGGCAGCGGTGCCAGGAGGCCACTGAGCTCCCTCGGCCTCATCACTGCAGCTGATGTTGATGTTTGGCTACAGGGTATTTGCAGAAGGCGGGCAGAGGCTGGGGGCCACGAGAGATGAGGTCCTTGGAAGTCACAGGGTCCATGGAGACAACGAAGACCTCTGTCCTTCCTTGAGAAGCCTCTGCCTGAACCACGACAGCAGTTCTAGGGGCTTCCGTGTTGGCCCCTGCGCTCGGCATGGGTGTTCCAGCACCATTGCTGGCCGGCAACCTCAGAAAAACAGGTTTCCTCAGGCCTGAGCCCCGTTTTGAGAAATATGTCTCCCGGTTTTTACCCCGACATGAAGGAGTTTGGGTTTCTATCATGTGTTTCTATCATTGCGAAACCCCAGCACAGATATTTAAGATCCAGTCATCGTGCTTGTGGGTGCAAAGGAGAGTCCTTTCTAATGAGTTCCGTGACTCCTACAGATCCGTGTGTGTCATGAGCCTGGAGCAACCAGGTCTAGCCCGAGACCCCATAGAGTTGGATGGTCCTCACAGGAGAATTTTCTAAACCGTGTCATTTGTTGAGTGTTTAGTGGACATCCGGCACTGTATAGACTCTGCATGTCCCAGATGAGGCTCGGAGGGGTGAGGGCCACGCCCAAGATTACTGAGCACAGGAATGGCAGGACTGGGTCTCAAACTTCGGTAACCCTGACGCTAAACCTTGAATGCTGTCTTCCTGACCCTTTATAACAGAGGCTTTCGGCCTTTTTTGACTTCAACCCACAATAATAAGTCCATTTTACACGTTCACACACTGTATCACAACCCTTACATGTTTATTTAACGAATTTCTCATGAAACAAGGTACACCTATGTATATGAGGCATTCAGACCTTTCCTATCCTATTTTTTCCCATTTCATTCTATTTGTGAAAAATATATGCTGGTTGGGCATCATGAAGATAATTTGCTGACCCACGAATGAGTTGTGACCAGCATTGGAAAAATTCTGTATGGGCAAACATGCTTGTCAACGCCGTGCATGTGAAAGTATTTGGATGTGCTGTTTGTATTCCTGTCAGGGTGTGTGAGGAGACCCAGGCAGGACAGCATGCCAACTTGAAAGGATTCTTTAAGGATTGGGGCGCCAGAACCCCCGAAGGGGAGACTGGCTGGAGGAGAGGGTGAGCTGTTCATTAAGCTAATTACAGTTTGTGCTTCTCAGACTAGGGACTTTTCCTTCTCACTGGGGGCCTTGTCACCTCCAGGGTGTCTGCCCTGAAATCCTGATAATAAATCTGGGGTTTTAATAAAAGACTGAAAAAAAATGTTGTGAGCTTTCAACAGGGTTTAACAGGCTCACTTGCTTAAAAATATAACACAGGGTCCTGATGTTTGGATGTTGAAAGGGACCTTTGAGCTGTTGAATGAGTCTTAGAGTCTTTTTCCAACATTCCTGCTGGTGGTCAGCCAGCCTCTGGCTCCCTCCACCACTTGGCTGAGCTCCTGGCCCATGGGGGACATGCGTGGAGGAAATGGTAGCCCTGTCTTTGTAAGCTAGCCTGATCCACCATTTAAATATAATGATCATTGATTGAGCCAAAATCCAATTAGGTATTAATTGTGTACCAACTATGTACCAGGCATGATAGCAAGCACCAGGAACACAAAGGCAAATCAATCCTGGTTTCTGCCATCAGCTGCTCTGTAAATAACATGGGATACTGATCACCTACTCTGGCCAGGCCCCATGCTAGGCCTGAAGAAGTCATGCCCAGATCTGCCCCTGCCCCAGGCCATTTCTTTTTGAGGCTTATTATTTGTAGTTTCTCTAATTTTTCACATATAATAGTTTTCCAGGTTTCTGGGCCACTGAGCTCAGAAACCCTCTAGTTTGTCACTGACCTTCTTAGAGTCACTGAGTACCCAGAATAATGGGAATAGAATACATTTATTTTGAAAGTTTTAAATGGAATATTTAACTGACATTTTTTGGCAGGCTTTCATATGCAAATGACACTGCAGAGCGTTATATTTTCCCCCCAAAGTAGGAGATTTCATGAATATGAAAAGACTTTCGGTATAAGGATAAAGGGGGTTTATTCCCTCCAAATTTGACTACAGCTTCTAAAATTCTCTTTATTAATGCAAAGTCCCTTTGTCATTTTGACTTTGGGACACTGTTACCAAACCTTGTGGGAAATATCACGTTCCAAAAACATGGCAGAAACAAGTCCTTCCTGGGCCCAGAATGAACGTTTGGTCCATATGAAAATGACCAGGAAGACTCACAGATGGAAGGTGTTTAATGATTGGTGGTCACTCAGGCTCTTCCCGTAAAACATATCCAAAGTGTTAACTTTTCCTTAAGATGCTTCTGTAGGGAATAAACATTTGATAATTTATCGTTTAAGTAAGGAAAATACTGTCAGATACTGCTTGAAAAGTTTACCTTTTACTTAAAACAGTTTTATTATGCAATATTTGAGACATAGGAAAGCATATGAAGATGACTGTAATAAAAGCCTATGAATATATTACCAAGGTTCAGAAGGAAAAAAAATGATCTTTTATTTATGACTAAATTAATTTACTAAGCATTAAACTTTTGGATTATTCCACTCAAGTATTTCGTTAGGAAGAAGGTCAGTAGGGCTATTTATCAGTTTTCCTAAGACAAAAGAGCTAATTCTTAAATATCATTTGTTTTGTCCACATTTTCTTCCTTTTGGAACTTGTAAAGATTTTTTACTGTCCTTCTCTTTTGGCCTGTAATGTACTAACAATGATAGTGCGTATTGCAAACCCACACACCTTATTTATCAGAGGTTAAGAGTAGAGGACACTTCTGTATCCAAGATCAAAGATAATGTGGTATCATCATTTACAGATAATATTAGAAGATTTTCTTATTATTTACTTAGCCTGATCTTTAGGGATTCTAGTTCCATATCTATCATATTCGTTTTATTTACACCAGAGATAACACCCAACTTTGAATAACTTTTATTTTCAGATTTCTCAGCAACATGTTACAGTACACATAGATACTAAATGAGTACATAAACATTTTTCCGTCCTATGTCAAAGTTCAGTAGTATTCCTTCTTAGAGGAATTTAAAAATTCTAAGCCAATCATCTTAGATATATTACCACTACTACTATCAACATTTGCAGAGACTATGGCTAGTGTGAAATACTAAACATGGTTGGATTTTCTTACACATCAGTCTCAGAGAGATGTGACCCACAGTCAGGGTCTAAAGAGTTAATCATTTTTGTGGTATAATTTTAGTTCAATTTAACAAGAATTTTAGTGAGCACCTGTAACATGCTGGGCACTAAGCCAGATGCTGGAGACACATCACTGAGTCATTCCTGAGTCCTCAGGTTGGTAAGTCTGGTCAGAGACTCGCTCTAGCTACGGTGGAGATTTGCATTTAGGCTGTCTAGGGTCGGTACTTACCAAATAGGGTCTGTGATGGAGCAGTGTAATGTTTCGAATAGAAAAGATACTTGAGACAGAACCCAATGGGAGAACCTAAAGAAAGTATGATTTTGGTGTGTGGTTGGTAGAATCACTATAATGTTAAGGTGACTTAAACCTGGGAACCGTCAATAGTTTTTTTTTTTTTTTAATTTATTTATTTAACAGAGAGAGAGAGACAGCCAGCGACAGAGGGAACACAAGCAGGGGGAGTGCGGGAGGAAGAAGCAGGCTCCCAGCAGAGCATGGAGCCCGATGTGGGGCTCGATCCCAGGACCCCGGGATCATGCCCTGAGCCGAAGGCAGACGCTTAACGACTGAGCCACCCAGGAGCCCCTCATCAATAGTTTTTTAAGCGTTACTGATGTTTTATTTCTTGTGAATGTATTATTGAGATTTACATATTTTAAAAAGGAGCACAAAGATACTAGTAATGCTTATTTTTTAAAAGATTTTATTTATTATTTTTGTGAGAGAGAGAGAAAAGTTGGGGGGGGCAGAGATTGAGAGAGCACAAGCAAGAGAGAGGGGAAGGGCAGAGGGAGAAGTAGACTCCCCCTGAGCAGGGAGCCTGACGCGGGGCTTGATCCCAGGATCCCAGGATCTGGACCTGAGCCAAAGGCAGACACTTGACCGACCGAACTACCCAGGTGCTCAAACAGTTATATATATATATGTAAATATATATATACATTTATGCGTGTGTGTGTACATCTGTATGCATGTACATGTATATTTTACTATTGGGATTAGGAACTCTTTTTCCTTTGTGGAATTTCTTGCAGAGAATTCTAGTACTTTAGAGGACTAGAGAATTTCCTCCCCTACCACAACAGTACCATTATATTCTATTATTAACCAAGCTGTAGCAAGTCATACTGCTCATTTAAGAGCATTTATAAAACAAACGAGGTAAAGATGCGGTTTTCTTTCATTCCCTGGAGTTGCATGACATTACAAGAGGAACACAAACACTCTCGACTACATGCTTTTAATGTCTGTGTCCAGTGATTTGGGGGAGGATTGTGTATACTGCGGTGTTTGCAGGGGCAAATTCACTCTCTGGTTCTTCTGACATTATTATCTAGCCAGCTTTCTTGGGGAACTTGAACTTGCCATCACCATTTCTGCTTACCTTCAACCTTAAAGGACCTAAAAGAGATAGTGTTTTGAACCTGAGTTCTCTGATTTTCCCTGCTTTCCCCAGGAAAGTTAGGAATCTGAGGATAGCAGGTATAGGGAAGGAAAGGGAGATAAGGATGAGCATTTTTTCCCCCTGATGCTGGCATTGTGCATTATTATGACCAGACTAAGTCCCCAGCATGCAGAGGGACATAGAGCATACTAGAGTGGGAAACAGGATAGAGAGATAGGATTCATTTCTGTGTCATAATTTTGTAGCTTGGTTTCACTTTTTGACAAAGTATTGTCAATTCCCAGAACAATAAACCTGAACCAAATTGAAATATAGTAATAACATAGAAACACACTGTCAAGCTCACTAGAACTCCCCAAAATCATTTACCACTTGGAATTACTAACACCACTCCCCAGGCCTCCATCCCCTTTAGACCAGGTAGCTGAAATGGATACTAGATGCAATATAAACCTTTCTTGTAAATTAGTTCTGTGAAGCACCATGAAAGGGCTTGGAGGCTTTAAGAAGAATGTGGATCGCACTGCACTCCCTGCACTTACCTCCGTTCGGAGGTCTGGACACATACTGATGGTCTACACAGGAGAACTGTGTTGTGTGCTACTTTGTAACAATGGTCAGCAGCGGATGACTGGAATTATTATGAAATGTATACAACCAATTTAGAAAAAAATGGCTTTTGAGACCCAGATCTCTTCTTTCAGATGCAGGGACCTGGATGACAGATGGCTCTGCCAAAGATCCTGGGACCAGGACTGAGGAAGTCTCACTGGACTTAAAGAGTAGCTTTCTTACCCACAGTGGAACTTGCCCCTTTCCAGTGAAGAGCTAATATGGAGCAAAGTAAAGATCAGGCTGTGACAAGGTGTGGTGAGAGGGAGGAAGTAGGGCAGGGGACCCAGGGGAGGGCAGCCCAGTGTCTGGGGACCATCAGTGTTCCTTCCTGATCTGCTCCTTTGGGAATGCTCTGTCCCATGAGGCTCCGTATCCAAGCATTTCCATGCGCACTCCATAACTTGGGAGTGTATTTGCTTAACCAGAAAATATCCACTAAGGCACAGAGGAGGAGGAGTATCAATTAGTCACTTCTAAGTGTGAATGACTGTCCGTATTTGTTTTGTCTGGACTCCTACACCAGGGGTAGAGCATGGAACACTGTAACAGAAGATGTGATAGAAACTGTGTTGAGTGGCTTTAGATAACCGGGTGGAACCAGGTGGAACCAATGGGCCCCCAGGAGATGGAAGGAAAAGGCATTGGGTCAAGAGGGACCAGAGGGGTCAGGAAAATGTGATAAGGGAATAAAGGAAGGAAGGTGGCAGGAAAGTAGTAGAAGGCATGGGGGTGGGACCCATGGGCCTAGACCTGTGCTTTGCAAAGTCAGTGTGTGTGAGGTTTTATGACAGGCTCGGCTTGCAGCCAGGCCCGCTGTTTGGTGGGAGTTACTGTCAACTGGCAAAGGAATCTACCCCGATCAAATGTACATGAGACAGAGGGAGGCTCCAGATGTCAGTGTCTTCATTTATACGTGGTAAGAGCTGTCCGTTTTGGACCAATGAGCCACCAGCAAGGTCTTCCTTCAAACGGCACGTGTTGTGGGTCTGGCTACTGGTGCACACCTGGCCATAGGTCCTTCTCCAAAGCCCCTGTACTTCTTGGTATTTTGTGGTCTGTTGTTTCTTGCCAACAGCCCAGCTATGCTCTCGGCATTTTCTTTCTTTATTCTTATTGGATCACAGAACACTGCTTTTACTAATCCACTCTGATGACTATGGGTTTTTCCATCAGAAAAACAATGTCTGGCTTAATTAAGGCTACAATGGATCAAAGAAAGTTTTGGGCCCATATTGTTTTTTGGATTAGACCCACTTTTGGACATCCTAGACTTTAGGGCAGGGTCAAAGCTATGTATTTACGAAGTGATAGTCTCCTGACCTCGTCGTATTTTAACCACAATAAAGCATTTACATATGGTGCCGTATTTGTTACTGGGCCTTTACAAGTCACTAAGGAGAGAAACATATAATAATACTTCCCTCTTTTAAAATAAATTTTTAAAAAAAGATTATTTATTTATTTAGAAAGGCGGGGAGAGTCAGAGGAAGAGGGAGAGAGAGAATCTTAAGCAGACTCTGCACTGAGCACAGAGCCTGACGTGGGGCTCGATTCCACGACCCTGAGATTACGACTGGAGCCAAAATCAGGAGTTGGACGCTCAACTGATTGAGGCACCCAGGCACCCCAATACTTTCCTCTTTAAAAAATCACATGGTATAAAATGAGTTTTATGTGCCCTAATCTATATTATATCCTATGCTTTCTCTCTTATTATAGAACACACTTAGTTCATAACTAAGAAAAGCAGAACAGGAAAATCAGTATATTTCATGATCCGCACAAACTTTTTAAATGTAATTTAAGAAAAATATGAGTGCTAAAAATGGTATTTCAAAGGTAACAGAAATTCAGAACGTAATGGGTTACTAAAGTTCCAACCATACATGAGTACCAGGTGTCTCACTAGAATACAGTCCCTGAAATCCTGAATTAACATCACGTTGTATTTCAGTGGGATTGTGGAAGGAGGCTTACAGATGAATACCGTGGTGGTCCGCTTACAAAGGGTGGCTTGATGGCCTATTCTAAAATCCAGCTCTCAATGAGCTGGAAACACCCTGCAAACGATCTGTGAAATACAGAACCCAGCTAAAAGAAAAGCACGGCAGGAGTCCTTTGGGCACCCCTCAGTAAGCTCTGCGGCATTCGTATGACCCCCACGCCATGTTCCCGTCTTCTTTGGTCCATGAAGTAGGGTCCTGAAGGCCGGAGGTGTCTGCCCCCTCATCTGGGGAGAGGGGCACCACCTTGTGTGGCAGGTCATTGGACATCGTCATGAAAGGGGTAAAGGGATAGGGGGGTGGCGTGGGGTATCCCGGCACGTGGTACAGATCCTCCAGTGCATGCAGAGAGTAGGACGGAGCCCCAGCCAGGGGGGCCCCCCAGCTGGAGTTCCTGTGCGGGGTGGTGCTCCCTGACTCCAGCTGGGAGAGGCAGCCCGCGCTGGGTGGCAGGGTCTGCAGGGTGTCGGTGGGCACAGGGTCGGCCTGGCTGAGACCACCGGGCACCGTTTGCTCCCACGAGTCCCTCTGAGGAGAATGGAAAGGTCACTGGGATTAGTCACTAGGGGGTACTCTGGTGCAGACAGATTTCCTCACCAACACTGGCTGCCAGCTTCCAGAGCGGCCTCAGGTTCCGGTCTCCTCCCTCTGCCGTTCCCACCTCCTTACCAGGTAGTTCCTCTGGTGTTTGACACCAGCAGTGAGAGCTTTAGTTCCTTTCTGACTCTAGCATTAGACTCCTACATACATTACAATTCCTTTCCCAGAAAACAACATTAAATGAGTAAAATGAGAGAACAACAGAATGAACATTTATACAGCATTTTACCATTTCCAACAAACTAGGTCTTGCTTTCCTTTTGAGCTTCACAACACCTGGGGTCCTGAAACGCCCTTTCCACACTGGGAATGTCAGCTCCGGGTACTCCCGAAAGAAGTAGGTCTCTAAGCTACATGACGGGGTTCTGCCCACTGTAAGCCAAGGGGTAGGAGCTTCCATAGGCTTGGAGCTGGAAAGATCTGGGTTCAGTCCATGTCTGTGCCAGTTACTACCTTCCTGACTGAGTACCTCACTCTGTTCATCTGTAAAATGGGGCTTTAATAAGGATATCTGGAGTTGTTGCAAGTTGTAAATGAACAAAGGCACACAGAAGTTCCTGGCTGGAGTGGATACTCCATAATGCTAATTCCCAGCCCCTTCACCCCCCTTTAGTCTAAAGTTCCATCTTTAGAGAGTCATTCCTTTGTAGTTGAGAGCTTTACAGTTTTCCATAAGATGTGTGTCAGTATTCTTCAGATCTTTATGAACTCACCTCTTTGTTGGAATCCGGGGAGAACCAGATTCTATAGGGTAGAAATACGGTGGGGAGGGGCGGCTTGGGGACTGGGAGGGCAGAAGGCCTGATGCACCGGCACCGGCGGGCAGATTACAGCCTAGTCTGCGGGAGATGGGACCTCAGTGTCTTCCCTTGTGTGAGGGAGGAACGATGGGGGGACATGGGGCAAAATCAGCAGAGTACTAACAAAACGGATACAAACCCTGCCATATAGTCGTCCCCTCCCAAGCCCCTGGGGAGACCCACTGGAGGTCGTGGAAGTGGGAATCCTTGAGGGAGTCCCCTCGGAGCCGGTCCTGGTGGAGCAGCCTCAGGGGTGTGCAGGGCGAGCCAGACCCAGCCTCCACCTGGGGCCAGGCGCCTGGACTGCCCAGACGCGCGCGAGCCCGGCCTCGGCTACCCGCAACCGTGACAGAGCTGCATACTCACAAGCACGAAGTGCGTCGTGGGGTCCCCGGGGAAGGGTGGCGGCAGGAGCGGTGGCAGGGGCGAGGCGCTGAACAGAGAGCCGGTGCTGGGGGTCAGGCCCGGGGGCCGGTGGTCTCCGTAGGGCTCCGGGAAGTAGGGATCCAGGAGGCCTGGGTGGCTCTGCCCCGCGGGGGCCTCGCAGGCAAAGGGCTTGGCCGCTGGGCCGGAGGTGCACATGTCGCCTGCGAACTGTTTAGTGTTGTGGAAGTCTGAGTCGGAGAGGAACGATCTTCTGACCCCATAGTAACCTGACATGACCGGCGAACCTGCAGCCAAAGGGAAAACAAACGGGCAAAACTTTCCGCCATGGGAAGTCCGGGCCTCTCTGGCAGCTGACACTCTCCACGGGGGAAGCGGTCTGTCTAATGCAGGCCAGACACCAAGATGAACATCTAAGTAGAGACAGGTCTTGAAAAGCATTAAATATTGCTGCATTGCCCCCTTTAACTGGTCCAGCCCAAATAACTAATATGTTTAACCGTCTCTCTGCCCTTGGAGATGAGTTCATTTGAGACGGTGCAGTAACTCCTCTCATTCACTCACTCAACATACATTAGGCACTTTCCGTGTTCCGGTTGCTGCCCTAGGAAAAGTTTGGGTGTGAAAAGAAAAGAAAAGAAATCCCTCGCCATTCACATTCTGCCTAATGAAGTGTCCTTTTCCCAGCGTCTGAGTTGGGTCCCCATATACGCAGGACAGCTAGCAGCAGTCTGCCCTTGGGCTGGGTATCTGAGACTTGGTATCTCGAACCTCGCGGAACGACAGCCCCACCCCCGTCAGAGGCAGGTCGCATGCTTCTAGACTTCTTTGCATACAGACCTTCCAACATATGTCTCGTACCTAGCAGGCGTCAAGAAACGGCTCTCTTGCTTTGGGATGATAGAGCTTTTGCGCCAAGTCAGAGGACTACAAAAAAATGTGTTTTCTGGCTTTGAAGAGTCTCGTGTTATTTGCTGCCCTCTTGTGTCCATGCGGAGTCCCTGACTCAGTTCACCTGGGCCCTGGGAGAGTTTGGGAAGAGAAGACCTCGCACGGGAAGGTTCCCTTGGGGGAAAACAGGGGAAGAAGCTGAAGCTAAGGAGAGTCTCATTCATGGCAAGGCCAGGAAAATTGTCCCATAAGGGAAGAGGGGTGTTTGCTACAGCCTTTCAGACCCAGTAGCTCAGCGGTAGCAGGAAACCCATCATCATTTAGAACACGTTCAGGGACATAGACTCAAGCTCCGTAAAATGGATGGGTTAATGACTCCAGCTGGTGGTGGATGTGGTCTAATTAGCTAAGACCTACACCTTGAGGTCACAAAAAAGGCTGAGCCGGGAGGAAGATGCAGGCGCTTGTCTTTCTTACCTTCCCCCAACCAGAGTGGGCCACTTGTGGACTCTGTCCCTGCCCTCTCTGTTCATCCACAGGGAGAGAAGACCGTTCTCCTTTGTTATTATGACACAGTCACACATTACTCCACCTACACGGCACTTTGGCCCTTGCCACACAGTGTGGCACTTTATATTATGCTCACTGCTCCCTCACCTGAGTTACACCCCTCTTTCTAATCCATGGGGCAGTTCCATGGGGCAGGGCTTACGTCTTATACATTTGCTGTAAATCCAGCAGTATAATACTGTGTTCAACAATTATATGTAAATTTATGCATGCATTCAGAAGAAATCAAAACTCCCTGTAGAAACTTACAGCAAATTCTACTCACTCTACTTTCATCTTAAATTCCATAGCCCCAAACTTCTAATCTGCTCATGAATTTGACAGCTGTGGTTAGGGGTTTCATCATAAGCATACTTCCATAGAAGAAAAATATCTGTGCAAGTGAAAATTAATATCAATAGATAAAATTCTGTTTCATGCCATGAATTTATATTCATGGGAGTCGTTAAGGCTGAGAAGAGAATGAGGAATAGGTAAACAAGGCATCCAGGATCTCACGTCTTCGCTTCCAATTTCCCAATAAAAACAACCACCAAGAAAAAAACCTGTGCTCTCTTAAGCATATATTTTTCTCCTTAAAAAGGGGAAGGACAATTTGAGATAGCAAGAGAAGCTGCAAAAATGTCCTTCTATAGATGGGAGCAAATGTAACCAGATTCCGGTGATGGTAAACATGATTAGAACATACACCATGAGACATTCAGATACGTGAGATCTCCTATTGCTCTCATTCCTCTCCTTATCCAGCTCTGAAGCTTACTAAAATTATTGAGAAAGCCTACGCCACTTCTGAGTTTGGGATCTGAAAGGAGTGTGTGTGTGTGTGTGTGTGTGTGTGTGCGCGGGCACGCGCGCACATGCACACAGGTGGATGGGAGTCCCCAGCCCTATTACTAAGAATAAGAATGCCCCTTTCCCATCCCTGCAGGAGTATTTAATGAGACCTATGTGTTGAAATGAGGACCAGATGCTTATCTAAGTGCCTGACCTATAGAGAGCACCCAATAAATGGTAGTTCCTCCATCTGGCCACTGGTCTTTTTCTGTTTTAAAGCAGGTGCATAATCTATCAGATCACCGTGCCAGCATTTTAGACATTTTAAAATTATATCAAGGGCCTAATTACTATTGCTTCTGCTCACTAAGCTTCTGCTGGGCAAGGGATGGAAAGGCTGCCTTCAAGACAGAAGGAAATTTGAATTCAGGAATGACTGAATTAGGTCTGTCTTCCCTGATTTTATATTTCAAAAATACCTAGTTTGAAAAAGTAAAGTTTCCAAAGTGCTGTAAGGCCATTATAAAAGAATGGAAGCCCCAGTGCCTGACTTACACGCAAAAGGGAATTAATTAGCTGCTGGTTGGACTCAAGCACTCACCTGGCATGTGAGCAGACGCAGGCGGGGCGTCGCGGGCGCTGCTCTGGAAGGCAAAGAGAGCGCAAGTGTTGTCTTTAGTTGCAAGTTTGAATTAAAAAAAAAAGATTAGGAATACATTTTACAAGCTTTATTTTCTGATACTAAGAAACATATTGGGGGTTCAACAAGGAGGGCAACCAAGATTAAGAATTCAATACCACGGGGCGCCTGGGTGGCTCAGTAGGTTAAGTGCCCAACTCTTGATTTCCACTCAGGTCATGATCTTACGCATTCTCTTGTACCACCCTCAGTCTCTGGAATCTTCTTACATTCCTGCTTCTGTCGAGGCTTCTTTATCGCTGTGGGACAGCCAGCGCTGTCCCTGCCCCCAGCCCAGAGCCCAGCTCTAGCACCTGAGGACCCTACAGTGGTTTCCCGATTGCAAGTCTAGTTGATCCTATTTACTGCTTGATGAAAAGAAGCCTCTTGTGTTCATTTCTCCTACACGGTGTTGCCTTCTACCTGTGGTGGACATTGCAACCCTGTGTTCATTGTTTATGGTTACCCATAGCATTTTACCTTGTATATGTAGCAAAGACTACAAATGATATCTGAAAACTCCCACTGACAAAATCCTTAGAACGTTAACTCTCACTCTGCCTGTCCTAACCCACGTGAGTACGCTATTCTCTTGTATTTTAGCTTGTTTCTTTCTATTCCATCTTCCCAAAGTAGACATCGTAATTGTCATCATTTTATTAAGTTAATCTGTATTAGATTTTCTTACATGTTCACCGTTTTCTTTGCTTACTCTTTTTTCAGGCTTTTCTTTTTTTTGATTCATTTTCCATCTTCTAAAGTAATCCTTTAGAAAATTCCTTTCTTGTAGGTGATGGTGGTGGTAAAATGTTTCAGTTTTCATTTATCTGAAAATACCATGTCTTTTTCTCTCGTACTTGAAAGATAATATTGCTACATTCACAATCGTAACTTTAGGTTATTCCTCTCTCAGCACCTCAAAGATATCGCCTCACTATCTTTTGGCTTCCATGTTGCTGTTGACCTTGCAGTTATACTTTGGACAATTTTTCTTTCCTTTCTGACTGCTTTCTAAAAAAAATTATTATGGAAGTATAGTTGACACACAATGTTATATTAGTTTCAGATGTACAATGTGGTGATTTGTCAATTCTATACGTTACTCAGTGCTCAACCGTGGTAAGTGTAGTCCCCATCTGTCACCCTACAATGTTACTACAATATTATTGACTATGTTTCCTGCGCTGTACTTTTCATCCCTATGACATTTATTTTGTAACTGGAAGTTTGCACCTCTTAATCCCCTTTACCCATTTCACCCATCCCCCCATGGCAACCACCAGTTTGTTCTCTGTATTTAAGAGTCTGTTACTCACTCAGCATTATACACTCTAGCTCCATCCATGTTGTTGCAAATGGCAAGATTTTATTCTCTTTTATGGCTGAGTAATAGTCCACTGTGTGTGTGTGTGTGTGTGTGTGTGTGTACACATCGTCTTTATCCATTCATCTATTGAAAGACACTTGGGCTGCTTTCATAAATTGGCTATTGTAAATAATGCTGCCATAAACAGAGTAGTGCAAATATGTCTTTTTTGAACTGGTGTTTTTGTATTCTTTGGGTAAATACCCTGTCATGGAATTACTGGATCATAGGATAGGTCTATTTTTAATTTTTTTAAGGAACCTCCATACTGTTTTCCACAACAGCCTCACCAGTTTGCATTCCCACCAATGGTGCACGAGGGTTCCTTTCTCTCCACCTCCTCACCAACACTTGTTTCTTGTGTTGTTGATTTCAGCCATTCTGACAGGTGTGAGGTGATATCTCATTGTGGTTCTGATTTGCATTTCCCTGATGATGAGTGATGCTGAGCATCTTTTCATGTGTCTATTGGCCATCTGTATATCTTCTTTGGAAAAAAAATGTCTATTCAGGTCTTCTGCCCATTTTTTAAAATCTCTGTGTTTTAATATACTCCCTTCATCTTCAAGTCTCTTCAAATTAATCTCACCTTACCTCTGGAAAAGTTTCAATTGTCCTCTCATTATATATCACCTTGTCTGTATCATCCCCATTCTCTCCTTCGGGGACTCTGTTTAGATGTATGTTAAACCTTTTACCTTTATTATCTATACCCCCAAATTTCCCATTATATATTCTCTATATCCATGATTCTCTGTTCTGTATTTTGCTATAAATTGCTATAGGCTTCTTCAGATCTACAACCAATTCACTAATTCTTTCTTCAACTGTAGTTAATTTGTTGGTTTACTCATATACTGCATTTTAAAAGTTATCAATGAATATATATTTTTTAATTTCTATAAATTCCATCTGATTTTTTAAAAATCTGCTTGGTAACTTTTGATAGTCTCTAGTTGACCATTTGCTATTTATTAAGTTACCGTATATTTTGTATTTGGTAATTCTAATATCTGAAAGTTCTGGAATTTAAATTTATTGTTTATTGTTTATGCTCTCACTCATAGTGGTTGGTTTCCTTATGCATTTGGTGATTTTTGGTTGAAGCTTATATCTGGTTAACCTTAATCTGTAAAAATCTGGTGTCCTAATTTGAGACTGCTTTCCTTCAGAAGATTTACGTTTATGTTTCTAGGGAGCCAGCTCCCTTCCAGTTTCCCCAGGTTAATCCTGGATCCCAAGTTCAGCTCCCCAACCGTGGCAACCATTCAAGGACCAGTTCATGCATAAAGCTGATTTGGACATCTGTTCTCAGAGGAACTTGCCTTTTTGGTGTAATCACCTTCTCATCACTAAATGGCTTAATTTCTGATAAAATCTTTCCCAGCCCCCCATGCCAACACTCCTTCCCCCACATCCCCTGCCCCTCTGCTTTGGAGATTTCCTTTACTTCCTGCCAGGTCAACAGCTTATTAAAATGTGTTTTAAGCAGGACCCAGTTTTGTTGTGGGTGAGATCTCCCCACCCCCAGACCATCTAGTCTGACCAAAACAAGTGAGTAGCTAAATATCGCAACTAGATGTAGATACCTTTCTATTTTTGCACAGCATAAAATATTTTATTTTCCCATAATCTTCAAATTCTCTTGCAGAGATTTAAATTATAATAGAAGTAATTCATAAACCCATACTTCTGATTTCCTAAGCAAACTGTTTACCACATGCCCAGATGTGTTATACATGTTATCTAATTTAATTATCACCACAATCCTCAAAGAAAAGTAATATTATTCTCATTTAAATGATGACGGACTGAAGAACAGAGAAATAACCCACGTTATTTAGTAGGTGGAACTGATAGTGACGGTGGTGGGTGGGATCAAATAAGGACCTTTGGAATTTCAGAGCCTGTTTCTTAACTAAAGCACCATGCTGCCTCCCAAGCATTTTAATATCTCAAAAATGAAAATAGGAAAATATACGTAGCTTAAATTTTTTTTTTTAGTATACGGGAGACTTAGGGACATCCAGAGAGAGCATGTAATTATGCGAAAGCTCAGAAAGAGGACTTAGTGAGATTGATTCTTTCCTGTCTGATGCATACATATCCTTAGTCCTTCAGTGGATACGCTATTTGGGGGGGGGGGTCAGCTTTATTACAGTACAATTTACATATAATAACATTCCCAAATTTTAAACATACAATTTGATGAATTTTGACAAATTTTGATAGACTCTTGTGACCCACTTCTATAGTCATTTCCATCAAATCAATTATTTCACAGCTCTGAGTGCTGCCCTCTCTATGGTGACCTGGGAAATACTTAAGGGGGTAAATATAAAAGGCCATGATAACACACCACATCAGTTTGCCTCACAGAACATCGAACTGAGTTCTAAGGCCCTGGGTACGGACCGGGAAGGGCTTCCCTGGACAGATTTCAGAGCTGGTACTTACTCCCCCATCTCATTCTCGGATTTTATAGGTTGAGAAAGAACAACCTAAAATATGAGTCTTTAGCATGTCACTGGTTGCCGTTAGACAGACGAAGGGAAAACTCTCATTCCTCTCTTCCTTGTTCAAAATATTATGTTCATACAGTTGCCTCTTATCATATGAATCCTCCAGGAATAATATTGAAATTAATAGTGAGGAGCCCATAACTTTTGACCAAGCAAGATGGTATATAATTTTTATTTTGCATACTGCAAACAACAGGATCTTGCAATGCCAGGTAGCCAAATTCGGAGGTTTATATTTGAATGAAATTTGCCAGTCTGCTACTTCCTGTCGCTAACACAGCAGCCTCGCAGCTGCCCCAAAAGCCCCTCCATGAAAATGAGTTAATTTGAACTAATGGGTCACCGAGGTAGTAAGGTGATAAGATTAGGAGTTTCACCTTGAGTACATTTGTCATCATTTTTATGACCCTATAATATTTTAGGTGCCAACGGAGTTAAAGAAATATATTGAAATGTACTAAGGAAAAGATCTCCAAATAGCATTAAGATTTTTCATACTGGTATATAATTTATTTTTAAATTCTAATGACATAGTTTAGAAAGCATCTCTTTAATTTTTGCTACTAATGCTAAAATAATAGTAATCACAGCCCCTTATGAGTAGCTGGGCTCCCTTTTAAAGGAATTCATAGCACTTTATATATTTAATATCTCACTGTCATCCCACATATGGTTGAGAGACGGGTCAAGCTGGTGACACTATACTGAACATTCTAAAACCATGTTTGTTTGGTTTTTTTTTTAGATTTATATGTTTATTTATGAGAGAGAGAGAAAGAGAGAGAGAGAGAGAATGGGTGGGAGGGAGAGGAAGAAAGAATCTAAAGCAGAATCCACGCTGAGAGCAGAGCCTGACGCAGGGCTGGATCCCACGAATGTGAGATCATGACCTGAGCTGAAACCAAGAGTCAGATGCTTAACCAAATGAGCCACCCAGGTGCCCCTAAAACCATGTTTTAAGATCTGGATTTAGACCCACCATAAGTCATATGATTTTCCTCCAACTTTGAAATGAATGTACAGTTAATGCTGGATGTAACACAGTGAGTCTTTAAATGGTTATCCATGTTAGGTTGGAATACCTTCTTCTCCCAGAAGAAAATGGGCGTAGAGAACCAGATGCCTTTGTTAATGTTAAAGCATGTACTAGCAGCGGGGGCATCCTGATTGGTGTAATATCTTATACCGTGAATGAACTATGCCAAACCCATTCTAATTCTATTCGTTTTGCAATGTTTGAGGAAGGTTTTGATTTATGGGCTACTTATCTGAGCTACATAGTAATTTAACCATAAATTTAAAAAATCGTCCATGATGAATGGGAACTATAGTTCGAAGCATCTATCTACCATGTGTCAGGTGCTTTATATGAGGTTATCTTATTATAAACTAGATATTACCACCTCAGGTTAACAAATAAGGAAACCAAGCATCAGAGAAGTTAAGTAAGGTGCCCAAGATTGCCCATCTAGTAAATTCCAGAGCTAGATTTAAACCCAGAGTCTCTGACTCCCAAATTTCTGCTCCATCAAGCTCTTAATGACAGAACAAGAAAGTTCTCTGCACCTGCCCTTCCATCAAATCAGACATTTCCTGGGCACCTCTGATACGAGAGGCATAGTGCCGAATGTTGCATGAGCGAGACAAAAATGCAACTCCAGAGCTTAGACTGGGATCTACCTGGGGAGACAAGCCATTTGTGGTAGATTAGCTATGGCCACAGTTGCTTTGCTGCCTCTTCCACCAAGAAGTGAAGTCTGTCCCTCTACCCCTTGAGTCTAGGATGGTTTTGTAACTTGATCTAACAATGTAACAGAAGTGATGTGTATACTTCAGAGTCTAGGCCTCAAGAGGACTTGCAGCATTCACCTTCTCCTGCTTGAAATACTGCCTTATGATCTCTTAAGGAAGTCAGTCTTAAATCCTGGAGGATGAGTGACTGTGGAAGTGAACTCCTGCGGCCAGTACCATCGGCCAGACATGTGAAGGAGGCCATCTTGAACTTCCAGCTAAGGGCAGCTGCGTGACTGAGCCCCGGGGACACCAGCAGAGGAACATCCAGCCAACCACAGAATTGTGAGAAATCATAAGTAATAGTTATCACCTACTAAGGTTAGGGTGGGTTCTCACGCAGCAACAAGTAACTGGTGCAGACATACTCCTACTCATGGTGCAGAGCTCGTGGATTCCAATGCAAGCTAGATCATATAATGTGGAGGTGCGCTGGAGGTGAGTTGCTGCCGGGGGGGGGGAGGGCAACCAAACACATTATATAGTGGGAGATTCTGGAGTCAATGCACCTGGTTTCCAAGGGCATGGCCCATGCTCTACATTCTTTGGAAGTCAGACAAGGGGGAAACTGAGAGACAGAGGATTTGAAATGGACACTGAAGGATGAGGGGATGCAGATAGGAGAAAGGAGGCTCCCAGGTGTGAGGAATTTTGTGAGCCAAGTACAGAAGTGGGAAAGCACAACCCTTCTTCAAGAAATAATAAGCAAGTTGGTTTGTCAGGAGCAAGATTTTCACTGAATTGGTTAAATAAAAATGTATTGCATGCCTACTATGCATCAGGATTATGGTAGTTTCCAGAAGTAAAAAGACGAATAAGGCAGGGTTCTGTTCTTAAGGAGCACACAGTTCTATAGCGAAGACAGTTGCCTAACTGTATAAACAGGGTTGAGAGGACTAGCATTTCACGAATACTTACTTCATGCCAGATTCTATGGCAGGCATTTTGAGTATATTAGTGTGTGTTTCATCATTTTTATTAAAGATTCATATTTATGTGATTTATGTACCCTGCACTGTGCTGAATGACAGACATGCATTATCATCACATCCTCACTATTAACTAATGAAATAGGTTGTTGTAAGTTATCTCTAGACTGTAGATTGGGAAACTAATCAGACAGTATAAAGGACTTGTCCAAGGTTGCAAAGCCAGTAAGTGACAGAGCCTGATTTTGTGCAGGTAGGGGGTGGGGGTGAGGGGCTGCCTTCTTGGGGGAAGGTGGCTGAACATACTTATTGTGGGAGAGATCTGAGTCTGGTTTTGAAGGGTGAGAGGAAGTCAGGAAGCAGAGAGGATATGGGCCATTGTATTTGAGGAGAAAAGCGAAGGCTCGAATGTGTGGCCAGCATGTCAACGACATGGAAATGTGTGCAGGAAGCTGGCCGACAGAAGGCTGAAGAGAAGCTGGTGGAGGATGTAGGAGCCAAGTTATAAAGGGCTTTTATGAGCCATGCTGAAGAGCTTGGACTTTGTCCAGTAGCAGGCAATGGTCTTTTAGAAGCTCCTTAGCCATGTGGACATAATGGTATTGGCATTCCAGCAAATTTAGTCTGGTGATGAAAATGGTGGGTCAGGAATGGATGACGGGTGAGTGTATGGGCTACTGCAACTGAACAGAGATCCAGCGATGAGGGGGTCCGATGGGCTCTCCATGGGGGTGGAATGTCAGGAGGTCAGCAGGTACCATTTATATCAAACTCGACGTGGCTTTGTTTTAGAGCCTTCCAAAGGCTGACACTCGCTGTGTGAGTGGTGCCAAGGGCTGCTGGCCACCTGTCCCAGTTGTACCAATTCCTGGGGCTCTTTCTGTCTTTTCTTCTTTATCACCAACTTCCCCGCTGACGCCTGTGTATGAAGAGGGGGGCTGGCACGTCTCCCTCAGACTGCACTATTTACAAAGAAAAACCCCCTACATTCCTAAATGATTTAATGGTATATTGTATAGGTCCAGTAAACAATTGTGAGGAAGGAATAGCGACACATAAGCCTTAAGAGCATTACCTTTTGTCCACAAAGCCCTCGACTGCAGAAGACGTACCTCACTAAGCACCTGCCCGCCTGGCTCTGTGCGCTCGGCTTCCGTTACCACCAGCCTCTGGCAAAGCAGGACGTGCATGCAATTGGCGTAGAACGGAGACAAAAGAGGGTTAAATGATTTGCTTATAGTCTTCAAATAGTATACGTTAAAACTGAAGACTTAAAGTCTTGTTTAGATTCTCTCTTGGGCGAAGGGAATTTACCACGAGAACATTAATTTATGCATGTTTGTAATAGGGCATGTAAATATTGAACATAGATTTTGATGTTCATTGACTTGTTGGTACAACAATGTTATTTCTTTTTAATAAAATGTCACAGCAAAGTTCTGGAAGACTGTACATGGAGCTAAGTGTGGTGACCTTGGGGCAGTAGGACAAGGGGATGGGGAATCAGAAGAGGTCAGCAGACTTCTATTTTTACTCTATACCCTTTATTCTCTTGGAAATTTTACCGTGCATTCTTTTGTAATTAAAACAGCTCCTTAGTAAAAGTTAACAAAATGGAATTTAGGTCATATCTTTATTGTAAATCTCAAAATAAAAAAAAAAAACGAACTATGATTCCAAGTGTCCTTTGAAAAACTAACACAATTACAGAATTCTAAATTTCTGACAGTTTCTTGACATTGTACTGTTAAAACGCTCCTGCTTGGCACAAATGATGTCCGGGCTGTCTGTGAGAAAGTGATTCCTGTTGCCTAAGTTACAAAATGAAACACATTTCCTTTCACCCCCGGTGTGCCTTCGGAATGCTCCTTGTATTTATGCAGCTAAGTTAGAACAACAGGAGCCACAGGGGCTGCTCGGTGATAAACGGTCCGGTACACTGTGGCTAGAACAGCATATGCAGACCTTGAGCCCGGCCAGATGGACTTGCCATGGCTGTTTCACTGCAGAACCTGATGATTTTTGCAAGCTGCAGGAAAGAATTCACCACCAGGAAATATTTTAGATGTCATGATATTAAAAAGAAGAAGAACTACAGAACCAAAAGAACAGCTGAAAAAATAAGTTGCTTGCAAAAGGTTCGCCTTTAGTATTATTTTTAAAAAATTTTTGCAATTGTGAAAGAGCAGGTGGTTGGGTGGGGAACGTGGAAAGCCCTGGAAATGTGGTTCAGTTCTATAAACAAGGCAGGATAGTGGGCTAATTAAAGTCAGACAATGGGCTATTTTGAAAGGCCATTATATATAAAGCGTTCATTCAAGTGAATGCCAAGGACGTAATATGTACCTCTGTATTCAAACATGGGCATTTTGAGTTGACAAGGCATTGCCTGCTCAGAAAATTTTTTTTTTCTTTTTTAATTCTTTCTGGGCTCACAGAGGGCGTTAGCTGGCAACCTTAGCAAGCAATATGCAAAGCACTGCAATATAAATGGAAGCAAAAGGTGTGGGGGAGACACTCCTGGGATAGACACTGATTACCTTGAAAACATTACAAATAAGTGGATCCTTCTGCTGGCAATTCAGGAAAAAAGTAGCAAGGGCAAGTGAGATGCACTTGTTAAAGAAAAATAATAGCTTTCCTAAGAGATTTAACAATCAAACACAAGAGGAAGAGGTACTTCTAACAAATAAGAAAAATAAAACACTAGCAAAGCAGGAAGACAAACACTGGGTCAGCTGATGACCATTTGCTGTGTCCAGGCAACCAGGAAAATCTTACTAAAGCCAAATCACATTGTAGGATGGGTTCAGTTCATGAGAGTTGAGATAAAAAGTAATTTTAAGAAATCAGAGAAGAGCATGGGTATTTCTTGTAATAGATGTACAGATATTTTTTGCACTTGTATGTCTTCAGAGCTTGGGACCACTGCCCAAATCTTTCCCTTCTTCTAACCGTGGATTCAATTTAACAAGTGCTCTGTTTTTTGATTTGACAAGACAGTCACAGCTGCAATGGCTGGGATTTCTTCCTTGAAAACGGAAAGAATGGCCGACTCCCTAAATTTAAAGCATGGGTAATCAGTTCATAGTCTTCTTTCTTCTTTTAGCCTCTTCATTATTGTAGCACCACATCAGAATACCAAAGAGAAGTACCACAGTCTATAAACTGTCCAAATTTCAGCAGGTTTTGGGAGGTATATCTTGATTAAAATTGGATTTTGATATCAGTAAAGGCTGCCATCTGTCTTTAGCATGGAACACTACAAATTGGCTTAGTGTCTAGGAAATGAGACCATTGGTGGTCCACCTCTCTTCATCTTTTCCCAACCTTTCATAGGAAGTTAAGAGCATAAGGAGAATACTCTCCCTTTCCTTAGTGGCTGTTATATTTATCAGGAATATGCATATGAGTCTTTAGTGTGTGAGATCATGAGAGAATGCTGGACACCGTGGAGACTGGGAGAGTATCTACAAGGTGGATCACCAGAGAGCGCAGGTCAACTGAGCTGGTAAACTCTGCATTTCCCTGGCCTAGGCATCTGTCTCTTCCAGCCCTCAAAAGGGAGCCGATATGCTGTCTGCCTTCTCAAGTGGGAGAAGTGACATTTGACATCCATTCCCAGGACTGAGCCATGGGCTGCCAGCTTCTCAGCAAGTGAGGTAGTATTCAAAACCGAAACCGCGCTTCATCCAGAGGCGCAGCAGGAGAGTGAGCTATCGGCAAGAGGAGAAGCTCAGTGACAAGTAGGCTGGGTGAGGTAGGCCCTAGAGATCTCCAGGAGAGCAGCAGGGAGGCGTCTGCAAGGTCCGGGCGGTTCAGGAAATGTTTCCCTCTTCTTACAGAGAGACCAAGAGATCAGAGGTCCAAGAGTGGTGGGGAATGACAGAGAGGAATGACAGTCTGGAAGCAAGTTCTAGGACAGAGCTAGAGATAGGTTCTAGAAGGACATCAAGAACTTTTTGTGTCTAGTTCTTTCGAGGATGTCTGTGTATCATAGAAATGGAGGGTGCTGGTTCTGATTGAGACTGGGTGTGGCATCATCAAACAATCTGTGGAATCACTGCAGGGACAGGAGGGTTGAGAGGGATCAAAGGTCATGACCGGCACCCAACAGCATGCCTGGAATCTGAAGGGTGACAAGAGAACTGAGTGGAGGTCCTGAGGCAAAGTGGTTATTCCAAAGCTAGTCTTTCCTTGGACCAGAAATGTAGATTAAGAAGGCAAAACAAAGGCAATCCAACAAACCTGGGTCAAATCTATGCTCCGCTGCTTTCTACCTGATATTTATTTTCCTCATCTGAAAAATAGATATGAGGGCCACCCTTCCAAGGCTGTTGTGCTTCTTGCTGATCAATGGCATATACCATAAAGTATATAAATGAAAATATTTGTAAGTCCCTATTTCAGAGCTAGCAGTAGTAAATGATAGCTATTATTATTCAACATTCTTATGTACCCCAGAGAGAACCGAGGTGACAGGAGGAGACCCAGGCTTCGAAGTCACCTCCACGGTGCCGCCCATGCCAATCTTTGACTAGACATGAAAGTCAGTGTCAGAGCACTTGCACTCCACATAATTGGTCTTGTGCTTTATGTGATTTTTCTGCCCCCATTTCCCTTGCAAACTCAATCTGCAAAGCTCTGCTCGAACTAGAGGAAAGGGGATTTAACTTTCTCAGAACAGAGAAGGTTCAACTTGGCCTTGGAAGTTGGGGATAGTGTTGTCAGTGCGTGGGACATGTTCCGAGGTCAGGAAAAGCTATCAAGCCAAACTGAATATTGAGATGGACTCTCTACTTCTATTCACAAGGACACTGAGACCCAGTGAGAAGAAAGGAGTTGCCCGTGATCGCCGAGAGCCAGGAGGAGGGGTTGAAACAGACAGAGGAAGGAGCATTTTTCTTTTGGTGTAGAAGAGATGTCCTGGATGTGTTTTTTCAGAGCTCCAGAGAAATCAAAGAAATCTTGAGATGCTATGATATACAGTTGCCAATTGCTTATTTTTTTAAACACTTCATGAGAAATCCAAATGCAAATTGCAGATACGGACATCGCAATGTTTACACTCGGTGGTAACTGAAGTGTGCATGTGATTGGTACTGCAAAACAGCAGCTGGATGTATAACTAAGCAAACCTCTAACTAGCAGTCTTGATAGAAAGGCAGGCAGTTATTATGGATGGAGCTAGGCAATACACATCTGTCTCACAGTTAGAGTTTTGCTATCTGTCAATAAAGATCAAACACTTTCAATTACTCTAAGCCATAAATGCACTATATGGCACCCATTTACCTTCTGTTACTCCAAATTTTTCCATCAATATGTACTGTCGTCATACTTCTTTCTGTGTTTACAATGCTTTCCTTCCAGAAATAATTAGGAAATATTATTAACCAAGACACCCAGCTGAAAATATGGCTTTTCCTATGTGTTCTTGGTATGGAGATTTCAGCAGGTAATTTAAATGTAAGGATTTAGGAAAATACAGAAAAAGAAAATAAGTGTAAGTTGTTACGACTTGGAAAGCAAACAACCGAGGTTGATGTAAAAGAATCATGACGCGTGGAAACAGCTAACTTTTGGTCTGTACGTGTATATGCTATTTATAATTCAAGACTGATATAATCCAAATATATTTCCCGCTTGGGCTGTCTCACCTTATCATTTTCTTTCATTCAGGCTTTCCAAAACAACCTAGAAATCTTCACGTATTTTCCTTCATATTTATGTAGAATATTGATCTAAAATAACTTTACTATTTCCTTATTGTTCCTCACTCTAGCATTTTGATGAATGGGCAAAATAGCTATTAGCATGCCCATAAACCGATAAAAGAAACTGAACAGCGGACCCCAATCACAGGCTCATCCCTCACGCCAGCTGTTGTGTACTCAAAGATTTTAAACGAATCTTTATGATAGCTCAAGAAAAACCTGATTAGAAAGCTCAAGAGACTGCAAATCCTTCAACCAATTTCAAAGCAAAATGAATAACTGTGGCTATTAGCCTTACTGCTTCCTCTTGTTATCTCTTTTTGTTCTTTACTATAGATAACTGAGAGTTCACTGAATTTTATGATGTTTTTAAACTTTTTCAATAATCTGCTTTTATGAAACTCAACTGAAGTCATGTAATTGAAAAAAAACATGCAACAAAAACCTACATCAAAGGTCTAATTATATATATTTTCTGGTACTAGATGTGGGTGAATGGCTCATATTTTAAATATTCTGATAGAAGATCAGGTAGTGGAGTAAAGAATAACACAGAAAAAATGGAGAAAGAAAGAGAAAAATCATTATTTAAAACCAGATGTCTACAGTAATAGTGTGAAACCACAGGCTCATGGCTAGGATGTATAGAAGTGGTTTTAAGTCCAGTCTTTGGTGAAAGGGATTTGTCTCCTTTTGATTTGCATTGCGAAGATGTGAAAAACATTTCACGGTATCAAAAACAGGTGTTCTTGAAGGAAATTGTGGTAAAGATGGATTGACACAGCCCGCATAAACTTATCAAAGTGTTGTCACAGAGAGTAGAGCACCAATTTGGGCATCAATGGATACTTCCTGAAGGATACTTATCCAGAGGGTTGTACTTTTCATCATAGATGTGTATTGACTTCCTAGGTCTCCTGTAACACATTGCCACAACCTGGGTGGCTTAAAAAAACTGAACTGTCTATCTGTATGGTTCTGGAAGCCAGGAGCCCAACTCACCGTGTTGGCAGGGCTGTGCTCCCTGTGGGACTCTAGGGGAACATCTACCCTTTGCCTCTCCCAGCTTTCGGTGGCCGCCCACATTCCTTGGCTTGTGTCTGTGTGACTCCAAGCTCTGCCTCCTGACTGCCCTGCCTCTTGCTGTTTTGTGTGTCTTCTCCTCTGCGTGTGTTTCTCTCTCAAAGCCTGTCTCATGAGGATGCATGTAATTGCACTCAGGGTAATGCAAGGCAATATCTGCTTGGATAATCTAGAGTAGGCGCCTCCTCTGAAGATCCTTAGCTGAATCACGTATTTTGCCATAGAAAGGAACATTCACAGGTTCCAAGGTTTTGATGTGGGATCTTTGGGGGTCCTCAGAGTGGCCTAGCACACTCTGTATGGCAGAACTGCATGGTGGGGTCTCTAATCTCCTCAAGCTGGCCTCTCACTGGTTATTACCCGTGCTGTCAGTAGCAAAGTTTGAACATGCCCAAGGATGGCTTCCCCATCTGAACTTATTCAAGACATTCAACTCACTGTTGCCTGGAGCGCTGGCATGAAAAAGAGAAGGTAGGTTCAGTATTATCCATGCAATTAGAATCTCAAGTGCCACCAGCAATGTGATTCTCCATGATTCCTGCTCATCAGGTTTCCCTTGCAACGGGGACAGAAATAGGTCTTGTAAGGATTATGATGTCTCTCTTGAGATATACAGATAATCTAGAATAGCGGTTAACAGGTGGACAGTAAAATCACTTTATGGAGATACCTTAAGCCCAAATAACCATATTTTGGGGAAATATGCATTTAATTGCCTAAATTTAACAGGGCATTGGAGTGAGGATAAGAATAAGATACTAGTGTTGAGATATCAGGTAATATATGTGAACCCATAACCAAGGTTAAGTTCATGCTGCCTGTGCACTTGATGCCTGAGAATAACTATCCATAGTTAGGGCGGGTTTGTACTTTCCTTGTCCTAGAAGTTCTTTCCACATGATATATTTTCCTGTGTTTTGATTTTCCTTGTTTGCATGTGCTATGGTCTGAATGTTTGTGTCCTTCCAAAATCCATGTTGAAATCCTAATGCCCAGTGTGATGTTATTAATACGTGGTGCCCTGGGGACGTGAGTAGAGTAGGTCATGAGGGTGGGGCCTTCACGAATGCTATTAGTGCCCTTATGAAAGAGTCCCCAAGAGAGCTCCTTAGGCCCTTCCTCCATGTGTGGGCACAATCAGAAGTCAGCAGTCTGCACCCCAGAGAGGGTCCTCATCAGAATCTGGCCATGCTAGCTGGCGCCCTGATCTTAGACTTCCAGCCTCCAGAGCCATGAGAGATAAATGCTTGCTGTTTATAAGCCACCCAGTCTGTGGTATTTCGTTACAGCAGCCCAAACGGACCGAGACAGCGTGAGTCAGAGATTGCTCTACCCCAGTCACATCGATCTGTCCTATGTGTTCTTGTCATGGAGTTCTTGGCATATGTTCTGTCCCTTTTAAAGGAATATTGAATTGGGAGCCAGAAGACCTGCCACCTGCTAACTGTGCAGCCTGAGAACCATCACTTCCTGCCTCTTCTTCTCAACATTTCATCTGTAAAATGGAAAACCAAGTAACTACCAACTTCACAGGATTAGTGTGTCCATTCAATGAGACAACACGAGGAAGTGCACTTTAAATGGTCTCTATGTAAATAGTATTGTAGTCTTCATATCACATGGCTATCTGCCTGGTCTTTTGTCTTTAGTCTAGAGCTTGGTTATGTGGTCTTGTATTTTTTGAATGTATAAATCTTCTTCTTTTCCACCAGGTTATTTGGTGTGTAATGTCACAAACTGTGTGTTATGTGTTTCTTGTCTCCACTTCACTGTATCATTGTCAGTATCACTGGGCCAATAGCAATAGCTCAACAAATTATGATCAGGGTAGAGATGATGTTGAGAGATGATGTTCGCTGTGTGAAGCTTGAACCCCAGCTCTTTGGTCTACGATCAAGTTCTCAAACTCTGATGTGCAAAGGAATCACCCCAAGGATCAGGTTAAAAATGACCATTCCTTGGCTCCAGTTCAAAATCTTTATGTTAATAGACCTAGGACAGAGCTCAGGAATCTGCACTTTAAAATAAAATCAAACAATATGGTTTATTATGAATTATGTGTATATGTTACATCTCTGAAAGAGTGAAACATCAAAAAATAATGAAAATGGATTATGTGATAGTTACAGATCTTAAGCAAAAAAATGGTAGGCAATTTTTAAAAGAATATAGTTATATCCACCGTTTGGACATACTGTGCTTTCTTGTCTTTTTCTGTTATTCTGTCTGGCATTGTGCCTTATCATTTTATGTATGTATTGATGATGATGCCAAGGACTGAGTTAGAGTCTCACTCACACTGGGCAGATACAGTATCTGCTCCTTGACTATGTATTTAATCTGTGATCCCTGCCGTCCCCATTGACAGTATGACTGGAACGTCCATTAGATCTCACAATTCCGGCTGTAGCTGTGGCCAAGCCACATTACTTCCATGAAGCCATGATTCATTTGGAGTAGACTCTGAATTCCCTCTCTCAGGCACCTGGGTGGCTCAGTCCGTTAAGTATCTGCCTTTGGCTCAGGTCATGATCTCAGGGTCTTGGGATCGAGCCCCCAGGTCGGGCTCCCTGCTCAGTGGGGAGCCTGCTTCTCCCTCTGGCCCTCCTCCTCCCTCCTCATGCTCTCTCTCTCTCTCAAATAAATAAATAAAATCTTAGAAAAATAAAAACGAATCCCCACGCCCAGCCCGTCTCTCTGTCTCTCCTCCTTTCTCCCCCTTAAGAGACTAAATTGGTAGGGATATTTGTAATGCACGCCACCCTGACTCTGAGCGGACAGCAAGAAACACTGCACTAACAGACAAGGAGCCAACTACTCCGATTTTATTTTTATCAACTAAGCTCCATTTGTTGAACTAGAAGAGAGGACGTGCTTTAAAATAAAGGAAGACAGAAGATGTGCAATAAAAGTTCTTGCATGGGAGGAAATAGAATCCGGAGTTGGTTCACTTGAAACACGTCCCAGCAGTCTGATCATGGAGTGGTGTTGAACGCTGAGCCCATGTTCTGAGCAGCCCCCCTGGAAGAACGGGTGCCCATGGTGTGCCAGCCCCCGTACTAGGTGCTTTACATGCTTACCATATTTGCTCTTGTGTCCTGCACCCAGCAACACATGATGGATGCCTGACATTCACGTCGTTACATCTTACCAATAGACTAAGTGGTCACAAACCCATCTTGGCAGCCAACTGCTCTTCCCACCCTAGAATCGCTTTTGGAGATATGGGTGCAACTACTTAAACATTTTAAGCATAGGGCGGAGCTATTTATGAAGACACAGAGGGCAGACAGAAGTTTCAGATGGAAAACATTTCCAACTAGGATGCTTCAATCCAATTCTGCATGCTACAGAGAGGCTTTTTCTAAGCTGTCGCTACCAGATTTAGAATAACATGTCGATGACCGTTACCATTATCCCCACAAGCTGAACCTTTGTTAATTCATGATTGGGAGAAATGAAAAAGGACATAGCATCCTTTCATTGCCACTAGCTGAGAAAGCCAGCCCATAAGTTCACAGAGCTCTCGAAGGGCTCGCTCATATATCGACACCTGTACCATGATATCAGTGATCACCATTATGCATTGTGCGCCCAGTCAAGAAAGGCTTTGCTATCCAGAACATCAGGCTCAAGAAGCAAGACCTGGCGTCTAGAGAAGGGAGAGGGAAATAACGAACCTTAAAAGAGGACTTATGCTCACAGAGACTTCAGAACGAATTAAATCGAGACTTACATTAAATCTTGAGTTACTGGTCTGCCTGGATCGTTTTTCTGCCAGTAGATCTTTGACCGTGTGCTTCACTCGCACGCCTTGATACACGCGTTTGCTGTAGTCTCCTGGGACTTAAGCAAATGGAAGTAATGATCAAAGGTGGATGGAGTGATAGGATACCTGCCCGGGGGATGTATTTAAGGGCTGGTCATTGTGATGCTGTTTGCTCATTAGAATGGCGGACTTGAACTTGAAGTGGTTTCAATAGAAGCCACTTAGCGTCTTTCCTTTGATAGAAACTCATCCAAGCTCTGCTTACCTGCAAACCCCCCCCCCCACCATTTCACCTTTTACACAAGAGCTCTTTGTACCCCGATTGGTCAAGATTTATTCCAGGAAGGTTTACAATTTATGCTTCAGTCACAAGATCAGGAATCGGATGCACCTTGAAATAATGCTTCTTACTACCTGATGCAAAAGTTAGATTTGCATGATTCAGTTTGCAGAGTGACAGCATTCCTGCCGTATCATATTCCTACCTGATGTGGGTGAGCTGGTCAACTGGAGTGCTTTAAGATTATGTTCCTCAGAAGAAAGCCAACTGTTTCTGTTTACTGCACTAAATTAAACAGTTTTTATTATTGAAAATATAGTCTTTGGACATGGAGGGGTGCTGCTTTGAAACTACGCCAAGTATAAGGGAAGAGTCATTCATTCATTTAACAAATGTTTATTGAGCACTTACCGACATATTAGTGTGCTTGGTAATTAACCTGAATTATTTCATTTGATCCATTTTATGAATGAGGAGACGGAGGTCTGGGGCTAAGTTATTTGCCAACGTCTCATAGCTGCTAGTAAGCAATGGAGCTGGGGTCCAGACTTAGGTTAGATTGTAGCTCTAACGACTGGGAACATTTGCTATTTTTACCATGAGGAAACTACAGAGAGATACCAGACTATAGAGAAAAATGTTTCCCCAAGGTTCTGAAATTGGCAGCACTGCTCCTAGGGATGGTGAGTTCCTTGTCACAGAGGACAGTCAAGCAATGACAGGAAAACCGTCTGTCTGGACAATTACAGAAGTGTTCAAGCACTGAATCATAGCAGAACTGCAGGAACAATAAGATACGTTCTAACTCTGAAATCACTGTTCTGTAGTAGGTTGGATGGTTTCAATTCATTTTGCGTGAGCCGTTGCTGGCTTACTAGCGATTTCAGCTGGCCCAGCATTCAGCGTCGGTGCGCATGGCAGAAGGTACACACACGTATATGCGTGGGGATATCACCAAACAAATCCTCTAATCTGGTGAAATTTGTGGATAGTCTAGGATATATTTGACTTCTGAGTCAAATCTCATTACAAAGAGAATAAAAATAAGGAAGGAAGGAAGGAAGGAAGGAAAGAACCACAACCGAAACCAGAGACCTAGAGGCACATGGGATGGAGGAGGCTGCGGGCCCAGCGGGCAGTGCCCACATGACCACGTGTTCCTCTGCTCATAGACTGGGGACCATCACAACCTCTTAGCCCCAGCTTCTTTGTCCGTAAAATCTCTCTGCAGCATTTTCTTTCTTTTTTTTTTTAAAGATTTTATTTATTTATTTGACAGAGATAGAGACAGCCAGCGAGAGAGGGAACACAAGCAGGGGGAGTGGGAGAGGAAGAAGCAGGCTCACAGTGGAGGAGCCTGATGTAGGGCTCGATCCCATAACGCTGGGATCACGCCCTGAGCCGAAGGCAAAGGCTTAACCGCTGTGCCACCCAGGTGCCCCACTCTGCAGCATTTTCTAAGTGGGCGTGTGAAAATACGCCGAACTATCAAGTTTTACACAAAAAGCCTGGACAAAATGAAGGACGAAAAAAAAAATCTAGGTTCCAAGGCAGTGTATTATTTAGTTCAAACAAAGTGACACACAAACCTGATCTCAGCATAATAAAGTTATTTGAATGGTCCTTTGGGTCTAAGTTCGACAGGATCTAATTTTGGTCTATATATCTTTTAATTAAAGAGGCTTGAAGTACATCTTTCAAATCAGCCTCCAGTTTAAAGCTTGATGACTTTTTGTTTGTTCCAAAGAAATCTAGGTGCTGCTTCTAGAATACAAGTGATTCCTTCATTTTTGGAAAAGTCTAAGGCCACATTTACCCATTAATGATTTATCGAAGTATTTTCTATGTCAGGCACTGCGTCAGAACTGGGCATACAAAAGAATTTGCTGTCTACTGGAAGCAGAGAGAAACTTAGAAGATAATTTTAATGCAAAGGTGCTAAGAGCAACAACAGAATTATGCCTAGGATATTCTGAAAAACACAGATGTGTCAATTCCTTGTGAGGGTGGGGGGGGTCTGGGGAGGGCAGAGGGGAACCCAAGCTGGAGGGAGGGCTGTGTGGTGAGGGCAACGTGGGCAAGAACATTCCAGGCATTGAGGATCTCAGGGACAAAGTCCTGGAGGCAGGAACAGAGCAAGCTGTGTGAGGGAGGAGGTGAGGCTGGAAGAGGGAAGGAATAAGCTCAGTCATGAAGTTTCTGGTGGGCAAAGGAGTTTGGACTTCATCCTGTGGGCAATGAGTCACTGGAAGCTTTTAAGCAAGTGAGCAGTATGGTTAGATTTGCATTTTAGATAGACTTTTCTGGCAGCTGTGTAGGGGGTGGATTTAAGAATCACAAAGCCACAGGGACATCAGTCAGGAGGATTCTAGAAGAATGCATGCAAGAGATAATAGGTTCGTTTTGTTGTTGGTTTTGTTTTGTTTGTTTTGTTTTTTTTTGTTTTTAGAGAGGGAGGGAAGGGAGATGAGGGAGAGGGAAAGGGAGAATCTTAAGCAGACTCCACGCTGAGCACGAAGCCCAACTTGGGGCTCAATCTCATGACCCTGAGAGCGTGACCTGAGCTGAAATCAAGAGTCAGATGCTTAACCCATTGAGCCACTGAATTCCCCCCCCAGCTCCGCCCAAGAGATAATGGGTTCTGAGTAGTGATAGATAAGAGGGCAAGGAGCGTACATCTGAAAATTGCTTTGGCGTGGGAGAAAAAGAAGAGGGAAGATTCAAGGGTGATTCTCGAGTTTTCCCCATGGGATTGGTCTGGGTACGTAAGTTTTGGAGCCATCATGATATGGTGGTAATGAAACCAGAAAAGCGGATGGAATTGCCTGGGGGAGTGTTCAAAAGGTAGAGTCACATGATGGCTCATGCAGACACAGTACCGTGTGTCCTGGACACCAGGATAAGCAGTCCAGGCTGCTCCCAAGGCCCCAGAGGATCGATATCTTGGGAACTCCCATAATGCTGACTCCCAACACACTGGCTGGGGAAGCTCTGGAGTAAAGATGGAAGTTACAGATGGAAGTCTGGGGAACGTCCACATCTGAAGCGTTGGCAGAGGAGGAAGAGAGAAATGAAGAAGACAATGAAGAAGAAATAGTTGGAGAAGAACCAGGAAACACCAGCAGAATAAGACATCCACCGAATTCAGGGGAAGAGATTTCAAGGAAGAAGGGAAAAGTATGAAAGGCAGGAGAGAATGGTCCAGGAAGATAAGGAGAGCATGGCATCCACTGCTTTCCATTCAGTGGATGATGTCAACCGCAGCAAGAGAAGCTTTGCAAGTGTAGCTAGAAGCCAGATCATCATGTCAAGGGCCAAACAGGGATGGAGATTTCTTCTTGATGTTTGAATGAGAAAGGGAAGCAGGACTTGCATGATAATTGGAGAGAGCTACAGGTCAAGGAGAGATTTGCTTATATTTTTATATCTCCATATTTATAGAGATATGAGGATATTTGAACAGGTCAGAGGAAGGGATTAAAGATTTAGGAAAAGGCGGGGGGGGTGCCTGGGTGGCTCAGTCATTAAGTGTCTGCCTTCGGCTCAGGTCATGATCCCAGGGTCCTGGGATCGAGCCCCGCATCGGGCTCTCTGCTCATGGGAAGCCAGCTTCTCCCTCTCCCACTCCCCCTGCTTGTGTTCCCTCTCTCGCTGTGTCTATCTCTGTCAAATAAATAAAATTTTAAAGAAAAAAAAAAGACTTAGGGAAAAGGGAGAGATTGATGGAAGGAGATTGAAGAAGCAGCAAGAAATTGGGAGCAAGGGCATAAGTCGGCTCTCAATCCCTGAGACTGGGATAAAGAAGGGCTGGAGAGGGGTGGCAGCCAGGTGGCCTGATCCGTGGTTGAGACAGCTCTTGTGTGTAGGAAGCAGCCTGGACTAGGAGAGTGACTCAAACACAAACAGAGCAAGACAGGGGGCAGAGCCAGAGTGACAGGTCCAAGTGAGAAGGCACCCCAGTGATCCTCACAGTGTGATCCCTGGGCAGCAGCACAAACATTGCTAGGAACTTCTTAGATGTGCAGAGTCTCACGTACTCCAGATGTACGGAATCAGATTCTTTAGGGCTAGGGCTCAGCAAGCCATGGTTTAATAAGCCCTCCAGGTGATTCTAATGTTTTCTGAAGTCTGAGAACCACAGATATACATAACAGGGAGGACTTTATCGGGTTCCCGTTCAGGTGGGGGCCAACTCTAACCTGGGTATCCCTGGCTGAGTGAAAAGGGGAACATCTGGTGACTGACAGTGGGCGTGGATGCAGGTCTGAGAAAGAGAGAGGGGTGGGAGCCGAAGAGGTTCAGCCTGGATCCCTTGTCTGTCTACAGACAGTCTTGGCTTCACTTTTTCCTGCAGGGCTTTTGAGTTGATGATTTCAATCTGATTCATCAATTTGTGCTTTATGTGTATGCCAAAAAGCCTAGAAGAAATATACCTATTTTAAATAAGCTTAACAAATAACCACATGGTAATTAATAGAGGGATAAAGTTCATGAGACAGCAAATACCCAGATCAAAACTTCTGAAGTTTTATCATAAACAATCAGTCTTATGTACCAGTTGGCACCAACTTAGTACAAAGCATGGGCCAAATGCCACAGGGGATGCAAAATAAGTTGAGAACATATAGCAGATGTCCTCAAAGAGATCCTATTTTAGGGAGAGAAATGAGATATTCACATGTGAAAGGGGAGGGGAGGGGAAGGGAAGAGTACAATTTGGGTGGTCGGTGACAGTTTTGTGGGAAGAGACGGGATTCAGGTTGGACTTAGAAGGATGTGGCTGGGTTAGGAGCAGGGACAAACATCTCGTGGGCATCGGGCATGGCATGAACAAACACAGAGGCAGAAAGGAATAAGGCACATGTGGAAAGGGAAGGAACTAGCATAATTGGAGTTAATGGGCTTAAATGCGATCTCCATGTACATGAATTTCAAATAGATATCCTAGAGCCCAGACCTATCCTGGCCGGACTTTAGACTTGGGTATCAATCTCCACTCCTATGTCCAGAAGACACTGCGAACTCCACATGTCCAAACACAAACTCCATTCTCCCCTCCCCATTTGCTTTATCTGGAAACCTTCCTTTTCTCAGTCAGCATCTCCACCCTTTTAGGTGCTGGGTCCCAAAGCTATAGGCATCATCCTGGGTTCTTCTCTTTCCGTCCTACTTTGCAAATTGTCCTTTAGGAATTCGTGATATGGCTACCTACAAAATACATCCAGAAGCTGCTGACTTTCCTCCCCCTCCGCTGCTAATATCCGGGCTCAGTCTCCAGTCATCTGTCTGTAGATTACTGCAACAGCCTTCAGTACCATTCCCCGCAGGCTGCTCTATTGTCAGCCCAGCAGCCGGGGCGAGCCTTTAGAAAAGAAAGCGCAATTGTGTCGCTTCTCCTCTCATAACAATACAATGACTCCCCATTTCGCTCAGCGTAAAAGCCAAGGGCTCTATGGACACTTGTTTCATGATCTCACTGATCTCACCTCATAAGAGTCTCCCCTTGCTCACTGTACTCCCACCAGTCTCTGCAATGCACCAAGCACACTGCTTCTATCTCAGGACCTTTGCATCGGCCGTCCACTCCATCTGGATTAGTCTTCCCCCAGTTATCCTTTTTGTGGGGGGCAGTTGAGGTTAATGGACGTGCTGAAGATCTTGAAAACCAGAATGTGAAAAATTATGATTTATGTTGTAGGTGATGGAAACCACTAAACCTTTTGAACAGGAGAGTACTGTGACTTTGTCATTTTGGGGGAAGATTTAGATGCCATTTTGGAAGATTAATCCAAGGATGGAGCCCAGGATGGGCTGATGCTGAGGAAGCAGGTAGGATGGGAAAAGGCAAAACAGAGGCTAACCAGATACAGCGGAAATGACAGGTAAAGCACAGATTTAAGAGAACTTTCAAAAGAAAACACACACACACATACACATACATACACGCACACAAAATGACCACCAGGATCAAGAAGAAAGTCAAGAAGACAGGGAAGAGAGACAGTTTTCATGGGGAAATAAGAGTTCAGTTTTGAACATGTTGACTTTGAGGCTGTGGGGGCATTATCAGACTAAAATATCCTACAGACAAGATGGGGGCTCTGACCAGCACGTCTAAGAAACAACCTTAAAACTATGGTAATTAGAACTATAAAAATAAAGTTCTCTAAGGAAGACTCTGCGGCAATAGAAGAGTAGACATCCAAGCATGGAGCCTTGGAAGCCGCTACAGCTCTGATGCCCAGGGGAAGGCAGGGGACAGGGAAAGTGGGAGCGGGGACGAGAGGGCAGAAATGGAGGTATGGAACGTACCAGAGTCTTAGCATCAAGGAAGTGCAAAAAAGAGCTTAGAGAAGGGAATAATCAGTGTTGTCAAGAATCTGCCACCTCGGGGGGGCGGGGCACCTGGGTGGCTTAGTCGCTTAAGCGGCTGCCTTCTGCTCGGGTCATGATCCCTGAGTCCTGGGATCGAGCCCCGTACCGGGCTCCCTGCTCTGTGGGATCCTGTTTCTCTCTCTGCCTCTCCCCCTCTGCACTCATGCTTTCTCTCACTCACTCTCTCACTGTTGATCTAGCTCAAATAAAGAAATAAAATCATAGGGAAAAAAAAAGAATCTGGCACCTCATACATGCTTGATAAATACTTGTGAAGTAAATAAAATGTCTTAGAGGCAGATGAAGGCACAGAAAGACCGTAGGGTTTGGAAAGGTGCCAGCTATTCAGAATGTGGGGGACAGCATTTTCATAAGAGGGGGTGGATGAAATCCTTTCTCTAGGGCTTCACGGGGGTGTGGGTGGTAGGGAGACAAGGACACAGGGGCATGAACTCTGCTCTGAAGCAGTGTTACAAAAAAGCAAATACTTACTTGACACACTACAAAAGATGAATTCAAATACATTTTAATTAAGCAATGGAGCCCAGTACAATTTCTTTAAACTGTCACCTGGAGTACGCTTTGTGTTTCGAGAATTCTGAAAGTTCTTTAACCCGTCCTGTCCTCCCTTTTTATAGAGGAGATAAAAATTCTACCAGTATTCCTTTTACCAAACATTTCTTTCTCCCTGTGCATTGTGTCTATTTAAAGAATCCACACCTGCATGAACCAGGAGATGCTTAAGAGTTTTTATTCAAATACTCTAGATACAAACTTGCATTCAGATCAGTTGTTGAGAAAACAAAGACCTGTGTTTCCGGAGAGAAAGCACAACCAAATTTATTAAGAAGAATCAACTTATCCTTTAGAATTTGGAAAAAATTTTTGTACTGCTGTACTGTGATTACGTACACTTGGCAAACTGTCTCAGTCACCTCCTTGCCTTCCTGCTGCTTATTTTGAGAAAGAATTTGGCCCATAGTATGCTGAATAGTGCTGTTGCTTTATTGTTTTTGAAAATTAAACATTTTTTCCATCAAAACAGACGCATATATTCTGAAATAGAATATTTAAAATGTAGGCGATTTGTAAACTGTTTTTTGTTATTAAATATCAAATACATTTATGGTGTTTACTTGAAGCACTTTCGTATTTTACTATTTTTGATGACAGTCTCTGGAATACATTTCCTTGTGTTCTCTAAGCTTCTTATCTAAGGTAAGGGAATGGAGAGAGCTTGAAACAAAAAAAGAACGGAACAGAAAACCATCCCACAACTTTAGGAAAGAGCAATTCATATTTCGAGTCACATCATTCGACAACAGAAAAATTAAGATAATAGATGATGTCTCTCTGAATTATAGTCCCTCGTGGTATGGATTGGTACATTCTCACTCAAGACAGATTAGAATAAAAATCCTCAATGATGGAGCATTGATGGGCAGTGTCCATGTTTGTTCCATGTCTTAGCCTGCCAGGGAAGGGCCAAGAACGAGGTCCCGGACAGACTGGTGTCAATGTGGTTGCATTAGCTCACCCTCTGGCTCGGGTGCCCCTCTCTGCCCCACTAACCAGCTCAGCCCACCTTGCTGAGGACAAACGCCCCCTTACCGAAGGGAGGCAGATCCCCACGTACGAATACCATGTGCTAGCTCTACACCCACTAGACGCCTGGCCTTCATGCTGCCATTTCTGATCTGCGAGGCTGATGTCATATCAGTTTCATTATGCGAAACCTCCAGGAGAAGACAAGGAAAGGCAAGTTCCGTGATTAATGATAAAATGTGCAAATATTGGGGCGCCTGGGTGGCACAGCGGTTAAGCGTCTGCCTTCGGCTCAGGGCGTGATCTAGGCGATCTGGGATCGAGCCCCACATCAGGCTCCTCCGCTAGGAGCCTGCTTCTTCCTCTCCCACTCCCCCTGCTTGTGTTCCCTCTCTGGCTGGCTGTCTCTATCTCTGTCGAAAATAAAATAAAATCTTTAAAAAAAATGTGCAAATATGAATTACTAAGCAGAAAATAATATATACTGTTTATGAAAGCTTCAGCAGGAAAGAGAGACTGAACTTTTTAAAGTGAGGCGGGATTAGTTATTGTGTTAGGATTCTGTAGGAGCTTGGTTTGCCCACCGTGCAGGGGCCCGCAGCCCCCTCCCCAGGGCAGTCTTCCTCCTACCTGCAGTCTCACAGTGGGATCCCAAACTTAGCACTTCCATCAATTACCCCTCCAGGCTGCAGGTCACAGAGGCTCCCATGTGAAGGCTCTATCATCTTATTTTTCGACTACAGACTTTGAAGAGCTGGGGCATTTTTAAGAATATTAATTTTTTTCAAGGTACTTTATGAGGCATTTTTGAAATATTCGGTCATAATTTATTAACACTTAAAATTCTAATTTTTTCGTCTCAAATTCGTTTCTGTATGGGTGGGTTTTACTCTATGTGGACACTAAAATCCACATCCTCAGAGTGAATAAATTGAGAAGGATCTGCAGACAGTTTGAATTCATGAAATGACCCCTCGGGCTCTTCCTTATCACATGCACGTGGCACATCCTTCATTCTCAGACTAAGAACCTAAAACAAGATGCGTGAATAAAAGATATTTCAAGTTCTGTATAAATGTGGATTCTTCTCCTCCTTTCCTTATAATTGAGAGCCTACCAGAAGTTGTGCCATTTAATACAACATTTCGCTAGCCTGGAATGGAATGCCTCAATAACGTAAGTCTCCATTCTATAAAAATCACTTTCAGTAGAGTTCATCTTTTAAAGTAAACACCTGCCTAAACTCTAGGCACAAAGGTAAACCTAACAATTAGTAATTCAGTGTGACCGAATTATGAAAATGCGACCAAGAGTTCTAAATTGTCGGTCTCTGGTCTGTGTTTTTGTAGTTTTACATGCTCTAGCCAGAGTTTAGGGGTATTTCTTCTTGTCATGTTAAAAATAAACATAAGGACTATTAAAGTTTTTTTCAACATTGTAATAATTGACATTGACTCACCACTTTCCATTCTGGATGGTTCTGGTGAATTTCCTTCTTAGCAGCAATGTAGTGTATCAGGTGAATGTCGTGTTCTCCTTGATAAGGGATCCTGGTCTCCGGCAAGGTCAGCCTGATCCTGATGCGAAAGGCTTCTGTACATGGTAGTGATGCTTCTGAAATGACTTGCTTTAGATTTGATTACATGCAAATCCTTCGGTGTCTGTTTCTCTACAATTTGCATCCCCAATGTAGATTATATATAAGGTACTTTTTTCCTTCCCAAGAAGATTTTTATTAGTAACAATGAGTTTCCATTAGGAACAGACTCTTAAAAGTTTATTATGGAAACAAGGAATCCATTATTTGTTTTGTGAATAGCAGGGGCATTTTCTATTTCTTTAATTGAAAAACAGCGCATATGAAAAAGCTCTTAGGTTCTGGTAGGAAATATAGGTTCTAGCTATGCCTGTAATATGCAGATCGTGGGTATATAATTTTTAAAAGCTAGGCATCTTTCAGATATAGATAGAATTCTAGGAAGAAAAAAATCAAAATGAATAAAAAATGAATACATTTTAATACAATTGGCTAACCTTCTTATTATATATAAAACATAAGTATCTGATCTAAACCAGAGGCTCCTAAACCCGGCAGTACCTCTGAATTTGCAGTGGACCTGGTAAAAATACCTATGCCCGGCCCTGTCCAATTCTCATACAGAAGCTTCTGAAATACTGGGCTGCCTGGGTGTCTCAGTCAGTTGAGCATCTGACTCTTGGTTTTGGCTCAGGTCATGCCGGGTCAGGCTCTGCACTGGGCAGGGAGCCTGCTTAAGATTCTCCCTCTCATAAGATGAAATCAGAGAGGGAGACAAACCATAAGAGACTCTTAACCATAGGAAAGAAACTGAGGGTTGATGGAGGGGGAGTATGTGGGAGAATGGGGTAACTGGATGATGGACATTAAGGAGAGCACTTGATGGAATGAGCACTGGGTGTCATATGCAACTGATGAATCACTAAATTCTACCTCAGAAACTAATAATACACTATATGTTAATTTAATTGATTTCAAATAAAAAAAAGATTCTCCCTTCCCCTCTCCCTCTAAAAATAATAGAAAAAAACTAATTTTTTTAAAAACAGTCTTTTTGAGGACTATTAAGTGTCATAAACTCCTGTAGAGAAAAACAAAAACAAAAAACAAAAACCCCAAACAACCAGATTTTCGGTACTTTCTGACATTTCCCTTATTCATCTTCAAGGAACTACAATGGCTGCTTAACCTAATTTTGGTTCTGTCTCCCAGTCCTAAACAGAATTAGCTCAGTCTGGATTGGTATGAGACTTGGAATTTCAGGGCTTGAAATAGGTATCGTCTGGCAGACCTCCACCTTGGCTCTGTCTCACATGCTCTCACCCCATTTCAGATCAGTTGGATCTGGAGGTCCCCAGGGGTCCTGGATACTGACTCAGGAGGTCTGCAAAGTCTAAACCAACTTCAGAAACTAATAACTTTTTGCCTTTTATTCTCTTTTTCTCTCTTGAATGTACGGAAGAGTTTCCAGAGGCTATATGGCAAGGGATATATGAACAAAGGAGCAAATGTGAGAGAGTCTAGCTGTTTTCTGCGAAGCCAGACAATCAGGAAAGATTTGCAAGATCATAAAACAGTGCCACTCTTCTCAATAAATTTGTTTGTTTGCTTGGGTAACATAGTTATTTTTAATTAAAAGGTTTTTTTTTTTTACATCAACATGTAATGGTTCATTATTGTTACTTTAAGTGAATAGTAAATATCTTTTCTTAATTCTTAGCTTTAATTTCCAATATAAACATACATATATGGATATAAGTCATATTTTAAAAAAGCATTTAGGGTCCTCAGTAATTTATAAGAGAGTAAAAGGGTTCTGAGACCACATGGCTTGAGACCTGATTCTCTGGAAGAACATCTGAAGTATAAACGGGTTTCTAGACTGTTCTAATGCACAGATTTGAAAACTTTGTATCTGCACTTCTCTAACAGAGAGAATATACCTCTTATGGTCTCAACATTTCTAAAAGAAAACCAAAAACACAAAATCTGTCTCAATTTCCCAGTTACCTTTACTCCTTTAAGTGAACGGGACGAGGAAGTGCCATAGCCGCACTGATCCTATAACCCATGATCTGCATCCGTTTTCAAGCAGGGTCGTCCCAACTCATTCGTTCTCACTCCTCGAACAGAATAGCTCTATAGTAAAACAAAATAAATGTTCTTAAGTGAACTTTACTATTTCTGCAATACATTCCCCAAGCATGTTGATTCTTCTCAACATTGCACTGGAAGATTTTAAACCTTCGAGTAGAATGTAACCATTTTAAAACACACAGATGGGACATGCATTGCCGGTAGAGTCCAACCTTCTCATGCAGCACTTGAGTCACTCTGTGATCCTGGCCTGTCCTACCTTTCATTATGCCTATCGCTTCTTCCCTCCACACAGTCTCTATCCCATGTACTGTGGGGTCTTGGACCGCCCGCCTCAGAGTCACCTGCAAAGCTTAGGGAACGTAGTCTCTCCTGGATTTGCTGATTGGGACTATCTGACGATCGTGCCCAGCAATCTGCATGTTAAGCAAACTTCCTTCCCCGTGTGGTTCTTAATAAATACTGAAGGTTGAGGGCCCCTGGTCTAGCTATAATGGTTGGTTTTCAAATAAGTCATCAACTTTCACATCTGTCTACCCTTGTTTATAGTATTCTCTCAAACTGAAGCACCCTTCCCTCACTTTGTGTGATGGCAATTCTACAAACCTTTCAAGATTCAGCGCCAAGGCTACCTTTACCAAGATGGATTTAGTGGCCCATTTCATGGTGCTTCTCGCTTCAATCTCTCTAATGGCACTGATTTCACGCTGCTTTCCATGCCGGTCAGCGGTTTGCATATTCGTCCTTCATCCCCGACCAGGTTGTCTTTCTCTTCTTCTCAATATCCCCACGGCACCGAGCTGTGTTTACGGTGAGCGATCGCTACAGTAGGTCGCCGCTATAGTAGGTCGCCGGCCACGCAGAACCCGGTTGTAGAATCCATCAGAAACAACAGTTTCTGGGTACAAGCAGCAGGACAGAAAAGATAAAGCATATCAGAGGTGATCCCATTATTTTGCATGGTAAAGAAATGTCACAAGTATACCTTTCTCTTTCCCTGAGCTGAACACACCACTGAAGAGTTTGTAGCCATTTCCCTGTAGGCTGGTCCTGTATCCAAAACTCAAAGACATAATGATTTTCTAGAGGAAAGTTAATGTAGAAATGTCCAGAATCCTGCGGAGGCATTTTGGATATTAGATATCATTGGGAAAGCTGGATTGCATTCATTTGCAACAGACACTTGCTTCTGCTTTAAAATATCCTTTATTTAGTATGCTTCCTGTATTTGCTTATAACTCCAGAATTGCTTACATAGAATTAAATACACTTTTAAAAAAGGCCCCAGAAAGGTTGTTTTCTTATCCCAAGGAAACAAGTCTTTGCAGATTTGAGTAGATGGTTGTTGCTGGAAGCGTGTGGGTTCATGATAAGTTTTGTCTGTGTTTGCTTCAGTTGCTGGTGAGTTCAGAAACACGGCACAGACAGAGGCAGGTTGTTGGGTCCAAGCAAGATCTGATGATGGTCTGGGGCAGCCTGTTAAGGAGGGTGAAACAAGGGTATGTTTTGGTAGAATAAACACAAATCCACATAGCACAGGCACGATTAGTATTTGTCTCCTTTATCTCGTATCGGGAACACCCCTCAGATATTCCAACCACAATGTTTCTGTATCAGCTTTTTTATTCACTCCAGGGCTGGGCACCTGCTGTGTGGTTGGGTAGCTCCTGACAACCTGGCAGAGACTTCACTGATAAATTTGCTACAAGGTACTTATGGTGGGCGAGGGTGTACAAGGCAGGTGTGAGGGACCCCAGAACAGGCATGCCAAAGCGGGGACCAAGGCACCCTCTGTTTCCTTCCATCCTGCCTTTATTCCAGGACTTTCCTATTTCTCTGGCCTATCCTTGAGAGATGGTTGAAGGGAGCAGATGATTCAGTGGTTGAGATCCATAACTCATAGTGGCCTGGGGGCACCTTTATTACAGGGGTGCGGGAGCAGAAGGGGGAGGCTTCTACTGGGAAACAGAGGAGATATGTGCTAGCAACAGATGCCTCTTAAATGGAGAAAAAAATGGGCACTATGACATAATATGAAATATGTATTTGGTCTCTGCCCTGGGTTCTTGACACAGAGCTCCTAAAACCTTTGTAATTTCCGGAATGACAGGGGTGCTAGGAGCATTTTGCTTTTTCTAATATCGGTCTTTGACTCCAGTTCCTGGCCTAGAGCTCCTAAATCCCTTGGAATTTCCTGGATGACAAGAGCATCTTTTGCTTTATTTGAGGTGATGCTTGGTGGGCTCCTGGGTAGCCTCAGGATGGGGGCTGGTCACCAGGAAGACCAAGCCATGATGAGAAGCTTGGAATTTTCAGCTCCACACTCCATCCTCTGGGGAGGGGAGAGGGACCGGAGACTGCGTTAATAATCCGTCTTGCCTACGTGATGAAGTCTCCGTGAAAATCCCTAAGTTATGTGGTCCTGAAAGCTGAAGGGTTGGTGAACACATTGAGGTTCCTGGAAGGGGACACTGCAGAGAGGGCACAAAAGCTTCTCACTCCTTGGCTTATGAATCTGTTCCATTTGATTCTTCCTCAGTGCCATCCTTCATAATAAATCAGGAATAGCAAGTCAACTGTTTCCCTGGGTTCTCTGACCATTCTAGTAAATTATTGAATCCAAAGAAGAGGTCATGGGAATTCCTGATGGATAGACTGTCAGTCAGAAGTACAGGTGGCAGCCTGTGACTTGTAATTGGCGTCTGAAGTGGGGGGCAATCCTATGGGACTGAACCCTTAGCCTGCGGGCTCTGCAGGAACTCTGGGTAGTTAGTGTCAATGTGGAGTTAAATTGTAGGAAGCCCAGTTGGCATCTGCTGAGAATTGGAGAATTGCTTGGTGGGTGAAAACCCACACATTTGGTGTCATGAGTGTTGTGAGTAGAGAAAGGAGAAACGTTTCTTTCTTTTAGGCATGAACAAGCACCTGCCCAGTGGGCCCAGTGGGCTTGTCACATGCAGACAGACGTTCCTTTACTCCCTATACCTAGACAGGTGTGGGGACTGGTGTGACTCTGGGTGGCTGCGTCTTGCTCCTGTGGCATGAACACAGCTCTCTGGGTTCTGCTTCGCTCCCAGTAGAAGGTCATAGTGATCCCGATGAAGACTGAGCAAAGAGGAGGGGCCTTGGCCATCATAGTTTACCAAGTAACGGTGCAGATGGCTCGAAGTAGACCTGATGTGCAGAGGAGGACAGGGCAGGTGCCCGATAGAGCCACTCTGAGCCAGCTGGATTGACCTTTAGAGAGATCTGCCTGGGATCTGTAATGAGGACACCTGGCCACTCATCATCCGGTCCTTCTACACGTGGCCAGTTTCATGGCCGTAGCTTTTCCTTCAAATCTGGAAATCACTGTTTTGCAAATACTCTGGCAGTGGGCATATGGAAGCTCAGTTGTAGATGGTAGACTGTTTGCATTAGAGAGGACACTGAACAGGCAGCTTGTATTCCTCGATTTGCATGGAAGAAAATGCAATCCTGGGCCTGCTCGGTCAGAGAAAAATGATTCAGTCCATCCTGGCGTTTTGCTGGAGGCACGTTGTGTCTGGAGGCCCCACCCCAGGGGGGCTACTTCAGCAGGACAGGCTTCCGGGGCAGGGGGGGCTGAGCCCCAGCCACAGGGGAGGGTGAGTGAGATGGTCTGAGAAGACTTCGGGCATGCAGTTATTTTGTTTCTCAGGCTGTACCATCCCGTGACAGCCACTGGACCATCCAGGAAGCACGAGATTGCTGAAAGTATCTCTTTAGGGCAGGGGAGGATGTGGGTTTATTTGCTGAGTGGCACATGGGGCCCGAAGGGGGTTCTTGGACTCTGAGCCTTACACTTAAACAAATGAGTCAGTTCCTTGAGCCCATTCCAGAATCTATTAGAGAGGGGATTTTAGGAATTGGGGAAAAAGCTGAGGGAGCTGCTATACTGGTGCTGAAGGTGAGTTGCTGCCCCTGGGAAGGGAGGTGAGCCCACTCAGGGACTCCTGCTCCCTGGAAGTAGCCGTGCCTGAGCATACTTCTGGGACGAGCTGAGGGGGCCGATAAACCGCCATAGCAAGCAGCTTCTTGTCAGATGCAGCCTGGTCTGCAATGATGAGAAGGTCTTTGCATTTATTTGGACAAAGTATCATATCTCACTGAAGCTAAGCGCCAGTGACTGTAAGACACACCATGATTTTGTGTTTTACTGACACTGTGTGTTCAACCAGTTGTCAAATCTTGTCAGTCCTGCCTTCTCTGTGGGTTTCCTTCAGGCTCCTTCTCTGTACCTTTAGCCTGTTCCAGCCCCTGTTTTCTCCTCCCTGGCTGTTGTGCTGGTTTTCTGGGTGTTTCTTCAAGTGTTCTTTCACTCCGCCTTATCTCAACCAACCTCAGAGCTATGATCATTCATCCCCCAACCTCAAATACGAAAAGATACCCAATAGCCCACCAAATGCAGGATAGCTTCCCCATCAGGTCTTCTGCTGGGGGCTCTGCCCTTCCCCCTTGGAATCTTGTTGGTTTCAGACCTTAAACTCTTATGCTCACCACTTCCTGGTTTTCCCACTTCTCATTAACTTCAAGCTTTGTCTCCTCCTGTTCTCTCCCCTGGTAACATTTTGTTCTCCTCTTCTTTATCTCCTGAGATTTTGTGAGTTCTTCAAATCTCATCTCCTGTCCAGCTTTCGCAGTGAAGGCTTTCCTGTTGCCCTGATTGGAAGGTGATTCCTCCCTCCTTTCATCCCTGCACACTCCATTGTGCTTGTTTCTCTTTTCTGAACATACTTCTTCATTGACTTGCTTCTTCTTCTCAGTAGATCACGAGTTCTGAGAAGGCTCAGACTGTGTCTCCTGCAGAACATAACCCAGCACCTTTTAAATAGCAAGTGCTCAAATATTTATTGAATATATGAGAATTCTACAAAATGTGGGGAAGAAATAAATTAGAGGAGTCCTCGAATGACCGTGTGCAGTGAACAGCTTGCTACCTTTCTGAACTGTAGCATGAAGGAGAAGTGAACTTGATTTTTAAGCCACTGAAATTCAAGGTCTTTTCTACAGTTTAGCCTTTCACACAAATCCACTGGGGAACATACACAAGTAGGTGATGCCATTGACATCTACAGAGCAAGGCTCATCCATTCACTGATCTCAGGGCATGAGATCATTAGCTCTCTACGACAAACAGATGATGGCTTCGGGGTGACTCCTCTGGTTGGAATGAGTTTAGGGAGCTCTTCAGTGGTCTCAGCCTTTGCAATAGTGAGGGACAGCAGTCTGGCAGCTGTGGGAGGGATCAGATGGAGGTTGGAGAGGCTCCCAATGGGACAACCTTGACCAGTAAAGCCACATGACCGCTGGTGAGACTAAGTCCTGAGCTCAGTTTGGAACAACAGGTGAAAAAGCCACACTTTACCCAAGAATAGAACCAACATTGAAAAATGAAAATAAAGGTGAGCCAACATAGACAAGAGAGAATGGAGTCCAGGGAGCCTGGTGCTTCAGGAACTTGAGTAGAGAGGCTAACAGGAAGGTAAAGGGGTGGACGGATGTCAGTCCAGATGTGCCGAGGGGCAAGAACTCTTGAGACTCAAATAGGGAAAATATTATCCTCTGCCTTCGTCTGAGTCCTGGGCTTGCAGGGGCTGGGGTGCCTGAGAGTAGGTATAATAAAGTCCAGGGACTGAAAAGAACATTTGGAGGCTCATTCTGAGAAAATGTTCCAGAACCTTGGTTCCTGCAGTCAAGAGTCTGTTATACTGAGCACAACACTACCCTAAACAGACTTGGGACCAATCTGTGTAGACGGCCCACTGCTGAACCTGGCATTGCCAGACACTACATTCGGCTGCTTCCTGAATCTACTTTTGTCCGTGCAGACCTCTCCTGTCTGATCCTTTGCTTGCTTGGAATTTCTCCATCCTCTAGGTTTCTGGAGGTAGGGCGGAGAGAGCCCAGTCGGCAGCCTGTTTCCTGGGGCCGGGCCCTACCACTCTGCATTGACTTTGCCAGTTAACAGCCTCATCTGTACCAGGCACCGGGGGCATTGACCTGACCTGCCAAGCCCTCTCCTGCAGGAGCGTGTGGGCAGCCGTGCTCCTGCCTGCTCTGGTCTCCTTAGACTGCTCCTTAACTTGTGCGAAGTAAGGGACAAGGGATGGACACCCACTAACAACTTCTGAAATGGCAAGGAAGGAGCCCTTCTGATGCAGGGTCCCCCTTGCAATAGTGCCCTCTGCTCCCCTCTCTCTGTGACTCTGAGGTTTCTGCATAAACTCAGCAGAAACTGTTCTTTGAGAAGAAAGAACCTTTTTTTTTCCAGCTTTCCCTTTTCCCATTTCCCTTTCTTTTCCGGCTCCTTCTTCGTTACTAACTTCTCTACTGAGTCTCCCCCAGATGCTGAATATGGCCCACAGCTATCCAGGGGGGCCCACAGTCCTGGGGAGAGATTTTAGGAGACACAGTTTTCCAGTTTGTTGGACAGTAAGTGGGGGTTCAGGTCTCCTGGATTCAGGTCTCCTGGATTCTAGCTCTTCCTTTGTTCCCGATAACGCTAGGTAAACCCTTACACAGGCAGGCATGAAAAATACCTTTTAATGATGTGTGGCTATCAGCTACAGGGAATGCAGAAAGTCTTTGGGGGGGGGGGGTTAGTTTTTGCTTTCTAGTTCCCTTTTCCTGCCATGAACAGAGAGCACTGTTTCCCTCCTTGCCTTGGGGCTCTCCTGGGACATCCTTTGGGGGTATTTTCAGTTGTAGCCACTAGGTGGTGCCTCAACCCTATCAGTCACTCCCCAAAGGGCCAGCTGTGATAGCTGGGTTTATGAGCAGATTTTTGGGGGTGGAGGAGTGGGGAACTGCAGTGAGAAGGAATGTTCTCTTTTCTTCCTGAAAACCCTGGAAGTCAACCTAAATATTCCCTCCATGACTGCCTGTGAAGAAGGAAGCCATTTCCTCAACTTCTGTCTTTTCCTCTGACTCATTCCACCCGCCCTTTGCAGCTAATTTGAGTAGGAAATAGCACATCTGGGAGGAGCCTCTTTCTTTGGGTGGTCCTGGGGTGGGAACTCTCCTCTTGTTCATGAGAGAGAGCAAAGCCAAGTGGTTAAGAGCACAGGCTCTAGATTTAAACCTGACTCCTCTTATAAACTATGTAAACATGGGCAAGTCACATAACTTCTCCCTGCCCCAGTTTGCTCATCTATAAAATGGGGTAAAGAAAATGACCTGTCTCAGGATTGTTACACTGTGGTAGTGTAGCTTTTATTTATTAACACTGTCCAGGTTACCTACTAGTCAAACCAAGCAAACTTTAGTTTTTGGTAGGTTCAATCCGCCATCTTGTTGGCCCTGGTGAGAGACTACCTTTTCTAGTCTTTTCTTTAAGAGGGACCTTTGGTATGCCTCCTGTCCCCGGGACTGGGAGAGCCTTACCTCTGACCACAGGGCTTGTAGAAGACAGTTCACCTGCTCCTCTGGTCTTGAGCTTCTTCTAGTTGTCCATACCCTTGGAGGCAGAACATCCAGACCATATGCCAGGGCTTCAACTCAAGGCTGGTCCTCCTACTCCTGTCAGCCAGCCCTGGGCAATTCTCTCTGTAACTATTGTGTATCTAACTTGGTATTTTTTCTTTACATTTTTGGGTCCTTTGCTAGATATAAAACTTTTAGTCAGTTTGGTTTAAAAACATTTATTCAGTGGCCCTTTCGGCCAGATACTGGTTAGTATGTTTTGTTTCTGTTGGGGCACTGTTCCTGGAGTGTGTATCTTCCAGCAGCCTGGGAGTGGGAACCAGCCCTCTGCTCCTAGTGAACAGCAGGCAATGCAAAGTCATCATCAGTTCGTTGGGTGACTGTGGGGATGCGGAGCTGTGGAGGGAGAGGATAGCCCTCTGGGCACACCAGCCCTTTCTTTTCTATATCAGGCTGTAAAATAAAACCCACATCTCCTCAGGGGTCTACTCTGAAAATCACAGAGGGAATATCCTATGCTCTGTTGATAAGAACTCTCCTTACCTCAGTCGTATCTGAATTGTCTGTGTTTCGTTCTTCAGATTTGTCCTCCGATTATTGGCTTATCGACTGAATTTGGGGGTTAAGTGGGGACTGGAGGATGAGGGGAGATTGAATTCTCCATGGGCTCAGGAATTCCAAGCATGACCTCCATCAGGTATCAGAGGAGGCACCGGAGGGTCCTAAAGCCTTGAGGGTCTGTTCCTTGCCACCAAGCAGCCGTTTGGCTTCTTCAGCTGGGCAAACAGTCCTTCCTTCCTGATTGGCTCACAAGAAAATGAACTTTTTGGATAGGAGAGGATTTCTGTGCCTACATGAAAGAGACACACTGTCCCTGTCATCCCTGACAAACAGATTTGTGCCTTGGATTCGGTGGTGAAAATATTGTGTGGTTTGTTTTTCGTTTTTTGGTTTTTTTGGAAAGCTTGTGGATTTTTCTGTTGAAGGCTGTTGAGTGATCTTTTTGCTGATACCCCCAAATGGGAGCTGGGACCTACAGCTGAAAACAACAGGTGAGAACTATCTTCCATTGTGGAGAGAGCCACCAACTAGTGGAGGCCCCTGGAAGCCACTTCCTCTAAGCTTATTAAGAAGTAATGCATAGGGGCTCCTGGGTAGCGCAGTCATTAAGCGTCTGCCTTTGGCTCAGGGCGTGATCCCGGCGTTCCAGGATCGAGTCCCCCATCAGGCTCCTCCGCTGAGAGCCTGCTTCTTCCTCTCCCACTCCCCTGCTGTGTTCCCTCTCTTGCTGGCTGTCTCTTTGTCACATAAATAAATCAAATCTTAAAAAAAAAAAAAAAAGAAGTAATGCATAGTCCCTCTACCACCAGCCACTTGTCCCCCACCCACGTACCTCTCGCACCCCTCCATCTATACAAGAAAACTAAGGAGTGAGGAAAGAAAGAAAAGAAGCCATAGCTGTGCAGTGTTCGTGTTGAGAAGTTATTTGCTCTCTGTCCCCTGGACGAGGGAGGAGTGAGTTATAGACCACTCCCCTCCTCAAGCCCAGTGACAGGGAGGCTCCAAGGAAGTTACCTGTAGAAGCTGGAGAAGGGGAGGTGGGCATCCTGGTCTCCAAGTGGGTGACTTGCTGATGTGCGGTGGCCGGTCCCATCTGATCTCATCTGAAGAGGGGAAAGAGGACTGGAAGATGGGGAGGGGGTGAGAGGTATGGCCATGGTGAGGACGCTTGTGTCTCCCGTGGGCTTGGAGAATACACTGGAAGGTAGGTGGGCTTGCATCACTTAAAAAAGCTGCCCCTGAGAGGGGTGCATTGTGCTGTGGCATGGTCTTCAGTCCTTTCCTGGTGCAAGCTGTGGGTGGCAGGGGTGGGGTGGGGGAGAGAAGGGGAGGGGTAGAAGAGGTGGAGCCAGGGTTAGGTCTCCCAAGCCAAAGAAGCCAGAGCTCCACATGGGCTTTTTGAAGCGCAGGTGTTTGAATGCCAACCACATGACGGGTGTCTACAGCTAGTTAATGTCACCCCAAGAAGAGGAGTGGCCTTTGGGGTGAGGAACCACAGAGACCAATTAAATGAGGGACCCCTCTCTCTGCCTTCTGCCTACATCATACTGGACAGACCAGGCCTTGAAGGATACAGAAAGGCAGCTCAGAGCTTCCCATGTCCTTGCCCTCTCTCAACTCCTCGGGTCTTAGGTTAAAACCATGCTGATGGGAGGAGATGTCATAGGCAAATCCAGTTTGGGGTTAGAGTTTCAGCTGGACTGAGTTTTAATAATAGAAAAATAACCAGAAAAGCTTTGAAATCTGCCTAGCATGTCACTGAAGAATGCAAAGGGCAGATCTGACTGAGGTTGCTTGAAGGCAGTAATTAGAGAAAAATAAAACTACATCATGTTCGTGCATACTGAGATGAGACACAGCAATACACTAATTACAAGCCGTTTACAAGTGATTTGTCCTAAAAGAGATACAGGCATCTCCAAACGAAATATTTAGTATAAATTGGAGATGTCATTATTAGTGGGAAATTACAAAATTTCCTGTTGTAAGACACAAATGTTTCCTAACATCAATATCTTAATCATAAGCAAATTATAAAAGGCCACTTGGTTGGGGAGGGGAAGACAGCCCCCAGGTCTTAACAGATTTCCATGCACTTTGAGGTAAGAGTTGAGGGTTAAGTTTAAGGATTATTGATTGTATGTCAACAGCACTAGAATAAAAAAAAGAGGATTATTGGCCTAAACTTCTCTTGCTAGCCTTTTTAGAGTAGGCTCAGAGTCCACCAAGCATTCTAAAACTCATGTCAATGAAACAGGGGCAGGCTTGTCCAGGGCAGGCTGACATTATCAGAACATCTCTGGAGTTGCTCTGGAACCTACATCCATTTGGATTGACTCAGTCCAAATACTCAGTATCTAGCTAGAAGCTTCAATTCATTCTCTTAGGACGAAACTTGAGTGACCATCCCCTATCCCCCACAACCAAGTCCGGAAAAAGACACCTGCCTGGTGTTGCTCACCGTTTTTGCCTGGACACTAGGCACGCCTTCTCTCAGCCTACGAGACTTTCATTGCCTGGTCATCCGCCATCAGTTGTGACCTCAGTTCTGCTCAACTAAGATTCCCCTTCTCATTGTCCCTGACCATGACCTCAATTTAGCCTAACTTATCAAATTCTCTTGTTTGGCCAAGACCTTTGCTCTGCGTATTAAGCTCTGCTGTCCGCCTTGGTGAAACATTTTCTTTTCTTTCTTTCTTTTTTTCTTTTTTTTTGGTGAAACATTTTCAAACTATGTCAGTTTTTGTTTTAAAACCATTTTGCTGTTTTAAGAACACAACATGAGAGGTGGATAAGGACAGCAGACTTTTTGAAGAGAAAAGGATACTAGTCGGAAAGCATTTACGGCAGGGCTGTATCTCACAGTATTAAATCTGTGTTTCCTGACCTAAGTTCTGTGTATCTTTCTCTCTCTGCTCTCTCACTGGTGCCCTGGGGGCTGTCTTCCCCTCCCTAGCCCACACAGAAGCAGAAACAAAGACTTAAAGGAGCCTCTGCCTAATTCAGGAAGAGGAGACTCCCCTGCATGCTTATATTTAGCTAGAGTTTCCACCCCCAAAGGCGAAGGGAGCCTGGAGGCAGGGGAAAGGGAAGAGGAGGTGGAGGGACTAGGCAGATTCGAGTTTTAGAAGTGTCTGAAACAAACTGAGGGCTTCAGAGAGGAGGGGGTGGGGGATTGGGACGGGCCAGTGATGGGTATTAAGGAGGGTACGTATTGCATGGAACACTGGGTGTTATACGCAAACAATGAATCATGGAACACTACATCAAAAACTAAGGATGTACTGTATGGTGACTAACATAACATGATAAAAAATTATTATTAAAAAAAAAGAAGAAGTGGTGTTTGAAGTGGGGAGGGGAAGAAACACTGGCTCGGTGAGCATTAGGGATGAAGCGAGTGGTTGGTCCCTGTTACCCATGAATCCACCCACCACTTAGGCATAGCCTGTGGTCCTACAGTCCCGGATCCTCGCAAGCCTGTGAATGGAAGGTGAAGAATTTGGGACACCTTGTGAGAGAAGGGGCTGTAAAGGGAAAACTGCATCCCCCACAGAGGAAGAACTGTTTAGAACCCGTCAGATCTCCCTTTGACCCAAGGAAACCATGGCCCTGGTCCCACTGTTATATACTTCAGGATGAGCTGAGCTGGTTTGCTAGCTTGTGGGTAAAAATTATGCATTTCACCTGAGTTTTAAGTTGTGTGTCTACTAATTCTAGAGGGGCTAAACTCCCAATTAAAATGTTAATTTTACAGATTATATTACAGATAATATTTTACCTGGGTCTCATGGTAGTTATTTGGATGTTCACTTTGCTCTGAATGTGACATTGGTCATTGCATTGATCTTCAGCGTTGACTGTCTGATCTGGGTCTTTCTGTGAAGACAGTTGTATTAACCAATTTCAAGTATTCGACCTGTGATTTGCTGGAAACTCAGAAGTTCAAGTTCTGGCTTCAAATTATGTGTTTCAATGACAGATTCCAGCTTGATTGTTTTTGCAGAATTAAGTATATAGATATATCATCAACAAGTCAACTACCGGTATTTATTGAGTCAATTTTGGGACAGAAAGCACATTTCTTCATGCAAGAATGTGTTTGTGTATGTGTGTATGTTACAAAGTACTAGAAGACGTGATTACAGCCCTCGAAGAACTTCTACAGTTGACCCTTGAACAACATGGGGTTAGAGGCATCGACCCCTGCACAGTAAAAAATTTGGTATAACTTTTGACTTCCCCCAAATTTAACCACTAATCACCTACTGTGGACCAGAAGCCTTACCGATAACATAAACAGTCAATTAACACATATTTTATTATATGTATTATATACTACATTTTTACAATAAGTGAAGCTACAGAAAAGAAAATGTTAAGAAAATCATAAGGAAAATAGATTTGTAATACTGTACTGCAAAAAATCTGCGTGTAAGTGGATACGTGCAGTTCAAACCTGGGTTGTTCAAGGGTGAACTGAAATCTGGCTAATGTAACATATAAAGTTAGTAGGTTTATATTTACTTATTTATTTATTTACTTATTTTTTTATATTTATTTTTTTTATTATATTATGTTAATCACCATACAGTACATCCCCGGATTCCGATGTAAAGTTTGATGCTTCATTAGTTGCGTATAACACCCAGTGCACCATGCAATACGTGCCCTCCTTACTACCCATCACCAGTCTATCCCATTCCCCCACCCCCTCCCCTCTGAAGTCTTCAGTTTGTTTCTCATAGTCCATAGTCTCTCATGTTTCATTCCCCCTTCTGATTACCCCCCTTTTCTTTATCCCTTTCTTCCCCTACCGATCATCCTAGTTCTTATGTTCCATAGATGAGAGAAATCATATGATAATTGTCTTTCTCTGCTTGACTTATTTCACTTAGCATTATCTCCTCCAGTGCCGTCCATGTTGCAGCAAATGGTTAGAATTATCATATGGATATATATTTCTTGGCCCCCGAATATGTGCTTATATAAATTTATAGCAGGACATTAACATTGAAGTTTCAACTAAGACATTAAGATACAAAATAAGTGGGATGTGAGAAAAAAAATAGATAACTGGAGTCATGAAGAAGGTCGCCTTTCCAGACTGGCTTCTTTCACTTAGAAATATGCATTTAAGAATCATCCATGTGTTTTTGTGTCTTGATAGCTCATTTCTTCTTATCATTGAATAACATTTCATTGTATGGATGTTGCAAAATTTATTTATCCATTTACCTATTGAAGGACATCTTGGTTACTTCCAGTTTTTGACAATTATAAATAAAGCTGCTATAAACATTTGTGTGCAGATCTTTGTGTAGACATAAATTTCTTAAATCAGTTGGGTAAATACCTAAGAGTATATGAAAAAAAAACTATATTTAACTTTCTAAGAAACTGCCAAACTTTATTCCCATGTGGCTGTACAATTGTGCATTCTCACCAACAATGAATGAATGCGTTATTGTTCTGCACCCTTGCCAGCAATTGGTATTGTCAGTATTTTTGGATTTTAGCCATTTTAATAGATGTACGGTTATATCTCAACATTTTAATTTGCAATTTCCTAATGACAAAGAGTGTTGAACATCTTTCATATGCTTATTTGCTATCCATACGCCTTCTTTGGTAGGTGTCTGCTCAGATATTTTGCCCATTTTTTTACTTGGATTGTTTTTTTTTCTTATTGTTGAGTTTTAAGAATTTCTTTGTTTTATTTTGAACACAAGTTCTTTATTCGATAGTGTTTTGCAAAGATTTTTTTCCCCACAATCTGTGACTTCTCTTTTCATTCTCTTAAGAGCATCTTTTGCAGAGCAAAAGTTTTTAGGTTTAGTAAATCCCAACTTATCATCAAGTTCTTCCTTCATGGATTTTTGCTTTGGACATAGTATTTAAAAATTCATTGCCAAACTCAGGGTCATCTAGATTTTCTACTATGTTTTCTTCCAGAAATTCTATGTTTTGCATTTCACATTTTGGTCTATCCTTGAGTCAATTTTTGTAAGAGATATAAAGTCTGTATCTAGGTCTGTGTGTGTGCGCACATGCAAGTGGGTGTGTGTGCACACATGTAAACGTGAGTGGGTGTATATGCATGTGTGTGTGCACGTGTGAGTGTGTGTTTACATACATCTAATTGTTCCAGTGCCATTTGTTGAAAAGACTATATTTTTCCATTGAACTGCTGCTTGTATTTCAAAGATCAGTTGACTGCCTTTGTTTGGGGCTATTTCTGGACTTGCTGTTCTGTTCTGATCTGCATGTTCCTGTTCTTTCACGAGCACCATGCTGTTTTGATTCTTGTAGCTTTTCATTTTTTAGGTAGAGTCCACAGTACCTGTCCTTAGTAGGGACTATATGGATACAGGGTACACGTGGAAGTTTGAGCGGAGATTGAAGTATTGGTTAATGTCCTGACATGGACTCTAATTAATTTTTGAAATCTGACTGGATTTTGTTAAAGTGACTATGGCAGTGTCTATCACCTTAGAATGAATAGAAAACTCAGGAGACCTGCTGAGTTTTTATCTAGTGCAGGGGCAAAGCTTCACTCACTGAACAGTTTCAAAGGGCATTGGGGAGACAAAAATAAAGTTGAGTTTCAGTGAAATCCCACTCAATGGGCCTATTCAATATGTGTGTCCAATACATAACTATGTTAGAACTCACACAGCATTTAAATAGTTATTTCATGCACTTGGGTTAGCGTGGGTCAGATCATGTACCCTCAAACATTGTAAGTATGTTCAACACGTAAATACTTGAAATGTATCATCAAGTATAAAAATATTATAAGTGCTAATTCTATTTTCTGGTGCCACATTTAGGAAGGAATTATGTTGTATTTCCTTTTCTTAATATTTTATAGATATAACCCAAATATAACATGAGTAGTTCCAAATAACGTTTCTGTTTTGTTTTCTTTAAAAGTGTATACTTTAGCTTTCCTTAATAACATTACAGTCTATTAATTACCAGCTATTCCTTAGGGCTGGTAATTTTCCCAAACCGTGGGTCGAACACCACATCTATTATGTCTTACTCTGAATAGAACAAGTACTTTTTAGGGTATTCTCTGCCTCTTATCCTACTTTAATATCGAGACAGAATGATAGCGTGCACCCTCTGGGGCACTGTGGTTAGAAGGTCTCATCGTTGGTGTTCTTGGGAGATGCTTAGGTAGTCTCCACGGCTGCCTAGAACCGCCCTTGTCCAGGGTGAACAATGTCAGCCGCGAGGCATTGACCGACAACATTAAAATAGTTCAGAAATTATTGAGCGTTTGCTTAGTAACCTGATTATTTTACATTTTTTTCCATGTTTGCATTTCAAAAAAGAAAGATATTGTTGGAATTCACCTCTTTGTGGAAATAAACCAGGTTAGCTGAGAATGACTAGTTAACCTGGATCAGGAGTACGTTAACTTTTCTCTATTTTAGGCTTTCTGGGCCAGTCTCTGTCTCAACTACTCAACTCTGTCACTGTAGCATAAAAGCAGTCTTGGAATATATAAACTAATGAAGGGAGTTCTAATAAAACTTTATTTATAAAGCTGCCAGCATTCGGCCTGCAGGCTGTCCTTTGCTAACCACTGGCTTGGAGAGTAGCACATCCACTTTGAACTTTCTCTTTGTTTGTAGGTAAGTGGAATTAAATAAATGCTAGCAGGCAACTTATAACATCTAGCATGGAGTCGTAATTACAATGGATGACTTTGCTATCTGTCTGTCAGGAGTTCTTTAAGAAAACATCCCAGGTTACCAGAATTTTTTCTGAAAAATTTGAGAATAAGAAAGAACTAATATCAAATGCCATCTTGTGTGTTCAGGGAAGGAATCAAAACAAAGGCAAATTCCATAACGGTGCTAATGAGCCACTGGCATGGGTTCGCCTGATTGGCAGAGGGTGGCTCCGTGCTTAGCAGCACCTCGCCATCCAGACGGAGCCTCTAGTGACTTGATTTTCTGGGGCATCGTAGAGGAGCGAGAAACAGACACACATGCACACAGGCTTACACACTTCCCTCAGAGGAAAGACTCTACCCTGTCAGGAATGGCATCTTTGTCCTTATTTTAGAATAAATTACCTAATTTCTTAGTCCCAGGTGGCTGACAATCAGCAAATTAGAAAGGGGGAATAAGGAGCCATTGCTGGAGGCTGACAGCCTGAGAGTAAAGGAGGACGTGAGCTTAAAACAAACACGACAACTCAGACCCCCAGCCTTGTAGTCATTTACCACCGGGATAAGCCGTCCTTACACACAGATTACTGCTATTGATTGTGGCGATGATAATTATGAAATATGGACAAGACCAGCAAGGAGCATCATAGGAATAAAGGGGTATTGATGTCTGTGAGTTTGTGGTAGATGTGACTCAGGCTCAGAGAAGCTGACTGAAGTAATGGCTTCGATATACATGAAAAAGAGCAATTTTCTGGAAAAACCAGTCACGGATTGAGTACTGCTACCACATGTATTTCCGGGAGACAGAGGTGGACAAGGGCCTCTGGGGTTATATGACAAAATGGGATTAGGAGCCTAACTGATCTTGACCCCAGGTCAACGTGAAAACCTACAGCATATTCTGTCTACTGTCTTAAGAAAGGGGAGAGAAAACACCCACACATGTAACAGCTTTCTAAAAGTGATTTCAATCCAAGTGGTTAAAATTATTAATAAAAAAAAAAAGTCTTGGCACTTTAAGGCGTAAAATTATTTGAAACACTTCATTTCACAATGATGTTGAATAAATAAAGCATTGCTTTCCTTAAGTAAGGCCAGGTGTAGAAACAAATTACTTTTTTTTTTTTTTTTTGCTGAACCCTTTTGGAGGTCTGTGCTTGCATAAGATTGTTTCCATATAGTACAAAGTGCGGTGGGGGTCTGACTGCTATTTGGTAATTGTGATCAGTATTAAATACCCAAGAATAAGTGATTCCTCACGTGAATTAATTTCATGCAAATTTTAAACTTAGATGTCTAACACCAATACAATTAACTGAATAATGCCAAACATGTTTCTTTCTTCCTCAGTGGAAAGCATTTATGTTGCTGAGAGACTATTTGAAATTCTTAAGTCATCTAAGGTTTCCAGTCTTGTTGCCAGGAGGAATTGACTGAACATTTTTTTTTTTTCATTTTAAATTTGCTTGTTACTCAGGTTAAACTGTTTCGTGTTTCTCTCCTCCTTTTAAATATAATGAATAAAATATAATAGGTATAGATGAAGACCCATTTGCATGCTTCCCCAGCCACTCTATCCTGTTTCTTACCCCAGAGATAAGCTTCATCCAAATTGGTGTGTTTATTGTTTTGTATGTGTATTTTAATTGTTATGTACTATTCCAGTGTATGAATATGCCGAGTTAATCCTTCATCCATCTGGTAATGGCATTTGGGTTGTCACACTGGAATAAACAATAATGAAATCAACTTTGCAATGTTTGCTTCCATGCACATGTATATAGAAGCACTATTTCTGGGCTTGTTTATCTCCAACCTGGCTTTTATGACAAATTGGCTCTCTACTGTGGCGGCACCAATGTACAGTCTCCTCAGCGTGTGAGGGTTCTCACGGGTCCACATCTTCAACACACTCAACAGGATCAGGCTCATCATGTCGTAAACACTGCCAGTCCCACAGTGTTGAAACTGACGGGTTTTGTTTGCATTTGCTTGACTAGTAGTCACATTGAACAGCTCGCCATATATTCTTGCCTCCTTCGTGGGTTAAAGCCCATATGAGACAACAGAGAATGATAATGATTTGGGGGGGAGGACAAAGGTTTCCATGGCTAGGAGTCGAATTCTTCAAAAAATGAGGGAAGTGATTACAAGTTGTGGGGATTTCAGCAGCAAGCAGAGGGAGAAGGTGTCGAGGGCCTCTCAAGATCAAGAATATGGGGACAGTGGTTTGAGAGGGAGCACTGGGGACCCAGAGACTCCTACCAGAAGAATGTGGGGCTACCTGCAGAGGGCTGAGAGGGCGTGGGGCCAGGGAGTTTCAATAGGATCAGCCAGGTTTTCGTTTACGGCACGAAAAGAAGTAGACGACGCAGGGAGTTTGTTGACTGAGTATTGGAAGGTCCAAGGAGCCGGCTGAAGGAGTTTGTCAGAATTAGTCACAGAGGGAACAGGATGGAGATGAGATTTGGGGGATAATGGGTATGAGGCATGGCAGGATTGGCCCTGACGTTCTTTTATAGGAGGACAGAAGCCTGTGTAGTGGGATGGTCCTCCCCTGACGGTAGGACAGCTCCAGGGAGAGTGACTAGGATTGTTGCTCTTACTGACATGTGGGCCCCAAGAACTTAACATGGTGCCTTTGTCTGAGCCAACACTTCCTATGCTTCCTGCCCCCTAAGAGACCCAGCTATCCTCACCCAGAGCCTATAGCCAGAAGCACTTGATAATCTCTGCCTCTAGAGTAGGGTTCGCAAAAGGAATTCAGAATTTAGAAATAAAATTCACTAAGGAGCTCCCCAAAAAAGGATTTAAAAAATATTTCTGTTTTAGCTGTACAAATATGAGTTATTTTGTTTTCAGTTCAGCCTTTATCAAAAACTTCACAGGAAAATATTTTTATTATTTAAACATGGCTTTCCACTGGGATTACATTCTATGCAAACATCAGTTCTGAGTGACTCAGAGACTGTCTTCGAATACTGCATAAAGTAGAGTGTGTTTACTTTACGCACATTTATCTACAATTGAAGGGCTATATTTGGGGAATATTTGTTACTAGGAGTACTCGATGTTTATAAAAAAATCAAATTTTATCCATTTTACCAAAATTTGGTGCTAGTGAAAAAATAAGGTTTCTGCTGTTGTGTTGTGTCAAATTTGTAACAGCAAAGCAACTGCAGGCGTTTGAAAAATAGCCAAATCATAAACCTTCTAAATCAATATAGTACTCGTAATTTCTTGGTAATTAGTGGAGAATTCCAATTTGCCAAGAGTCAGCAGTGAGTTTAGATAAGGAGTTAAAGCTGGAACCCATTTGGCCCAGTGCCCCACATCACATCAGGTGATGGGAAGGCACATCCTGCTCCCACATTTTGCCTGTTACCATGTGGCCTCTGGTCTTGAGTGTCTGTTGGCTTTGCCCAGACTGAGATAACACATTTCTTGTAACTACATCTATTTAAATACTTAAATGTGTATTTAACTATTTATTTAAATATTCAAACTTTTGGTTTAATAAAAACTATTGTAGGAAATTAGAGAACCATCATTTGAGAACAGTAGGTCTTAGTCCAATTAATCTTCAGTTCTACCCTTTAATTTTCCTATATTTCTACAATGAAACTGGATTTTCATTTACAATGTTTCAAAGAAACTTCATGCATCCATGAAGTAAGCATGCATCTAGCTCACACTTTTGGGTCAAGTCGATCAGTATGCAAGGCCTAGAGACTTAGCCAGAGACAAAGTTTATGCTTTCCGAAGGCTGTAATTGCTAACACTCATTCATTCAACAAACACTCAGTAAATGCCGACTATATGCCAGCACTGTAGAAATGCTGGGGATACAGCAGGGCATACAACTCTCATGAATGCCTGCTTTCAAGCAAGCACAACTTCTGCACCAAAAGGTATCTGTGCAGAGAACTTGCTTCCTGGTCTTCTCACGGCGCCTTAATGCTTCCAGCTGCCTTCTCTGGTCAAAGTCTGAGACCAAGGAGGAAGAGATACTTCCGCTTTATTTACCCTGAGAGGCCTGGCACCAACAGAACGTCAATCCTTGAAGCACCCTTGTAAGCATCTCAAGAGGAAATCCCAGTTTCAGTGAGAGAGAGGAGTAATGGTTTCTTAGGGCTGCCACAACAAAATACAGTTGACCTTGAACAACATGGGGGGAAGGGCACTTATCCTCCCATGCAGTCGAAAATATGTGGATAGCTCTTGACCTTCTCAATAACTTAACTACTAATAGCCTATTGTTGAGCAGAAGACTTACTGATAACACAGATTAACACATACTTTGTTATATTATATGTATTTTATACTGTATTCTTACAATAAAGTAAGCTAAAGAAAATTGTATTAAGAAAACCATAAAAAGAAAATACATTTATAGAACTATCTTATCGTTACTGAAAATCATCCACATATAAGTGTATCCATGCAGATCAAACCCGTGTTGCTTAAGGGTCAACTGTACTACAAATACAGTGGCTTAAAACAACAGAAATTTATTCCCTCTAAGTTCTGGAGGCGAGAAGTCTGAAATGAAAGTGTCAACAAGGCCCTGATCCCCCTGAAGGCTCCAGGCCTCTTTTGGCTTCTGGTGGTTGTGGGCAATCCTTGGCATTTCCCAGCTCATGGCACCATAACTCCAGTCTCTGCCTCCAACTCCCTATGACCCTGTCTGTGTATCCTCCGTGTCTTCAAACCTCTCTCTCCTTATAAGGGCCACCCTAATCCAGTATGACCTCATCTTAATATAATTATATTTGCAGAGACCCTATTTCCAAATAAGGTCACATTCACATATACGGGGGTTCAGACTACAGCATATCTTTTGGGGGAACACAATTCAACCCACAACAGAAGGGAATGGAAGAGATATTGTAAAATGGGGCTGAGAGAAGAGATGAGCTTGTTTATAGTAGGTTGAGTGCTTCATACAATTAAGCAGAAAGGATTAGGCACAGGATCTGCAAGGGCTGACTGGTCAGAAAGCAGGAAGTGGGGAGGGAGAGTTGTAGCAGTGAGTTGCCCATAAAGCAGGGCTTGCAAACTTGGATAGTTGGAGGAAAGGTCAGCTACTGTCAGGGAGGAAGGCAGGCTAGATGGGGAGTATAATGAATGGACTGGACAGCATGTGCTCATTTTGAAGGAGCATCACTGTGCCACTCCAGCTGGCTGTCATCACAAGAGACTGGGAAGCAGTGTTGCCAAATTGTCCCATTTTCTAAAAAAAACCCACCAGTACACCAAGATTATGTGGCATCTCCTGAATTTTAAATGATGGCAGCAAATTGACAAGTGTTAATGCATTGTATAGACTACAAGTCCCTGTGCAGGCTGGATTGATACCACAATGGTCAAGGATCATGTGACTAGGGGAGGCAGGGCATAGGGGACAGGCAGGGAGGACAAAAATGTAACAGGCAGCTCCCGGTTCTCATGGGCATGCTGCCTCTCTCCCTGATTGCATGGCAAGCTGCTTGTCTGCAGAGGCTCAGCCCAGGGCAGTGAGGATCACGTGATGGTTTCTGCTGAGCAGGCTGCTGGAAATAAGCTGCCTTCTCTGCTAGAGACAGTTATGGCCCTGGCTTTCCAAAACCTTACTGGTCATTTGATTGGACATCACAATTGTACCCAAGATGCAAGGTTTACCGTGTAAACCATCTGTGCAGCCAGAGTCTTTAAGGTTGAGAGGATGTATATCCACAGGAGAGGTGGCAACAGGGTACTCCAGCACGGAGACAGAGGAGGGTGGTGTGCCGGAGAGTGAAGAGGACACGGTGACTACCAGATGTCCAGACGTAACAGCAAGGTCCTGGGTGCTCCAGATTCACTCACCTCCTCGCTCTGTGTCCCAAAAGCCTGACCTCCCTGGACTGAATCAACTAAGCTCCCTTGCCCTTTGGCGTCTGGTCAGGGTCAGCCAACGAGAGTATCAGTAATGTATAACAAAAAGTTGAGGTTGAAGGAAAAGAAGATCAAGCTATTTATTCTCCCAGGAGCCCTTGTTGCTGGGCTGTGGGTTGGCAGTGGCTTGACCAAAGGTCAAGGCTGCTGTTGCCCTGGGCAGCCCTCGTCTTCAGCTGTAGGTCTCATTGAGTTTCTGTAAATGCTTTCTCTCCTTGCCTGGTCAGACGTAGGGGAGGTGGCAGCTCTCTACTATTGCTAGCTCCAAGGTGCTCCACCAATCCTGGTTTCCCTTGACCCAGTGGCCTTCTTTGTGAGTAGTCCCTTCATTAAAGTCTCCTCAATTATCCTGTTTGAGTGTGCCATCTGCTTCCTTCTGGGAAAACAGATAAATAAAAAAGAAGCACACACATACATATACGTATATATATTACATATACGTTATCTCTCTCTCTCTTTATCTATCTATACCACATTCTTTGACCTTAAGATGTCTTTCATTAGGTTTAATGTTTAGCATTGTAAGAAAAACAAAAATCTCTAAGGAGCCCCCAAACAGAAGTTTCTCCAACTGATTCTTTTTGCCATCAACCAAAGTAACAGGGGACCCTCCTAGAATTCTACTTCCTTGATCTGTGCCTTTGCTTTTCACTTCTCCAGCAGTGTGCTGCCCTGGGGGTCTTTGTGTGGTAGCTCACTGGCACTCAGCCACTTAGGATGCAAAAACGAACTCTAAGAAGGTCCCGGGATAAAAGAATTTAAAGGTACGAAGTGTAATCATGGCAAACTGGCACAAGCGAACACAACAATCAGATCTTCAATGGTGCCCTTTAAATCTGATTCACCTTTGGTATGTTTACCAGATGAAAACTGCAGTATTGTCTTCACTGTTTTCATGTCCGAATAATCAAAGCCTTGCCCCACGTTTACCCTGGTTCCAAATCAAAGCTGTGGTCTTTACAGCCCTCTGAGCCGTCAGACCTCTGCTTCCACTAATTCCTTCCTGGTCACAGAGCTCTGGATGAGTCGTGCTTGTAGCAAGACAGCTCTGAGAGCCTTCTCAGTTCTTCCTGTCTGCTCCTTTCCATCTTTCTTTCACTCTCTTTTGATTTTTTTTTAAATATCTTGGCTTTCTGATCTCTATTTCTCTAGAGCTCAAAATTTTCTCTTCACATCATGATTTCTTTTCTCCTCTTTTTCTTGCAGCTTCTAAAAATGGTTTTCCTTCCATTTTCTTTTTAAAAATTTTATTTTAATTCCAATATAGCTAACATACAGTGTTAAATTAGTTTCAGGTGTACAATATGGTGATTCAACAGTTCTGTACGTGACTCAGTGCTCATCAGGATAAGTGTACTCTTCATCCCATCACCTACGTCACTCATCCCTCCCCTCATCCCCTTGGTCACCATCAGTTTGTTCTCTATAGTTAAGAGTCTGTTTCTTGGTTTGTCTCTCTTTTTTTCCTTTGTTTGTATCTTTGTTTCTTAAATTCCATATGTGGGTGAAATCATATCGTATCTGTCTTTCTCTGACTGACTTATTTTGCTTAGCATTATACACTCTAGCTCCAACCATGTTGTTGCAAATGGCAAGATTTCATTCTTTTTATGGCTGAATAATATTCCAACACACACACACACACACACACACACCACATCTTCTTTATCCATCATCTACCAAAAGACTGGCTGCTTCCGTAATTTGGCTATTGTAAATAATGCTGCACTAAACATAGGGGTGGCATGTCCTTCCCAATTAGTGTTTTCATATTCTTTGTCTATACTATCCAAAGCAATCTACAGATTTAATGCAATCCCTATCAAAATACCAATAGCATTTTTCATAGAATAAGAACAATCCTAAAACTTGTGTGGATCCACAAAAGACCCCGAATAACCAAAGTAATCTTGAAAAAGAAAAACAAAACTTGAGATATCACAATTCCAGATTTCAAGTTATACCACAAAGCTGGAGTAACCAAAACAGTGTGTTACTGGAAAAAAAACAGATACATAGAAATGGAACAGAAAAGAAGGCCTAAAAATAAACCCATCCTTATATGGTCAATTAATCTTTGACAAAGGAGGCAAGAATATACTATGGGGAAAAGACAGTCTCTTCAACAAATGGTGGAAAAACCGGACAGCTACCTGAAAAAGAATGAAATTGGACCAACTTTCTTGCACCATACACAAAAATAAACTCAAGATGGATTAAGGGCCTGAATGTGAGACAGGAAGCCATAAAGATCCTAGAAGACAGCACAGGCATTAATTTCTCTGACATTGGCTATAACAACAAATTTTTTCTAGATATGTTTCTGGAGGCAAGGGAAACAAAAGCAAAAATAAACTATAAGGACTACATCAAAATAAAAAGCTTCTGCACAGCAAAGGAAACTATCAACAAAACTAAAAGGCAACCTACTGAATGGGAGAAGATATTTACAAATGATGTATCTGATAAAGGGTTAGTATCCAAAATGTATAAAGAATTTATACAACGCAACATCAAAACCCTCCAAATAATTCAATTAAAAAATGGGCAGAGTACCTGAATAGACATTTTTCTAAAGAAGACATCCAGATGGCCAACTGGCACATGAAAAGATGCTTGAGATCACTCATCATCAGGGAAATGCAAATCAAAATCACAATGAGATATCGTCTCACACTTGTCAGAAAGGCTAGTATCAAAAATACAAGAAACAACAAGAGTTGGTGAGGATGTGGAGAGACAGGAACACTCTTGCACTGTTGGTGGGAATGCAAACTGTTGCAGCCACTGTGGAAAACAGTATGAAGGTTCCTTAAAAAAATTAAAACTAGAACTCCCATATGGTCCAGTAATCACACTACTGGTATTTACCCAAAGACTATGAAAACACTAATTCAAAAGGATAGATGCATTGCCTTCCATTTTCAACATAGCCCTGGTTGGGACCAACCTCCAAACTAGTGGACTGTACCCAGCATGCCTGGGGGCTATGTCGGCATTCCTTAGCACAAACACTGGCATATAAAGGGGCAGATAGGCAGCCCAGATTGCATTCCCAATGCTTTGGCCTCAGTTGGATTTGTCTCTCTTGAATTATACAAGGAAACTGGGTGCTGTGACAGGGAATTGTGCTGGCCTATACCTAAGTGTGATGTGATTTCCATAAAGTCAATTGTCTCCTCTGGGTCTCAGTTTCCTTATCTGTATGATGGAAGGAACCAGAGAAGTATTTTTAGCAGTGTGCACTCTTGTCAAACAAAATGTTATATGTAAAATAGGTCTACATATTTTTCCATTCACATTTATAATATTTACGCATTATAAAGCCAGTCAAAGACAATGACATTAAAAGACAATTTAAATCGGGAGAGGTGGTGGTGGAGAATGGATGAGGGACGCAAGCTCAAATGAGCCTCCTTTCTAGCAAATGCAAATCTGGGGTTGCAGAACCTGCCCAGTGCTCTCCACAGAGTGCTAGAGTTCTGAGAACACAGCTTTACGGCTCCTGGGCTGGGAGAGCTCCAAGACCTCACTGCCCAGAGTGTGACCATGGATAGCAACATCAGCTTCACCTGGGAACTTCCTAGAAATGCAGAATTTTGGCCTCACTCCAGACCTACTGAGTCAGAATCCGCACCTCAACAAGATCCTCAAGTGATTTATTTGCCCATTAAAATCTGAGAACCACTTGGGAACACTTTCTCAAACTTGGCTGCACATTGGAATCAACCATGCTTCCCAAACCTTAAGTCTCCTTAAATCTTATGAGGTCCTTTCCAGCTCTGAAGTTCTATGATTTTAACATCTAGCCTCATCAATTGGGGGTGGAATATATTTTTGTTAAATACACAACAGTTTGATCATTTAGTCCCGAACTGTTTAGGTTTTTTTTTTTTTTTTAAGCCATTGGTTGATAAGTAGACTAGATAGTAAAGGAAGTCAGTGTTTTAGAAATGTGTGAACCACCTTTATTAGCTTTATTTTATATCTAGGTAATTTCTACGACATTAAAAAATGACACCTTGAGGCCATGAAAAGATGCTCAGCATCACTCATCATCAGGGAAAGGCAAATCAGAACCACACTGAGATGTTGCTTCACATCTGTCAGACTGGCTAATATAAAGAAGGCAAGAAACAACAAATGTTGGTGAAGCTGTGGAGAAAAGGGAAATTCCATGTGGGCTATTGGTGGGAATGTAAATTGATTCAGCCACTGGGGAAAACAGCCATAAAAAAGAATGAAATCTTGCCATTTGCAACAAGGATGGACCTAGAGGGTATTATGCTAAGTGAAATAGGTCAGAAGGAGAAAGATAAATACCATATGATTTCACTTATATGTGGAATCTAAAAAAGAAAATAAATGAAGGAACAAAACAAAACAGAAACAGATTCATAGATACGGGGAACAAACTGGTGGCTGGGGTCGGGGGGGATGGGCAAAATAGAAGAAGGGGATTAAGAGTTACAAACGTCCAGGTATAAAATAAATAAGTCACAGAGAGGTGAAGTACAGCATACGGAATTTAGTCAATAATATTGCAATAACTTTGTATGGTGACATATGGTAACTACACTTATGGTGTTGAGCATTTCATAATATACATTAATATCAAATCACCATGTCGTACACCTGAAACTAATATAATACTGTATGTCAACTATACTTCAATTAAAACAACAAAACTCATCGAACTGTATGTACACTTAAGATTCATGCACTTCACTCTATGTAAATCATATCTTAATAAAAAGTTTATCCAAAAAAAATGACATCTTGGTAACTTTACGGAATGTACCAAGGAGTATAAAAGTGTTTTCCCTGGTGGGGTGAGGGGATAACCCTGAGTAACCACATTTTAGACTTCTCACTTTTGTTTTTATTTTCATTCGCTATCTCAAAGTAGCTATCAGANTGCTATCTCAAAGTGGCTATCAGAACCCAACATACTTTATTTCAGCATGTACTTCCCTTAACTGTGATGCTTCTTGGTGGAGATCACAAGGTGGTGATGAGCTGGGATGTACGTATTTCACTGCACCTGTGAGAGCTGGTCTCTTCTGTCAGAGGAAGCATCTGCAATTGACAGTCTTTTCGACATTTGGAAAGTCCTTGCTCTTTTTTATTTCCTTATATTTCTGCCATAAACTCCACTTCAATACAGATGCAGCCTATGAATTTCATAACATTGAAAGCCCCACTTCCCCACATTCTTTCCATTTGTAGAAATTGTATGTATAAAAAAGCTGAGCAGGAAGTGTGATGACTGATGAAAACAGCTATTTTTACCTAAGCCAGAAAGCTACTGCCAGTAGAATTGCTGTTGGCAAGAAAAATGCACTTTTCCCTAGGGATGTCACTGACACAGTCGGAACAAGCTGCTGGACATGTTAGGAGACAGCACATAGGTTCCACCTGAGTAGAAGGAACCAAGGTCTATCCATCAGGTTCAAGGCTAGTGGAGAGCAGACTTTTCAATCTTGGATCTTTTGATCTTAAATATCAAATGGGTGAATAAATATAAGGATCCAACTACAAAATGGAGACTACCTCATTTGATAGAATGAGAAGTGCAGTGACTGGCCTTTTATTTGAAGGAAACCGTCTTCCTGTTTGTGACATCAGATCTGTCTTTATTACAACGTTCCAAACATACTGTCCTTCACTGAGGAGGGAGTCAATCACCCACTTGTTGGATTACATACTGGTCGTGATCTTGTATAAACCAAGGCCAGAAGGTTAAAAAAATTTTAACTACCTTAAAAAAAAACCAAAACACTGTGTGTGAAAGCAAATCAAATGAAATGGACATTAATGTTTCGGCGATAAANTACATACTGGTCGTGATCTTGTATAAACCAAGGCCAGAAGGTTAAAAAAATTTTAACTACCTTAAAAAAAAAACCAAAACACTGTGTGTGAAAGCAAATCAAATGAAATGGACATTAATGTTTCGGTGATACCACGGAATGTTTGTCAGCACAAATTTAGAAAAAGCCCCAGCTATCAGTGAACTTTCTTCGGTTCACCTGGCAACATTAGCATATTCAACAACTAGTGTGTTAAAATTTTTGATTTTTTTCTTCTCAGAATTGTACTCTGTACCCAAATCCTGGGTGTTTCCTTTTGCTGGGTGAACGAGATCCACAGAGTACAGTCTAAGGGGCCGTATTTATATTTACAAAAATAATTAGGCTAAGATCAGAGGGAAAACGTGGGTCCTTTCTACTCCTCAGGGGCTGAATGCAGATCCCCTTGTCTCCATAGGAAGAGTGGGATAGAAAGCCTGCCCAGGAAGGCTTGAGGCATTTCAAGGGTTGAAACAGCTGGAGCTGTTTGTCCATCAAAGGAAAGTGTAACCAAAACACAAGGGAAGAGGTATTTTTCAAGATGGGGGATGACTCTAGCTGAGAATGACCACTCGTCTTCAGTTTAAACTTCTGTGGATTCCTGTTGAGGGGCAGACTTTTGAATAATAAGATAACTGATCTAAACCATCTGTCTTAAAAACACTCTGCTTGTCTGAAGAGACTACGTTATGTTCTATTAGGAGGCTGAAGCTGCACCCAAAGCTAGATTCGTGGCTGGTTACAAGTCTACCCGAAAGCTTCAGGATTTCCCCAGATACCCTATTTTCAGAGGAGTTGCCTAAAATGAGCACACTATTAGGAATATTAGGAATAGCAATCACGTATTGTTCACTCTGTGCCAGCTACATGTGCTTTATGATGTTCTCTCTTTTTATTTGATGTTCTCTCTTTTTATGCATGGTCCAATTCTTCCTTTTTTTTTTTTTAATGCAGACAGAGGGAGAGGGAGCAGGAGAGGGAGAGAGAGAGTCTTAAGCAGGTCTCCATGCTCTGTGCTGAGCCCGATGCAGGCTTGCTCTCATAACCCTGAGATCACGACCTGAGCCGAAATCAAGAGTCTCACACTTAACCAACTGAGCCACCCAGGCGCCCCAGCATGGTCCATTTCTTCATCTCCCTGATGAAAATCTAAGCCACCAATTACACTTCCTTCTACTTCTTTCTTTGCATCCACAGAGACTTGACTTCTGATCATATCTTAGCTCCTTGACATCAGAGACTATAAACTGGGCACTGCCCTTGGAATACTAAGGCAGGTAACACAGATAATGCTTTGTGCCTCACAGAACTTAGAGTCTGTCCTACAGCACTCGGCTCCTCGTATGGCTCAATTTTGCTGAGTGGTGGAGTATATATTTATACAGATGACACGCATTTGCCCAGCTAACAGCAGCCTGATGCTGAGTTAATGAAGACAGTTATAGTCATAGTATATCTGAATCACAGTCCTTGTCACAAAAATCACTTGCTCCTCACTTCACAGTCTGTGAGGGGAGACTCAGTTTTATCAGAGATGTTTTTGGGTTCGTGGTGTATCACTGCCCTTCATTATGACTGGTCCCCATGGTCAACACCACCTGTCTCATATGATTTTTACTCTCACTGATTTTGGTGTTCTAGATGTTGTCTTCTCCAGTTATTGCCATCAAGATGTAAAGAATAAGTCCCCTGTCCACTGATATTTGGGGCACTGTTCCTGAAGCCAAACACACAAATTCATTATTCATCCCTAGGCTGTTCAGCTCTTGTATTTGACCTGCTTTCGGTATATTCCACTCCACTTCTCACTTTTGTTTCATACTGAAAATGGATTATCTTCCTACTGTGCTGTTCCAATTTCCCTCCTTTCAGAGTGAGCTCATCTAGTATACCACCCACTTTTTTGTTGTTGTTGTTTTTGTTAGAGGTAGTCATTATTCCTCATCATTAGAATTTTTGTCTCTGAGGACCTGATGTTAGCACCAATCCATCCAATTATGCTGAGCTCACTGGACTCCTTCCTGGGCTGAGATTTGCCTGGCATCACAGCAGATATGAAATTCAGGCTTTTGCTCTGTGACATTCTCTACACACACACACACACACACACACACACACACACACAAATTCTGAAATCTCTAATTATCAAATGCTATCTGCAACAAGCTAATGATGAAATGAAATCATACAACTGAGAATCCAAACACCCCATCCACCCCCCCTCTCAAGAGAGGATCACTATTGAGAATCACTATCTAAGGTTTCCAATTTTCTCATGCAATTTCCGAATCCAGTGGGCACCCCGCCCCCCGCCCCATCCTTGTTCTACTTGTTTTATTTGACTGGTAGCATTTCACACTTCTGACCAGTTCCTTCCTGAACTTGTTCATCTCTTAGCTTTCCAGCTACTACTCTCTCCTGGTTGTCTTCCAACCATTCTGGTATTTCCTCCCAGTACCTACATTCTTTTGTGCATTCCTTAAACGCTGGTCTTCCTTAGGGTTCCATATTTGACAATCTTCTCTTCTTATGCCATATACCCTATTTGATTAATGTATTGGGTTAATCTCATTACTCTCAGGGCTTTAAACTTCCATCTTTATGCAATGTCTATATTGGTATATTATATTAACTTGTATCTCCAGATCTTTCCCTGGAGTGCCAGACCTGAACTTCACAGTGCCTAGTAGACGTGTTCACTTAGATGCCTGTGAGCATCTAAAAGTGAACTTGTTTTCATGTCATTTATCTTTCTCCTATATTGCTTACTTTAGTTAAAGCCATCCCATCTCATTCTAGTTGCTCAAGCCAGAAGCTTTAGAGTCATCTTAGACTTAACTCCTCCTGCTCGTCACCTTCAAAATCTCAAAATTCAAATCCTGTTGAGTATTCAACTTCTCACAACTGGGCCTTCTTCTCTATCCTTGAAGTCATGTCTTGCCATTCCTCAAGGGTGGTTCTGAATCTTACCTTTCACCTGTCCTCCATAGAGTGGTCTTATCCCTCTTCTCTGCTCCAGAGTTCTATTTCTCAAATGCAGATCTGATGATGATTCCACCCTGCTCAACGTTCGTCCATGCCTCCTTACTGACAAACACAGGTTGAACTCCTTGAACTGACCCACTAACACCTTTCCCCCTCTCCAGCTCCTCCTGCCATCCCTCCCCCACAGGCCATGCCCCCGTCATGCCAAAACCGCTGCTGCTTCCTGAACAGTCCCTTCTTGCACATGAGATCGTGTCTTCAAATTTCCCTAAAAACTGTGTGGATCGAAGTGTAACCCAAGATGATAGGTGTGGTCATGATCAGAGTGGGACCTCCTGAGTACGCCGGCCTGGCAAAAGGGAATATGAGCTAGAGCAGGTTGTGTGACTTGGGCATGAACCTCGAACATGCTGACTTACTCCTTGTAGAAGCAGATAGAGTCTTTTCTAGAAGGGAGGGGAGTTTCTAGGATGATGAGGATGTGAAGTTAACTTGTGGGGGGTCAGAAGCAGAGCAGATAGAACTCTTGAGAAAAAAGGTAGACAATCTGCGACTTCGGGCTTACATGGGGCAGGGGCCAGCCGATAAAATCTTGAAAGTGAGTGCATCCCTGAGATGATGACCCCCAGAGGCTAATAGATCCTTACAGCAGAGCTTAATACCAGAAAATCTGAGGTTAAATTCTGGGTTTACTGAGCCAGGATTTCACCAATAAGCAGAACAGTTTCAACATGAAATTGAGGGGTGAATCTGGGATTCAGGCAAAGAAAAAACTGTTTTCTGACAAATAAGGGGTAGGACTAATAATAACAGCACTCAGAATTTTTGAGTATTTATTCAGTACTAAGGGTGATTCTAAGGGTTTCATATCTACTCATTTTATCTTTACAAAACTATGAAATAGCTACTATTGATAGCCCCCTTTTATGGATGAGAAAACTGAAGCACAGAAAAGCTAAAACAATTGCCTAAAATCGCAGCCCTAGTGGTAGAGACAGGATTAGAACCCAGAACTCTGCCCCTGTGCCTATTCTCTTAAGCATCTTGGAACAGGATGTAGGAATGAAACCAGGAGGAAGCACTTGGAGCAAAGGAAGAACTCATGACATAGGGAGGATTTGTAACTGCTCACATAACTTTCACACACACACATATGCACACATGCATGCTCATGTACACACATGCATGCTCGTATACACACACCAATGCATATACACGCTCAAGTACACACACATGCATATTCACGCTCATGTGCACACATACATGCTCATGTGCACACTATGCATATACACGCTCATGCACACGCATGTATCCATAATGCACACACATACACATGTACACGTGCATGTTCATGTACACACACCTATGCATATACACACTCATGCACACACATGCTCATGTGCACACACTCATGCACACAAGCTCATGCACATGCATGGATGCACACATGCAAGCTCCTGTACACACACACACACACGCACATGCACACACATACACACACGTACACACAGATTGTAAAGGGCACACCAGGATATTGCCTTTGAAGAAACCCTCTCATTTCCAGTAACAGCATCCTGATGTTACCCTGGCAATCCAAAATAGGAACAATGTGTCATCACAGTGGCTTTTATATTTTTTCTCATCTATAGATTTTTTTTTTAGCTTAAAGCTAAATATAGATAAAAAATGAGAATTCTGAAATGTGGTAATTTTGGTCGTAGCTATTTACAATATACTTTAAAATGGATCATTAAAAACTAGCTTTAAAATACAAAACGAATGGAACTGTTTGGTAGATAATTTGGTCTGATGATGTACAGAGTCACATTAAAGACAGTCCAGAGGCTCTTCAGTCTTAACTAGAGAACAATATGATTTTTACCTACTGCCCTCTGAGGTGGTCTGGAACTCCTCACCTCATGCTATTTCAATAGCAGCAGTGTGAGAAGTTGGGACATCTGGGGTCTGGTTCTGGTCTTGTCTGAGGCCACATCTTGTTTAACGATGACACTTGGAGACGTACTAACCTGTCTACGCCCATGTGGGGATTGTTCGGTACTATGACTTCTGTGTCCTTCCAAAATTCATATGTTGAAAGCTAACCCCAGTGTGATGGTATTAGGGGGTGGGGCCTTTGGGAGGTGATTAGGTCATGAGAGTGGAGCGCTCCTGAATGGGATTAGTGAGCTTATAAAAGAGACACAGAGAGGTCTGTCAACTCCATGGGAGGACACAGTGGGCAGACGGCCACCTATGAACCAGGCAGTGGGCCCTCACTAAATCTGCTGGCACCTTAGTCTTGGATTTCCCAGCTTCCAGAACTATGAGAAATAATTGTTTATTGTTTAAGCTGCCCAGTGTACAGTATTCCGGTTATAGCAGGCCGAATAGACTAAGACAGCTGCCAAGAATCAGAATGCCACGTGGGTCAGCTTAAGCACATGTGAACATCACTGCAAAGATACAGGAGTACCTCCTGAACCAAGGATAAGAAGTGCAGCCAGCCTCCTCTCCCCTCGCCCTCTCAGGGGGGTGGTGGGTTCTCACGTCTCAGCCTACATCACTGTTCTCTATTTTTGCAAAATGGCTCTTTCTTCTTTGCAAATATGTAACCTGACTCTAGCTTTTATATCACTTGAGGTTCATGTCGGAGTCTGACCTGGCTCTGAATTTCAGAACTGTGGAAGGGAATCTGACGCTTGGCTTAGATGTCCACTTGTGGTTCAGTTGGCTGTGGCGAGCATGGGGCTGACGGCCTGGCCGCTCACTCAGTTGGACATTGGTGCAGACTCCGAGAAAGGGATGGGAGGAATTAATTTAAAATGACTTAGAAATGACTAGAAAATGATTTAGACACCTATCATACAGCAGAGAGAAGTCTTTTTTTGCATCTGTTACTTGAATGCCCCAAGTCCTCAAAGTAGGTTTGTATGAATGGGATCATACTGACATTAATGCCTGAATATTGAAGCACAGAAAGTTACAACAATTGGCAGAAGTCACAGCACCGTATGGGAGAGTCAGGATTAAAATCCAGTATTCTGGCCACTAAGCCTATCCTCTTAAGCCTCTGGGACCAGGAGGCTGGCAAGAATGGAACCAGGGGGAAGAATCTGGACCAAAGAAGGAACCAATGAAGCAGAGAGGATTTGTGACTGCTCACTTACAAATTTCTCTCTCTCTCTCTCTCTCTCTCTCTCACACACACACACACACACACACACACACACACACACACACACAATCAGTCTGAGTCTTGCTGATGTTAAAACCCTTCTTGCAAGTATTTCTGGGGATGTCTTACCCACACCCATGTGTCCAGGTCACTCTTACTTAACTCTGCCACACCTAGTAGAGCCACTATGACTCCAGCTGGTTTTGTTCGTTCTGCATAGGCTTCTGTCCCAGTTAGGCCCAGATCCTGCTGGTTCATTCTGGCCATTAGTGCCACCAACCACCTGTGGCACAGGGCAGGAAATAGTTCTGTCTTGTGCTTACTCAGCGCACGATGAGCTCCCATGTTGCAGGGTTTGGTGTCATGGGTCTTCCCATTCCCCTGTTAGGCGTCCTTCTCTCCAGGGCCAACATGCTGGTAGGACAGCAGGTTCAGAAGGGTTTAAGACTCAGCCACCATTTGGCGGTGACCTGCCATGCCTTGTTGCTGATCTGCTCTGCCTGCGAATTTTCTTTTCGATTCCTTCCTCTACTGTGTTCTCCATTGCACCTTAGATGTTGGGCCATCGTGAACAGCCAAGATGTGAACAGCTGAGCTCCCGTCCTGGACACTAGTAAACATTTACTACAGTGAGGCTGCCAGTTTCCATATGAACTAGTGACTGCAAATAGATCTGTGGGCGTGTATGTGTGTGCCGTTTGTCACTAACTCCAGAAGATGAACTTATACCTCTCTCTCAGGGGAGACTCCAGATACACACAGCTTGCCAGACGTTGTCTCAGGGATGTGTGGGACCTCTGTGCACAGATCATTCACACAGACCACAGTCCTTAACTGGTGGTTGAGAGTGTGCCATCCTGTAGGCATGGGGTTCTTTATTTGGATTTGTGGACCCCCTAGGAGTCCGTAAGTGAGCACCAGGAATCTGTGATTGATGGTCTCTAAACACTCGTGCACTGAGAATATATTTGATTATATATTGCTCACAAAACAAAGTTTTGATCAGAGGTCCATTTCATAGTATTTGTAGATTTATACAAATTGGATTTTAAAAAGAATTAGTTTAATTTCTATCCTTAGAGTTTAGAAAGTACAATTTATCCTTAGAGTTTAGAAAGTACAAAACTTACTTCAAATTCATAGTCAGTTGTCTCTGTTTTTTAATAAAATTCCACTTACTCATGAAACCATTTGCACTCTCTCACTCCTAAGGCCTGGGTGGTGGGCTCCACGGTAGTTAGTTACCCTTCTTTAGGAAGTAGAGAGGCTTGCTTGACAAAACCAGCTAACAGTGGTGATGGCTGGAGCTGCGCATTCAGTCTCCGTCTCAAGTATGTCCTTGTGGATGACCTCTAGGGATGGAAGGGGGGTGTTGCTCTTGACCACACCTACAGCAGACAGAGCAGCTGTTCTCAGTTCCCACGGTATGGAGACAATGTTTCCCAAATTTGCTGATGGAAGCATAGTGGGAGATGCTTGGAGGACAGATCGCTTCCCCAGGCCACCATCTTGGAGGTTCTGATTCCATAGAGATGGGTTGGGTCCAGGAATTTGTGTTATTAATGAGAACCTCAAGTAATTTTTTCATCAAGAAGTTCAGGCAAACACGTCACTTTGAAACAGCTCCCTTCTTCCTTTTTTAAAATTCCTATTAAATTTCTCTAAAATCACAAATAACACATGAATTTTGCCATCAGCGATGCTCTCACTTTCTGAATGGTTGCCTGAGTTGCTGCTCTCACATACATCATTCATTTTATACACATCACCAGCTTTTTCCTCTGGAAATTCAGCTCTCATCGCTATTTTCCTGCTCAAAGAATACCACGGCCACTCTGCGGCCTGTAGAATTACAGCCAGATTCCTCTGCCTGGAACTTAAGGAACTCTATCAATTAGTCCTGACCTGTCTTTTCAAATTCTCTCTTGCCAAGTTCCTGACTTTTTAATGTCCTGACTCTTTGCCTGTTTTCTCTGCTCATCTATGTTTGTCCATACCTTATCTGTCATTCAGGGGCCAGCTCAAAAGTTCCCTCCTTTCTGAGGTGGGACCTCATCTTACCGGTCAGAGAATAAGAATTTATTGACTGCTAACTGTATGTAGGGCATTGTGCTGAACTGCTTATATGGATTGTCTTGTCTATTTATTTTTAATTTTTAAAAATATTTTATTTATTTATTTGAGAGAGAGAGAGAGAGTACAAGCCAGGGGGGAGGGATAGAGGGAGAGGGAGAAGCAGGCTCCCCGAGGAGCAGGGAACCCAACGCGGGACTTGTTCCCAGGACCCCAGGATAATGACCTGAGCCAAAGGCAGATGCTTCATGGACTGAGTCACCCAGGTGCCCTGGATTGTCCCGTTTAACTCTTGAAATGATCTAGAGAGAAACTCCCCTCCTGTGGACCTCATTCACACGCTACAGTAGCTCTTCATTTTTGGATTTTTTGGATTTCATGTTTGCGAATTCACCGACTCCCTTTTATTTCTAATTCTAACCAGTGCTTGTGGCTCTTTCTGGGTCATTCTTGGACATGTTCAGAGTGGTGAAAAGTCTGCCTTCTTGTTTCAGCTTTCATACTATAAGTAAGAGTCCTCTTTTCTCAGTCTATTTAGTACCGTGCAATGTTTTGCATTCTTGTGCTTTGTTAGTAACTTCGTTGTTTAAAAATGGCCCTAAGAAGAGTGCTGCAATACTGTCCAGTGTTCCTAAGTGCCACAGGGCTGTGACGTGCCTGACAGAGACGACGCGTGTGTTAGCTAAGCTTCGTCCAGGCAAGCGGTAGTGTGTCTGTAGCCTGTGCGTTCAACGCTAATGAATCAACAGTACAGTCCATCCAGAAAGAAATGGAGATGTTCACTGATCTGTACACAAGGGTGCCCCAGAAAGTGCTGCAGGAACATACGTAGTGTGTGATGAAGTTATGGAAAAGAAGGAAAAGCAGATCAATTTGTGGATTCATGAGATGAAGACCTTACGAAAAGCACAGTGGGCCACACTGTGGGGACACTGAAAGCCAGAGACATACGGTCACATTACCCAGGGTCAGGCCTTTATACCCTCCTTGTTGGGGGTCCTCTCTGCTGCTCCACATGCTCCAAAAGGCAACATGTTAAGGACGACCTTAAGCTTTCAGGCAAGGCAGGTACTGCAGATCTGGAGGCTACAGAATAATTAAGAAAATACATGGTACGTATTATATAGGAAAAGGGAAATGAGGAAGAGCAGGTTTTCAGTGCTGCTAAGCCTCATTTTTTTTTTTTTACAAGAAAGTTGGCAAACAAAACTATATAATGTAAATGTGTTTCAGTTGATAAAAATGTGATCTGCAGCTTATAGGAAGCTAATCCTTATTTCCCCTAGGAGCCATAGATGGTTCAGTATTTGCTAACTTGGTGTCCATAGCGACTTTAGGAAATATCACTGCTGCAAATAGTGAGAATCGGCTGTCCTTTGTTTTTAACTTTCTTTACAAAATGTATACTTTCTCCTTTGTATTATAGATATTACACTGTGTACCAACCCCACCCGAACCCCCAGTACTATTTTAGAAACTCCTCAAGGGGAGGATCCAGTCATCATTCTTCCAGCAACAGCTGTTGAGGGTCTGGTATGAGACAATCAGAGGCAGCGGATGAGACTGTGTCCCTGCCCTTGGGTAGCCTGTAGTCCAGTGGGAGAGAGAGACAAGCAGACCGGTAGTTGTCACAGGGATTCAGAAAGGCACAGGAGGCCAGATGTGATTCATTAAGGGACTGCACCTAATTCACAGCCTAAGCATCAAATGAATGGAGCTGCCATTTAAATTTCTTTTAATGTATGCTCTACCATTGAGTAAGTCTTTACCTCTTGGAAATGATTCTCCATCTCCGTCTCTGTTTCTATGCCTAATGTCTATTTCTTTATCTTCTTGAAGACCTGTAATCGTTACTGTGTGGTTTTGCTATATCACAAGACATCAGTTTACATTTTTTACTACCACTGACAAGAGAATCACAGTTCTTAGGTCTTGAAGAGGAGAACCGTACAGGCTCTGCTTTGCAAAGCTGCCAGCTCACAAAATGAGCAGGCAGCCCGGAGCCTGTGAGCGTTGTGCAGCCAGAGAGCCGGCCACACCCTGCATCGCAGATAACAGCACTCGCTCAGAGGCGAGATCCCCATGCAGGGGCTGTGGGCTGCAGAACAAGGAGGGTCCCGGCGCGCCTGGGTGAGCGGCTCCTTGTTCCAGCAGGCCAGCCCTAACTAATAACTGTGGTTTGGATCAAGACTTTATGGTCAAATAACAAATGAATCACTTTCTTCCCTTTTCCTCTTTTGGCAAGAATTGAAAATAATTAGTGATCTATTCAACAATTCCAAATACTTCTCCTAGTCTCTTTGGAAGAAGACTTCAATATATTTGCTAGAAGAATCTGGCTGATGTACAGGGAAGGCTGCATTTCTAAGCCATTTCTTTTATCTTTTAAAGGAGGCAATTGCACAGAAACATCAATTTTAGGGACAAATGGGAATGAAAATGAAATGGAACCTGGGTTTGCCTTTAGGAGCTTTCTTCTAGGCCTTCTCTCCTATGGATTTTAGGCTTAACCACCCAACCCTCTGACCTGATTCCTAGACCTGCCCGATTCTTCGCTTCTGTGACCCTTCCATTCCCCTTCTTATCTCCAGGCTGCTAGACAGTTCCTCTGTGGTTGTCCCAGTCCCTGGGGTCAGTGAAAAAGCCACCAATTACGTGCCCACCCTGCTCTGCTGTTGTGGTGTATGCTTCACAGTTGAGTATGACCTAGCCCCTGACCGGGAGGAATTTATTGTCTAGCAGGGAAAAGACACACACAGTGATCGCAGTGCTTCGTGATAAGTAGAGGCATCTCTAAAACAGCAGAGTGGGTGAATGCTTCATCCCACTTGGAGGACAATCCCAAGCTGCCCACAAACGCTCCTTCCCCTTGGCTTTGGGTCGTCTCTCTTTCTCTCTCTCCTGATTCTCTTCAGCCTTGGCTCTTGGAAAGGGCCCTTCACTTCTGCTCCATTTCTCTCTGTCCCTGTTGGCCTCTCTGAAGTACATTCCAAAGCCTGATGTCAACCTGATTCTTCCCTTTTGTGAAGCTGGCCCTTTTCTCCCATTGCTTGAGGCTAGGATCGAGGCCTACTCCCACTTGGGGCCTCATTTGTTACAAATCTATTTGTTTTCCATATATAATCTCATCTCCCCAAGATGATTTATCAACTCCTGAGGCAAGACTATACCAGTTACTTCCGTAATATATCTCTCATAAAAACCAACATAATTTTGAAGCCATAGAATCTGCTCCACAATATTGTGAAGATTTCTCACAAAACATCTTTTATAGAAGACAATCATGGCTCAATTCTTTGCATTTGGAGGAATGTCCAGAAATTCATGTGGTCTCATGGGTCAGAAAGTGGGCACAAATTACCTGCATTTACAGCCGCTGTGAGCAATGTTGTCCTCCAGGATATAAGCCAAGCTTACTTTGTCAGTATAACTTCCGATATGCATTTAAAAGAAAGCATAAGATGCAAGGCATGTTCCAAATGAAGCATTTTAATAATGCTCCATCATGATTAATTCTTGAGAGCCAGATTCACAATTCAAGGCATTCTGAGCTTTTATGAAAGAGTTACAACTTTGAATGCAAAACAGAGTCAGCTCTCTCTAGGCTCATTATAAAAACCAAATCATGACCACCATCACAGAAAGTAGTTTGGTTATTTCTTCTTGTTCCTGGGTAGATAATGGGAGGTTGGGTCAGGGTGATCCAAGTTAGAGAAGGATCTGCTCAAGATAGAGACACATGATGCAGAGAAAAAACTGTCTATGCTGATGTCGTCTCGGATAAGCTGTGTTGGCATGAGCTTCCTTTTGCCATTTTTAAAGTGGCAGGTTTAAAGCTCAAGATCCAAACCCAGTGCTTCTTAACACTTCTGTGATGTGATTGCCTTTCTTTCTTTTTTTAATTCTGCTTACTTGCAATCCACCAAAAGTCAGCTTCAAATCATAGTTCCAGATATCCAAGGGTCAGAATACTGAGCCATTTTTTCCAGGGTTATTTATTTGGACTAATAACAAAGAATTCAGACTTTGCAAAATGCTGTACAGTCTTGCCTTTTCTCCTCCTTGCTCCCACGTAGCTCATCCTTGTAACAAACGACTGGCTCTGCTCAGCCAGTAGGATGTATCCACGACCACCTTCCCCGCCCTTCCTCTTGTGGAGGATGCCGTGATGGCTGCTTTATAAGCAGCTGAGGAGAACTCAGCCTTTTACCGAAATGGGGAGAGATGCACAGTGGTCAGCGGGGCGTGATTCTGTGCCCATATAGGAGAAGCGGACACACAGTAGCCCTACACCGTGGGAGGATGCAAGCTTCCAGTGAGACCAGCGATGGTCAGATGGATTAGTGCCAGGGGGACCAATGTGTGCCTGGAGCTGAGTTAGCACAGGGGAGGCTGCGTTCATCCATGACCTCCCGTCTTCCTGAAATGGTTTTGCAACAGGGCTGCCATTGGGGCCCTTTCTCTGGTTTCACCATCAGACGCTTCATCAGTCCAGTCTTTCTTGCCACTCTTGCAGGTATTCAAAGAACATTTTGGGTGCTGGAGAAGCAAAACATTCTTTCAGCACTGGTGAATTTTCCATTCAAACCCAGCCAAGGCTCCGCTGAAGGGGAGAACTAGCCACTTCTCGAAGCTGTCAGACTTAGTGCTGGGAAGGCGTTCCTCCATGTGGTTTGGAGGCATCCCAGTGAGGGGAGAGCTGCAGGAGTGGGGGCGGGGTGGGGGGATGGGAAGGTAGCAGCGACAAGGATCAGGCTGCAGGCAGAGCATGTGTCTAAGGGAGACACACCAGCAGATCTCTGTGCTCCTGCCCAGAAAGGAAAGAGGGAGCAGGAGATGCGGCTCCAACTCTGGGTGGGTATAAAGCAGGCTTGCCACCCCTAACCTGTCTGACAAATCAGACTCCGCATGCTTCATGCATCAGCTTTGCCAAATTTGATTCAAGTTGTTGTATTGTTTTATCATTTTCCTAATTTGCAAAGAAACAGATATGATAAAAATGTAAACAAGAGGTGCTATCAAGCACTTTAAAAGGAAAGAAGCCATTCCCCAGACATAATAGAGCAAACAAAGGTTTATAGCACATATTTTTTTTTTTTTAATTTTACTTGAAGTCAGGTAACGAATACGTGGAGCTAAAGCGGTGATTATTTTGTTTTGAATTAAAATTAATTTGTCTATTTATTAGACAAATTAACAAATTAGACAAATTAGACAAACTCTAAATTATATAGGAGAAAAACCGTGGATCTTTAATCATCCTCCAATTTTGGAGAAAAGTTTTTACTGTTTATTCACGAAGCACTTTTGAAAGCAGGAAAGTGCAAGATGAAGCTGACTAGGAACTGAGCTGACGTTGTTTCTGGCCTCGTGGTTTTGTCTTCCTGAGCTTAGATACTGACTTAGTACCACGGACAGCCTGGGGCTGGAGAAACTTGACACGAGGAGTAGGATCAAACATGTGGACGCCCAACATCCTTAAAATGGAAAGTATTTCCGAATGTGGAAGATCAGGAAGAAATTTACAGTGTGGGATGACAGATCACAATGGCTTGAAAGCTCTGATAAAACGATGATGACAAAGGTTAAAACTCTGTTTTTCCTTTTCAGAGCACAGATTATGAAGTTGCTAGAACAATGATCTGCAGTTTCTCTCCCTAAAATCCTCTAGTGTAGAATTTTTCTGAGTAAGTCACTGTTATCCTTACATTTCATTTTTATCTTGGCTTGCTTGACACCTGCCTTTGTCAGTAACATTCACATGGTCTGTTTTTCTCTCTGCGTGTGTGTTTTATGCATACGTAGCTTCTTCACAAGTTTATATATACAGAAGTTACAGGGAAGAGGTAGGAGTAATAAAATCTTCATTTATGCCAAAATCTGGAAAACTAAAAGGATAACTGTAAAGGAGAAGGAGGAATGTCTGGCACACAGTAGGCACTCAATAAATGGTTGTTGAATGGGTGAATAAGGGAAACTCCTCCTTCATTAAAAGATTATTGCTATTTCATAGGGAATTACATAAGTGAAAAAGATTATGGCACACAGTAACTACATAATGTTATTCTTTTGTGTGTTTTTTTAAAGTTTTATGTATTTATTTGAAAAAGAGAGAGATCAGGGGGGAGGGGCAGAGGGAGAAACAGACTCCCCATTGAGCAGGGAGCCCAATGTGGGGCTCCATCCCAGGACTCCGGGATCATGACTTGAATCGAAGGCAGACGCTTAATCGACTGAGCCACCCAGGGGGCCCTACAATGTCATTCTTACAATATCCTTGGGAAATGAGTAGGTCAGGTACCTTTGTTACCCCCGTTTGCTGATGCAACTTGGAGTTTGAAGAGTTCTGAGCTTGCTCAGAACTGGTAAGTGTCCAGGCTGAGCCATGGCCCCAGTCAGGCGATTCTGAATTCTGTGTGTTTTGTTGCTTTTGATTTGTCCTCTGGGTGCCTGTGTGTGTGTGCACGCGTGCGTGTATGGTGAAGTACCCTAGTCTTCAGCAATGGCTACGGCTATGGTCTGAGTGTCTCTGTTTTCCCAGAATTCATTTGCTGAAAATCTAATGCCCAAGCAGATGACAGTGGAAGGTGGGGCCTTTGGGAGGCGACTAGGTCATGAGGACAGAACCCTCACGAATAGGATCAGCATCCGAATACAAGAGGCTGCGGAGAGCTCCCTTGCCGTTCTGCCCTGTGAGGACACAGGAAGTCTGTGACCCAGAAGGAGGCCCTCACCCAACCATTGCGGCTTCCTGATCCTGGACTTCCAGCCTCCAGAAGTACAAGAACAAAGCTGCTGCTGTTCATAAGCCACCCCGCGTGTGGATCATGGTTCCAGCTACAGCAGTGCCAACCGGGGTGCTCGCCGCTGTAGGCCAGGGCACGACTCTTTAATTTACATCTGTTCCCAGTTTTCAGCTTCCTCTTCACCCCTCACTTTGTAACGTCCATTCTACGTCACATCACTTGTTCAGGAATAGTCACTGAAAAACAAGCTCTTTGAAAGGAGAAAGGGGAATAAAAACAGATAAACAACAAGATTTATTGCAAAGCTGTGGGCCCACTGCCTTTGTGTTGGGGAATTTTCATCTCCTATGCCTGTCCTTTTACACATGTGCGACACATTTCAGAAGGACGTAAGTGGGTTTAATGATAACAAACATTCATGCTTCCACATCTCCCTTCCGCTCTGTGATGGGCTCTTGATTCTTCATGTGGGAATGACAAGTGGAACCACAAGCAGGCAGGACAAAGAGGCAGTAAGGAGTTTCTTGGCAGAAGCAGCGACTCAAAGAACTAAAACAAAGTCACACACCAGGGTGATGTTGTTCCTGGACCTTGGAGAAAACAGCTGAGATGAAGAGGTCTGGGTTTGACCAGGGAGAGCCTCTTTCTGAGTGCGACCTTTCCCTTCAGCATGCAACCTTTGTAGACAATAGAGCATAATCTCCGCTTTCAAACTATGACTGCCCCTCCCCCTTCGTTGTCACACATTTGTGTAAGACTTCAGATCTGCAGATATATTATATTCTTAACCTTTTCTGCAATCCAGGAGTTGACCACGGGGAGAATACAGGAACATTTTGTTTATGTAATGTGTTGTGCCTGAGAACTATTTGTGCTTTGGAGGTGTCCGTTCTGCCTGCTGCTCTGGCCCAGCAGCAAGGGCCTAAGTGCTCACTGCCTTGGGAGCTCCTGCCTCCAAGGAGAAGGACTGCAGAGAGCTGCTAAGCCCACTTCAGGGACCTGGTACATAGAAGGGTTGCCTGACTTCCCAGGGGCCCATGTGAACAGGCTCGATCTGGAGATCTGGCCTTATTTGTGCCAGGGAGGAGGAAATGAGCCTGAGAAACCCCCTTAGCCACAGCCCTCTCTCAGGGAAGCAGCCAAAGGTACCCAGGCTCCTTTGCTTTCCTTCATGGTGCCCTGGTGACAGCAGATAGAACAAGACACTGCACACACTAATCTAACAATGGTAACCATATACAACAGATAAACAAGGTCTCATGACCTCTGAGGTAGCCAGGCTCCTTCATGAATACTGACTGTGATCTTCTCTTAGGAAGTTTTAATACCCCCCCTAACACATAAGCACACACACACACAGACACATACACAGAGACACACACATACAGGGCAGTGAAACAGAGGGGGTAAAGGAGGAGCAAGAAGACACAGAAACTGAGTCAAAGACTGCAAAACCCCTGAAGTAGGGAAAGAGGGAGTCTCTGACAAGATAATCTAGTCACTGGAGCTGCCCCAGTATTTTGAGCAGTGATAAGCTACTGTTCTTTTCTGGATCGCATTTTTCTTTACCTTTACTATACCTGTGTTGAGGTATAGTTCACATGCAGTAAATTACATACATTTATCAAGTAAAATACGATAGGTTTTGACACATGCATGCACCTGTGAGATCATCATCACAGTCAACATACTAAACATGTCCATTTCTCCCAGAAGTTTCCTCTTGCCCCTTGGGAATCCTTCCCTCCTGCCCTTCCCTGTCCTCTCTCACTTTTCCTAGCCAAATCATCTACTTTGTGCCAGTATAAAGTAGTTTGCATTTTCCAGGATTTTATATTAGTGGAACAATACAGTGCATGCTCTTCTTATCTCTCATCTCTCATGCAGCATAATTTTGAGGTTCATTCATGTTGTTGCATGTATCAATAGTTATTCCTTTTTATTGTTGAGAAGTGTACCATTGTATGAACAGTTTTGGTTTTTCAAAAAATCCATTCACTTGTCGATGCACATTTAGGTCATTCCCAATTCTCTGCGATTACAAATAAACTGCTATGAACATTTGTATACAAGTCTGTGTGTGAATATGTGAAACATTTCATATGTTTATTTGCTATTTTATATCTTAATATACTGTAAGTCAAAGCAAAAATAAAAGGGAAAGAGGGTATTTTGAACTGAATAAAAATGAAACTACAACATATTACAGCTTGTAGGGTGCTGCTAAACTGTTACTTTGGGGGAAATTCATAGCACTAAACACCTATAAGAGAAAAGAAGATTTTTTGAAAATTTGAAACCTCAGCTTACACATTACAAAACTAGGGGGAAGAAAAGCAAATGAAGTCCAAAATATGGAGAAGAAAGGAAATAATAAAGAGCAGAATGGAAATTAGTGAAATTGAAAATAGAAAAACAATGGAGAAAATCAAGGAAAGCAAAAGTTGGTTCTTTGAAAAAGAAAAAGATCAAATATAACCAGTGAAGCTGAGACCACATTGATTGGGAATAAAAAAGAGAAAGCATGAATTACCAATATTGGCAATGAGAGAGGTGTCATCAGTAAGAATTCTACAGATACTAAAAAGATAATGAACGAATACTATGAACAGGTTATGCCAATATGACAACTTATATGAAAAGCACCAACTTCATGAAAGATACAAACGTTCAGAGTTTATTAAAGAGCAAAGAGATAAGCTAAACAGACTGTATCTATTAGAGAAATTAAATTTGAGGTTAAAAATTGTCCTGCACACACATCCAGAATCCAGGCCCAAACGCCTTCACTGATGAATTATACCAAATATTTACAGAATCAATAACAGCAATTCTGTATAAAATCTTCAAGAAATTGAAAGGAAGGAAATGTCTCCCAATTCATTCTATGGGGCTAGCCTTAATCTGGTGTAAGCAAAAACATTATAAGACAAAGCATGAACATCATAAGAAAAAAAATGCATAGCTGGAAAATTTAACAAAATTTTATAAAATCAAATCCAACAATATACATCAAAACAATGCATCATGACCAAGTGAGGCTTATCACAAGAATGCCAGGTTAATAATACCTCTGAAAATCAATCAGTATAATTCACCATGATAGATTGGGGAAAAAAGAGAAAAGAAAAGAAGAAAAATTGTCCGATTATCTTAATAGATGCAAAAAAAGTATCTGACAAAATTTAACATTCATTCCTCATAAAAACTCTTGGCCACTTAGGACTAAGGGACAACTTTCTCAATTTGATAAGGGGCATCTGGAGCTAACATCATATTTAATGGTGATATGTTGAATACTTATCCTCTAAAATAAGGAACAAAACAAGGATGTCTGCTCTCACCACTTCTATTCAACATTTCACTGAAGGTTCTAGATACGTAATACAACAAAGAAAGGATATAAGAGGCATGTAGCCTATAAAGGGAGAGATAATACTATCTGTATTCATAGGTACTTGATCATCTATATGGAAAAAATCTTATGGAATCTACAAAAAGGCACTAGAACTTATAAGTAAATGCATGGTATAAGATTAATATATAAAAATCAATTGCAATTCTTTACACTAACAATCAGAAACAGAAAAAACAAACCCTACCATTTACAATCATATCAAAATAGGAAATATTTAGAGATAAATATAAAGAGATAAATCTAGTAGGTAATGTGCAAGACTTGTAACTGGAAACCATGTAACATTTCTGAGAGAAACGAAAAACTTAAACAAAGATTTATGAATGTGAGATATATATCACACATTCATAAACTGGAAGACTCAATGTTGTTAAGATGTCAATTGTACCTAAATTGATAATAGATTCAAAGTTACCCCAGTCAAAATCCCAGCAGAACTTTTGTAGATGCTGATTTTAAAATTCATTTTGAAATGCAACAAACCTAGAATAGCCAAATAACTTCGAAAGGACAAAAGGAAAGTTGGAAGACTTACAGTACTGACTTCAAGATTTATTATAAAGCTACAGTATCCAAGATATTGTGGTAATAGCATAAAGATAACAATGTTCAATATATGTGCACTTAATAACAAAGCTACAAAACAAAATGACAGTAATGCTGATAAAACTTAAAGGAAAAATAGACAAATCTACAACTGTATTTGGAGATTTCAACATTCTTTCAGTAACTGACAAAAAAAAGTAGATAGAAAGGATATAAAAGAGAACAGAAAGATATAAATTAACAACTTGACCTAATTAACCTTATAGAACACTATCTGCAAAAACTGCAGAGTACTCATGCTTAAATGCATATGGAATATTCACCAATACAGACTGTATGTTGGACCATACAATGAGCCTCAGTAAATTTTAAAAAGAAAGAAAGAGAGAAATCCTACAGACTATAATAGAATTAAATTAGAAATTAATAACAGAGCTACCAGTTTATTAAAAGACCTCTGATTTATTTGGAAATTAAACAACACACTTCTAGATAACCTGTGGACAAAAGAAGAAACCAGAAGAAAATGAGAAGATATTTTGAACTGAATATGAATGAAAACAGAACATACAAAAAACTTGTGGGATGCCTCTAAAGCAGGGCTTGAAGGAAATTTATAGCTTTAATACTTACACCAGAAAAGAAAAAAAATGATGAATTTTTCATTTTAAGAAGCTAGAAAAAGAGCAAATTCAACCAAAGCAAGAGAAATAATAAAGACATGAAACATAATAAATTAAGACAGAAAATTTATGATAGAGAAAGCCAATGAAGCTAAAATTTGGTTCTTTGACAAGTTTAGTTAATGAGAAACACCAAGACTTAACAAGTAAAAAAGAAAGTGCAAATTACCAAAATAAGGAATTAAGAAGTGAAACTACTTGAGACTTTCAAAATTCAAATGCCTACAGACAATCAAAGGGTCAAAAGGGAATATAAAGTACGAATTAATGCTAGTAAATTCAACAACTTAAATAAAATGAATAAATTTCTTGAAAGATATAAATTAACAAAACTGACACAAGAAGAAAAAGTAAGTCTTAATAGACTAATATTTATGAAAAATATTGAATTCATAACTTAAAACCTGTTCTCTATGGAAAGCCTAGCTGGTTACATGGGTAAGTTCTACTAAACATTTAAGGAAAAATAACACCAAACCTAAACAATTTTTTTTTCAAAAAATAGTAGAGGAGATAATACTACCCAATTTATCTTATGAGACCAGAATTACCTTGGCACCAAAACTAATGACATTACAAGCAAACTACAAACCGACCCCCCTGATGAATGCACAAACCTAATCAAGGAACGAGCAAATTTAATTCAGTGACATATAAAAAGTCAATACCTCACAGTCAACTGATATTTGTTTCATAAATATAAGATCAGTTCAAGATTTGAAAATCAGTATTGGTTACTATAACTTACCAGATTAGAAAAATAAAGGAAAAAATCACAAATCTCCATAGAGAAAAAAAGATTTGTCAAAATGTAACACCCATTTATTTAAGAAAAAAAATCTCCCAGCAGACTGCAAATAAAAAGAAACTTTTTCAGTCTGATAAAGGGCATCTACAAAAAACCTGCAGCTGACATCTTACTTAGGGGTGAAATCTGAAAAATTTCCCCCTAAGATTAGAAACAAAGCAGAGATGCCCACTCGCACTATTTCTACTTAACATTGCATGGGAGGTCCTACCCAGGGTAATAAATCAAGTAAAAGAAATAAAGTTCATATAGATTGAAAAAGGATGAAAAAAGTGTCTTTGTTCATAGACAACATGTTATATACATAGACAGCCCTAAAGAATCTATATAAAACCACTAGAACGAATAAGTGAGTTCAGTAAGGTTGTAGAATTCAAAGTCAATATACAAAAAGTAATTGCATTTCTATATACTGGCAATAAACTTCTTTTAAAATGAACTTCAATATCATTTAGAATAGCATGTAAAATTAACAAAAGATGTGTAAAATCTGTATACTGACAAAACACAAAAATACAAAAACATTGCTGAGAGACATTAATGGGGATCTAAATTAAATGAAGAGTTATACCATGATCATGGATTGGAAGACTCAATATTGCTGAGGTGATGGTTCTCCTCAAATTAATCTACACGTTCAACATGATCCCAGTAAAACCCAGTACACTTTGTGTGTGTGTAGAAATTGGCATGTCATTTCTAAAATTTATTTAGATATTCAAAGAATGTAGAATAGCTAACATAATCTTTAAAAAGAAGAGCCATACTATAAAGCTGCCTCATATACACACCATGTGCTACTGGTGTAGAGATACACAGCTCAACGAGTTCAGAAATAAAACTGCACCTTGAGAGCACAGTGCCAAAGCAATTCGATGACATAATGAAAGGCTTTTGACAGACAGTGCTGGAACCACTGGATATTCATACAGAGAGGTGACCTTCAACCTAAACCTCACACTATACACAAAAATGAATTAGAGATGGCTAATATATCTGAACGTGAAAGGGGGTGAAAAACAGCCCTTGGAGGGTAAAAAAATCTTGGATGTTACAACAACAGTTTGTGGCCCTCCAAAGGGTCATAGTACAAGAACAGATATACATTGTATCTGTGGATATTAACATATTTCATGTGAGGGGACTGGGCTGCTTAGAAAGAGAATATCTAAAAAGACGCCCGTGGAAATACTGTTGGTATGAATTGTGTCTCCCAAAAAACATGCTGAAGTCAAGCCCTGGTATCTGTCAAAGTGATCTTGTGTGGAAATAGGGTCTTTGCAGATGTAATTAAGAAGCTAAGGCGAGGTCACACTGGAGTAGGGTAAATCCCTAATACAATATGACTAGTGTCCTTATAAGAAGAGGAGAAGAGATATAGAGACAGACACACAGGGGAGAAGGCCACTGTGAAGACAGAGAAGAGACTGCATGAAATGTTACAAGCTGAGGATTCCCGGCAAACCAGCAGAAGCTAGCCAGGGGGCAAGGAAGGATCCTCCCCTAGAGCTGTGAGAGGGAGCAAGGTTCTGTCAACACCTTGATTTTGGAATTCTATCCTCCAGAACTCTGATAGTATACATTTTTATTGTGTTAAGCCCCCCAGTTTGTTACTTTGTTATGGAAGCCTTAGGAAACTCACATGGGGGACAATAATGTAAAAAAGGTCAGGAAACTTTGTTCTAGAAGAAAACATAGGAGAATATTTTTGTAACTTTTTGTAACTTTTGGTTAGGCAAAGATTTCTTAGATGGATCCAGAGAGCACTAGTCATAAAGGAAAAAACCAATGAAAAATAGGTTTTCATCAAATTATACACTTCTAATCACCAAAAAGTTAGACCTGTTAAGATCATCGTTAAGAAAATGAACAGAGAATTCACAGACCAGGAGAAGTATTTGTAATAGACAGCTAACGAAGGACTTATAAACAGAATATATGAAGAACTACAATTCAATAATAAAGACGCAACTCAATTTACTAATGAGCAAAAGACTTAAAAAGTTCACAAAGGAAGAGATACGAAAAGTCAGTAAGCATTGCAAAATATTGAAAATAATGCTAAATATTATTAGGCATCAGAGAAATGCAAATTAAAACCACAATGAGGTACCACAACACAGCCACTTGTATGGTACAATTAATAAGACTGAGGACTGCAAGTGTGGGCCAGGATGTGGAGCTATGGGAGTGCACACCTGTTCTGCCATTTTCTCATTTAGTTAAACATGTCTATCCTATGTCATTGCAATTCCACTTCTAGGTGTTGACTGAACAGAAATGAGTAAATATACAGCAAGAACTGTGCACAAATACTAATAGTCAAAACCTGAGAACAACTCAAATGTCCATTGTCAGGAGAATGGATCAGTAGACTGTAGGGCGTTTATTCAATGCCCACTACTCAGCAACGAAAAGGAAGAAATGACTGATGGTCTCAACAACACAGATGGAGCTTGAAAACATTTTGCTGAGTGAAAGAAGCCACACCCAAAGTGTACTCTTCTATTTATATGAGGCTCTGGAACAGAAACCCACTCTATAGTGACAGAAATCAGACTGGTAGATTCCTGTCTGGAGGGACATTTGAGGGGTTTACGTCAAAGGGGTACACGGAAACTTTCTAGTGATGAAACAGTTCCACAGCCTGAGGGACGTGGAGGATAAGTGTGTACGTGCACAGGTTAAAACTCATCAAGCTAATAAAGTAGTTAATGTCTGTGCGTTTTACTGTTCTACTCGGAGGAGGTCAGGGAATGGCCATTTTCCCTGATGTGGCTGGTCAGCATGGAGAACCCTAGTCAGGTGGGTGGGCTCCTAAGTGGAGGAAGCACTGAAATTTCTCAGAGTGGAAACCTCTTGGCCTTTTGATAGCTGTGTGGATGCAAGGGCAAGAGTCATGGCAGGATGCGGGCAGCTCAGTGCCAACATGTAAAGCCTATGTTCTCCTGTTTCCAGAACCATCTCCCCAGAAGCCTAAACTCTCTTACACATCCGGTTGTTGTGTAGGTAAATCAAAGGGAGCCCATCACGAGCCTGTGTAAAGAAAGTCAATTCATACATTGGAAAGTCTTAGTAAAAGTAGTGAAAGGGTCTAAAACTCCCATACAGTTACAAGAATGCTGACAGCATTGAAACAAACCCTTTCCCCAAGGGACCCTAAAGTTTCTCTTCAAAAGCTTGCATTTGGCGTGATGATTACACTTGTTTTCTTCCCATTTCTTGTTCACAATGATTTTCCTAAGGAAAGTGGCAATCTACTCTCTACCACTTGTTTTCCCTTATCTTATATGAAAAAGGTACTTTGCTTTCTAATTCCTTTTATATAACTGATTTTAATTAGTGGTGATAACCACCCTCTTCCTCTCCAGCACAAAGACCTGGTTGGAGAAAAGCCACAGCTAGTCGCTAACGAGCACACATTGTTAACGGCTCAGAGCTAACATCGCCAGGAACAAACTGAGCTGTGAGCTTACGGTGAAGTCCCACTTATCATTTTCACCCTATTTCAGCAGCATCTCAAAAGCAATTTATTTCATTGATAGGTGATATGATTGGTGGATTATTTAATATTTCTTTGTCAGCTTGTAAAGACTTTCTTTATTGTAGCTCAGTGGTTAGAATGGCATTATATCCAGAACCTAGCACGTGATACAATATTATCCATTATATATATCTCAAATTACATTCCAAACTGTTTTTCAACCAATGACAACAGCATGTATCTGTAAATTGTTCTTACAATGAGGTGACATATGCTCAGCTGAAAGCAAATTGTCCCTCCTCTGAGTCCTGCTGAACGTGGTGCCCTTCCTGGCCTGGGGTTAGAGCTGGTAAGCTGTCAGGAGTGCAAGTCTGCAACGCCCAAACCTGTTTGTACTTAGGGAGTCAGCAATCTCTCCATCCCTCAAGGTGGCTGTTTCCTAACGTGTAAGTCTCACTTCTCTCCTGGGAGGGTAAGACAAGCGATCATTTAGGTGGGGGCTCTAGCGGAAGAGATCTACTCATGTGGGAGTGTACCCCGTGGCCCATCGTGTGGCTAGTTTTGACTGAGCTCTATCGTGGGGTCTTTTGACTCTTCTGTTGACTGTAACCTCCTTCTCTTTCCTTGTTTCTTAACAGAATGCCACTCGGTATAGGCACAATGTAGACACTCAATTTGTGTTTGATGGATAAACTGAATGCCCGCTTGTTTCGATAGTTTCCCTTCTTCCAAGGGATTTACAGAGCTCTCTCCTAGGAGGCACTGAGTTCCACACAATGCTCTGTTCTTTTCGCTGGACCTTTGCCAGTCACCCAAACACTCAGCTTATATTCCAGTCTTTAGTATTGAGGCTTTACAAATTTGTTCTTTACATGTTGGCTAGAATATCCTGGCTGCTCTAAGTATAATCATTATAAATATAAATATAATCTTTACAAATGTACCCTCAGGCACGTGCTCTGAATCTTCTAAAATCTTTTCTCCAGGAAGCCAACATTTATTGATCCAGGCAGTGTGCCCTACGTCCATCATCTAGGTGTTCGACACTCATTATGTAATTCAATCCAAACGAAATTATCCCCATTTCATAGGTTAGGAAACTGCGGACCGAGAAACTTAAGGAATGGATCCAAGTATTTGGGACAGACAGCGTACTACCAGTGCTCTTTTCCACTACTCCTTACACCACAGGTTTCTCTGACAAGGGTTTTTTGAGGATGGTGGGAAGCTTGTTAAATATTACGCACACAGTGCTGACGGAATGGAGTGATTCCCTCTGGTCTCTGAGCTCTACCGGGGAGGTGTGTTAGGTGGGCAGGTCTGGGTGTCCTGACATCTTGTGAGGGCAGTATGACCCATCGCTCTCCACGCCTCGTCACTACCCTCAAAGTCACGTTGTGTTCATCACTCTCCTTTAGAACCACTCGTAAGTGTTTCTTCTTTAAGCGTTTGCAACCTGTGCTTGATTCCGGATTAAGCAGCAGGCTACACATTCCTACGGACTCCATCAGAGCCCGCTGTGTGACGCTCTCACCGGCCTGCTGAGGACTACCCCAGATTTCTGTCATCTCCTGAGTTTTGTTCTTTGGCTTGAGGCAGAGATGCATCACCATCCCAATAACGTCCCCTGGGGAGATACATTTTTAAATAGTGGCTGTACCAGCTCTGAGGAAGCCATAGGATTCACTCTGATAAGCAAAGTTCTTGGAGAATGGAAACTGCGTCACATTTATCTAGGTATCGCCAGCGGCTGGCACAGTCCTGGCACAGAGTCGTCAAGAAGGGCTGGCTTCATAAGGTAATTAGATGTCAGTGTTTGGTACATTAGGAAACAGTGTCAAACTCTAGTACTGCCTGAGAGGAACATCTGTTTCTGGAAAGCCAAATTTACTCCCCAGTTCCCACTTCCATTTCTTTAAGATAGAGCTGAGATAACATAATTGACATTAAAGAGACCATTTTCCCCTACTGCTATTTCACTTTCTTATATATTTCAAAGATGTGACCTGTTGTTTTTCTGGGTACTTCTTATGTTTTCATTTCATACACGATAGTTCCATTTGGGAAGCTATGGAAATGTAAAACTATGAAAATTCATGTGAATTCTAGAAACCTAAGCCTGGACAGAACTATAGACCTAGAGTATGCAGCTATACAAGAAAGTTAAATAAACAATTCTGCTTAGAAGGGTAGGGCTGTTACGAAATACTGGGTGAAGAGACATGTCTTTCTGCCTGAGCTCACCCAAGAACCAAGAGCTGGTTCGTAAGGTTCTCCAGGTCAGAGCCTCACTGATTTCTGATTCCCCAGTGCTTCACAAGCGATGTGAACACAGTAGGAGCTTGGCGAGTGTTCCTGAAAGGATTTATGAGGGGATTCAAGAAGAAATCAATTTTTTTTTTTGAGAGAGAGAGTGGGGGAGGGGCAGAGGGGCAGAGAGATCTCTCTCAGGCTCCATCTCATGACACAGATCACAACCTGAGCTGAAGTCAAGAGTCAGATGCTTAACTGACTGAGCCACCCAGGTGCCCCCAAATGAAGTTTCTTTTAATTTAAAAAATAATCCAGATCAAGAAGCCTGGGGATATAAGAGATCCATTTCTTGGATGTATATTCTTCTTAGGTGTTAGAGGGTGAAGAGAATTGTGGGTCTGTTTGGGTCAAGGTTTCTGCCCTGCGAAGGAAAGACCCCTCAGAGGTGATTGGGCTGTGCTTAGCCCAGCTGTGCCATCTGTCTGTCATGGTGCACCCTCACCCCTCGTGTGTAAGGAGTGTGGTGTGTATTAAGGGATGATGGGGGCGCCTGGGTGGCGCAGTCGTTAAGCATCTGCCTTCAGCCCAGGGCGTGATCCCGGTGTTCTAGGATCGAGCCCCACATCAGGCTCTTCTGCTATGAGCCTGCTTCTTCCTCTCCCACTCCCCCTGCTTGTGTTCCCTCTCTCGCTGGCTGTCTCTCTCGCTGTCAAATAAATAAGTAAAATCTTTAAAAAAAAAAAAAAAGGGATGATGGATCCCATTTGACTGCTTATAAAATACTCAATTTCACTTACTAAGACCGATGGTCAGAAGGTCAGTCTTAACTCATGGCAAAGCTTAAGCAGAGGACACCAAAAACAAATAGAAAACAAGCAGCAGCTGTGTTCTCCATGGTTCTTGATGCTGCTGGCACACCCGGGCTTTGGCAGCGGCCTGACTGCTGCTTAGAATGGCACGGAATAAGAACGCATAGGCAGGAAAGTAAGCGAGGCTCCCCGAGGACTAACACTCTCTCAGACAAAGTAGGAATGGTTTCTGAGAATACTTTGAAAGCAAAATTTAGGGCATTTCAGGAGGAATGTGGTCCAAAGTTAGGATTCTTGCTTCTTCTGTCTGAGTGAGGGGTTTTCTTCTTTCACCACCCCCATCCCCAATCTTCTATCACAGATTTACCTATCACCGTCCATCTGTCCATCATCTGTGTGCGGTGTATCTCTCATCTATCTACCTACCCATCTATCCCTCTACTCAATGAAGTGGGATGAAATCATTTACAAAATTATGCATATAAGATTATTTTAAGAACCAGGCCAACCCTGACTTTATTACTATTGTTTCAAACACTCACATTTGTTTAGCTTCTACTGCTTAAAACACTTATTTTCTTACAGTATGTAGTGCTCATCTGAACAAACCCCTTCAAGTCTTGTTTGCCCAAATATATATATATTTTTTTACATTTATTAGGTCTTCTTCATTAGATTGTATGTTTATATTAGGACAATGATTTCTTTGTGTTCCTTGCTGTTTCTCTAGACCTAGCATAATGCCTTTATTGTTAGGTGCTCATAAAGATTAAATGTAAGATTACAGGAACAAAAGAATGAAATGAATAAATGAGTTTAGTAAACGTATTTGAATCCAGAAAAATATTTTCTACGCTAATACCTATTAGTGTGGGTCTTGGAATAGGACAGACATGAGTATATGTGCATCCTACTTTTTATTAGCTGTGGGAATGTGGATGGATGCCATCTTCTCAAAGCTAATTTCTTCATCTGCGAAACATTTTAAATAAAAATGCATTTTGATCATCAAAGCTGGTTCCTTGGTCTCTACTAATTATCTTTCTTTATTGCCTGCTAATTCTATCCCCTTTTAGCATTATGAATATGCAAATCTGGCATAGTCCCAGGGAAGTTTCACTATAGGTTCAAATTTTATGTTTCAGAAAGTATTTTGATTAGGAAGCTACTCCTCAGTAATCATTCCGCTTAGTTTTTTGTGGGGAATTATCTGATATTAGACAAAGGATTTAACATTTTAAGAAAATGATGTGGATCTTAATCTAAGCAAGATATGATCTCAGTACACTTAATTCCCAAGACCAATGCATTAGGTCTGTGGAATTTAAATCAAAGTAGTTTGTGCACGTGTCCCGGGGCCTCTTGTGGAGCTTGGTTCTGGGCGGGGGAGTAGTCCCTCTCCTTAGGTGAGGAGTCATTAGGGGGCATTCAGCCTGGGTCTCACATTTGCCAAGATCCACCACTTTACAGTTTTAGATATTGTCGTAATCATGTGTTAAATGTGCTGATTTGTTAAATATAATATTTAAAGTAATATTCCACAAATTTTCTAACTATTTTTTTGCCATTTGTGTTTAAAAAATATTATTAAATCCTCAAGAAATAGAAATGACTTGCTTTCTCTCAACTTTTGAAAACCCTGTCAGGTCTGTGAGGCCAGATTTGTGTTTCTGTGACCAACATTTTCATAAGAAGGTATGGTTTTACACAGGCCATACAACTGCTTGGATTCCTTTTATCTCAGAAAAGTGAGGAAGAGATCTCTTTGCCACGTTGCCTTTTTTTTTTTTTTTAGTTTTTTTTTTTTTAATTTTATTTTATTATATTGTGTTAATCACCATACAGTACATCCCCAGATTCCGATGTAAAGTTTGATGCTTCATTAGTTGCGTATAACACCCAGTGCACCATGCAATACGTGCCCTCCCTACTACCCATCACCAGGCTATCCCCTTCCCCCACCCCCTCCCCTCTGAAGTCCTCAGTTTGCCTCTCACAGTCCATAGTCTCTCATGTTTCATTCCCCCCTCTGATTACCCCCCTTTTCTTTATCCCTTTCTTCCCCTACCGATCCTCCTAGTTCTTATGTTCCATAGATGAGAGAAATCATATGATAATTGTCTTTCTCTGCTTGACTTATTTCACTTAGCATTATCTCCTCCAGTGCCGTCCATGTTGCAGCAAATGTTGAGAATTCGTTCTTTCTGATAGCTGAGTAATATTCCATTGTATATATGGACCACAGCTTCTTAATCCAGTCATCTGTTGAAGGGCATCTCGGCTCCTTCCATGATTTGGCTATTGTGGACAATGCAGCTATGAACATTGGGGTGCATATGGCCCTTCTCTTTACTACGTCTGTATCTTTGGGGTAAACACCCAGTAGTGCAATGGCTGGGTCATAGGGTAGTTCAATTTTTAACTTTTTAAGGGACCTCCACACTGTTTTCCAGAGTGGCTGTACCAACTTGCATTCCCACCAACAATGTAGGAGGGATCCCCTTTCTCCACATCCTCTCCAACAATTGTTGTTTCTTGCCTTGTCTATCTTTGCCATTCTAACTGGCGTAAGGTGGTATCTCAGTGTGGTTTTGATTTGAATTTCCCTGATGGCTAATGATTTTGAACATTTTTTCATGTGTCTGTTAGCCATTTGTATGTCTTCATTGGAAAAGTGTCTGTTCATATCTTCTGCCCATTTTATGATTTGTTTATTTGTTTCTCGTGTATTGAGTTTGAGAAGTTCTTTGTAGATCTTGGATACCAGTCTTTTATCTGTAGTGTCATTTGCAAATATATTCTCCCATTCCGCAGGCTACCTCTTAGTTTTTCTGTTTCCTTGGCTGTGCAGAAGCTTTTTATCTTGATGAAGTCCCACAAGTTCATTTTCTTTTGTTTCTCTTGCATTTGGAGATGTGTCGNTTTGGAGATGTGTCGTGAAAAAGGTTGCTCTGGCCGATGTCATAGAAGTTGTTGCCTATGTTCTCCTCTAGAATTTTGATGGATTCCTGTCTCACATTGAGGTCTTTCATCCATTTGGAGTTTATTTTTGTGTATGGTGTGAGAGAGTGGTCAAGTTTCATTCTTTTGCATGTAGCTGTCCAATTTTCCCAGCACCATTTATTGAAGAGACTGTCTTTTTTCCACCGGATGTTTTTTCCTGCTTTATCAAAGATTAGTTGCCCAAAGAGCCGAGGGTCCATTTCTGGGTTCTCTATTCTGTTCCATTGGTCGATGTGTCTGTTTTTGTGCCAGTACCATGCTGTCTTTGTGATCACAGCTTTGTAGTACAGCTCGAAATCCGGCATTGTGATGCCCCCAGCTTTGTTTTTCCTTTTCAACAATTCCTTGGAGATTCTGGGCCTTTTCTGGTTCCATACAAATTTAAGGACTATTTGTTCCAGTTCTTTGAAAAATGTCCTCGGTATTTTGATTGGGATAGCATTGAAAGTGTAGATTGCTCTGGGTAGTATGGACATTTTAACTATGTTAATTATTCCTATCCATTAGCATGGAATATTTTTCCATCTTTTTGTGTCTTCCTCAATGTTTTTCAAGAGTGATTTATAGTTTCTAGAATATAGGTCCTTTACGTCTCTGGTTAAGTTAATTCCAAGGTAACGCATGGTTTTTGGTGTTATTGTAAATGGGATGGATTCCCTAATTTCTCTTTCTTCAGTCTCGTTATTCGTGTATAGAAATGCAACTGATTTCTGGGCATTGATTTTGTATCCTGCCACCTTACTGAATTGCTCTATAACTTCTAATAGTTTGGGAGTGGATTCTTTTGGGTTTTCCATATACAATATCATGTCATCTGCGAAGAGAGACATTTTGACTTCTTCTTTGCCGATTTGGATAACCACTCTCACCACTATTATTCAACATAGTACTAGAAGTCCTTGGAACAGCAATCAGACAACAAAAAGGGATAAAAGGTGCCACATTGCCTTTTAACCACCCAGTCACTAGATGATATCCAGTAGTAGGATTAGTGATAGTTACTCTGGATCAAAAACTAAGTACTCTTGACATGTTGCAAGCTATACCTCATCCCTCTGTGCCAGAGACGGGACTTCCCTGTCATTATCTACCAACTGCAGAAGCCTAAGCTCTTAAGAAATCTCATGTGAAATGTTTGCTTCTGGCAGTGGTGAGTTAGGTAGTCTGGACAGAACTGACATATTTCAGGAAGATGTTTTTAAATATGTAGACGTGTCTACTTTTCCATGTGTCACTTTTGCTTTATATGTTTTCAAATCAAATTAGGAACTATATATGTATTGAGAATCTTTATTTCTTCCTATTAAAGAAAACCTTTTGCTATTGTGAAATGACCCTCTAACTGAAGCAATGCTTTTTGCCTTAAAATAATCTGTTATTTGTTATCTTTCTCTACAGCTTTTCTAGATCTACTGGGTTTTTCTTGAGTTGAACTAAAATATTTTGTGATATTCAGTAAGGTTCATAGGAAGCCAGATTACCCTTATTTTATCCTAATACATTTGCTATTGATGCTCTGTGAAGTGAACAACTGTGATATTTTCTGCTCTGTATCCCTATTTATATGGCTGTTGTAAGAGCTGCTTTGTTCTCACATGACCTTACCCCTGTGAGTGAGCATCTGACCCAAACTGAGCCAGTATTTTTTTTTTTTTTCAGATTTTGACTGGAACTGAGAGTGTTGGTCCTTATTTTGTGTTAGCAGTTATAAAAAGTACCTAGGAGATTTTGGTACCCATGTTTCCCATTATGTGGAAGAGAGCCATTTTTAGTGAGAGAGAAGAAAAGTTAGTTGAAAGATGAGGGATGCAAGGAAGGGGTAGGTGGGGTGTCATTTGGGTTGCTAGTTTCAATAGTCCCTGAAAACAGCTCAGTATCTGCTATTTCCAAGTGCTTCACTTGTCTCAGTCTTTCTTGGAGTCAGAGACAATAACCCCAATCTCTTGCTCAAACTAGTTGAAGGGGGATTTCTATCATTTATAACCCAAATAGTTTTTATAAATGTGTTCGGCAATGAACCATCCATTTGGCTATAGGAAGATATTAAGCCATGGTTGTTAGAAAATGAATTTCAGCTAGAGGCTCGGTGGTGCCAGCTACAGCTCTGGAATTTTAAGACAAAAGCTGGTAGGCAGGGTCATCCAGGAATTAGCAAAGTCAGTGTAACTTCTTTTAAGCAATATTGTCTGGAAAAGTGTTTTATCCCATAGGGTGTACACACAAAACCTTACCTTTGGCTTATGACCAAAGCCACTATGTGCAGAACCTGAAATCAGTGAGCACCAGTTGTGAACCATCACCCTACAGGCATCATGCCAACCTCTCTAGGCAAACAGAGTAGTTAAGAGTATGAAAACCAAAAAGAACGTGCATGATTGGAGGTGAGGAAATGAGTTTGAAGTAGCTTTACTCTGAGGCTTTACAGTTCTGTAGCAACATTTGGGGAGTATTTATCAAATCCTATTTCTTCCTCTTTAAAGAACGGAAATTACCTTCAGTCGTTGAAATCGGCTTTGCTCTTTGAAGGCTTGATTTGTGACCCCCATTTCTCTCTCTGGATTCACAGATAGCTGCCCGGTTCCTACGGTCTGCCAGTGGTTGGTTCCACACCCTGTGGCAGCAGAAAAATATCACAGCCAGTAAATCAGAAGGATTCTAAACAGACTCTAGATCCGATATTTGTTTGTGTCTATTTAACTGTAAGAATATTATGCTCTTCTTCTTGTCAAGAGTAAGAGAGGGCTGTTTCAAGGGGGGGTGAAATCATAAGAAGGGAAGCTAAGACATAAGTCAGTCATGAATTACTCTTCTCACTTCTGCCTCTTTGGCCTGTCAAAGTAGCAGGAATTAGGAATTCAGATTATATAATATCATTGGGCTTCAGAAAAATATTTACTCAATAATGTCTTCTGAAACTTAATTTGCAAACTTCAACTCACATTGGGTACAACTCTAAAACACATGATTCAAACTGACACTGAAAACTGACCCAAGTGCCACAAGCAACAAGTAAAAATAAGGATGAAGTAAGTAGTTCCTTATTTAGCCACCATAATTAGAAAATGAAGTATTTTGCATACGTACATTTTCTAAATGACCAAATATTTTTTAAATTACTGAAGCTTAAAATTTTTAGGATTTTTAAAGAAATATTTGTAAGTCAGGTTACGTATTTCTTTGTCTTACTGTGTAGAATAGGGAATAAAATAAAACTTATTTATTCAGTAAATATTTATTAAGCACTTATGATGTGCCAGGTGCCGTGAGAGGTCCCCAAGCTATGAGGAGCAAGACACATATGATCCTGAACCCCATGAAGGCACATCTTAGCCATTTTCTAAGGACTCATGAATTATTATTATTTTTTTAAAGATTTTATTTATTTATTCTACAGAGATAGAGACAGCCAGCGAGAGAGGGAACACAAGCAGGGGGAGTGGGAGAGGAAGAAGCAGGCTCACAGCAGAAGAGCCTGATGTGGGGCTCGATCCCAGAACGCCGGGATCACGCCCTGAGCCGAAGGCAGACGCTTAACTGCTGTGCCTTCCAGGCGCCCCAAGGACTCATGAATTATTATGAATATGCACTAGAGACATGATGTTTCCAAGTGCCTCTGACTTACTCAGGGCTCAACATCTTGTTAGTTTTGTCGTGGTGAAATCCAACAACTTTTTTTTTTTTTTTTTTTGCCTCATGATTTCTTATTTTGGAGTCTTTTTTTTTTTTTTTTTTAAGATTTTATTTATTTATTTGACAGAGAGAGACAGCCAGTGAGAGAGGGAACACAAGCAGGGGGAGTGGGAGAGGAAGAAGCAGGCTCATAGCGGAGGAGCCTGATGTGGGGCTCGATCCCATAACGCCGGGATCACGCCCTGAGCCAAAGGCAGATGCCCAACCACTGTGCCACCCCGGCGCCCCTAATTGTGGAGTCTTATTTGATAAGACTTTCTACACTACTAGGTCACAAAAGAGTTCTCCTATATTTTCCTCTTTTGCTTATCATTTGATCCAGAGTCTGGCTCTGTATGTTGTACAAGGAAGGGATATGGTTTTATTTGTCTTCATATCATCACATCTTTTTTTTTTTTTTTTTTCCTGTAGAGGTCCTGTGTATTCTTTGTTAGGTGAAATCCTAAATATGACATAGGTTTTGTTGCACTTGTAAGTGATATAATATTTCCTAACTGAGTATTATTGGCGTAGAGGAATTCTACTGAATTTCGTTAAGTTGATCTATCTGGCAATAAAGCTAACGTCTCATATCACTTCTTTTTGTTTACCTGTTGATTCTGTTGGCTTTTCTGGTTAGATGATTATATTTTCTGCATATGATGAGAGTTTTAGGTGTGTGTGTGTGGTTTTTTTTTTTTTACACTCTTCATATCTTAGCTTTTTTTGTTGTCTTATAGGTAACTGACTAACCAGGACTTTGGAAAACAATGGTAAGCATCCTTGGTTTGTTTCCAATCTTATTGGAAACTTTAAAAATTTTTCTGCTAAGAATGATGCTTGCTTTAGGTTTTTGGTACTTGATCTTTATTAAGTTAAGGAAATTTCCTTTTGTTATTCCTAGTTTTTTGAGAAGTATTTTAAAATTATATATATTCAATTTTATCAAATTATTTTTTCTGTACTAGTGAGATAATCCTATGATTTATGTCCTTTAGTTTATTCATAGTGTGAATTATACTGACATATTTCTGATGTTAAACCAACCTTGGGTTTCTGGAATAAAACCCACGTAAGCATAGTGTAGTATTTTTAATACTTTTGGGTTTGCTTAGCAAATATTTTTATTTAGGATCTTTTACCAATGCTCCTGCGTAGCCCTGTAATTTGCCTTCTGTGACCTGTTCTTACCTACTTTGGGAATCAAGGTTAAACTAGTCTCATAAAAAGCACCGAACAATGTTTCTTATTTTTCTACATTTTATAATGACGTATAAAATAAGGATATGTTCTTTGAATATGTGATACAACTTATCTATAAAATTATCTTGAAGCTTGAGACTTTTGTGGTGTGGAGAACCTCACTGCCATTTCACTTTTTAAATTATTTATTTGGGTTTTTAATTTGTTTTTGAACCAATTTTGACCATTTTATATTTTTCTTTTTATGTATGTAGTCTGATGAGTCCCTGTGTAACTGCTATTCCCTTACGTCCTGTTGCAGCTGTCCCTGAGAGCTTGTTTGGAGGTGCGAGTGGGGGAGGGCAGCCACTCATATACCCTTGACCGAGGAACGGTCACCCTCTTGGAGCTTCTGCTTCAGCAAGAGGGAGGCGACAGCTGCCTAGCCAGCCAGAGCAGCGGAATCAACCCTGGCCATCAATGGGGTGACAGATGTTGCCGCCAGAGCGACCCCACATCCAGCTGTTCTTCTCTTTTCCATAATGTAATAATTTTTTTGGGTACTTATACAGTATATAATATATAAATTTATGAATTAGGGAATAGTATGTGACATATATACACAACACTATATGAAATACTACATATAAGTTATACACGATATACGATACATAGTACATACAAAGTAAAAATACACTGTATCACATAAGATACTATATGCTTCTATATACACATTCAATTACAATACATAAGTACAATATATAATAGAAAGATGTGTAATAATATACTACATCACGTATAACTGAAAGCTAAAAGCTATTACATATATTATTTATAATTACTACTCCTTTTCATTCTGTATTTATTTCTCTATGCACTGAGGGCCCCCTCTCCCTTTCTGGGCTCCTCCCCTATACAGTCCCACCCTCTCTACCAATGGTTTGTTTCTATCACACATTTCTTCAGAGAACCAGTTTTTGGCAGTTAGTCTTTTCTACTTCTCTTTTGTTCTTTCACTGATTTCTCCCTCCTATCTTTACTGTTTCCTTTTTTGGTTGGCCCTTTGGGGTGTGTACTTATTGCTCCTTTTTCCAGATTCTTGAGTTGAATTCTTAGTATTTGTTTTCAGTCTTGCTTGTTTGCCAGCAAATGTATTCCAAACGAGAAATTTCCCACTAAGCACTTGTTTAACTGTGTTCCAAAAATGTTGGCATGTAGTATTTCCTTATTTCTCAGTTACAAGTATTTTGTAATTTTCCTTCTGGTATTCTTTTTAACCCAAGGGTTATTTAATAGTATGTTACTTAGTTTCCAGGCATAGGAGACTATAAAAAAAAAAAAAGTCTTTAGTTGCTGGGTTCTAATTTTATTGCATGGTGAGCAGAGATATAGTCTGTGTGATGCTGATTATTTGTAATTCCACACAGAGTTTTGTAACTATTCCATGTTTGCTCAAAAACAATGCATATTCTTTGTTGAGTATAAAATTCTATCCCTCTATTGGTTTGAGCTGATTAATCACACTATTTAAGTCTATAATCTTTTGCTTGTTTGGTTTTTTGTTTTTATTTGATTTAAAAGTTTCTGAAAGGGTTGTGTTAAAATCTCCAATTAATTGATTTGCTCTCTAAAGGACAATGCTTACATATTTACAGGATAGATTCTTAGGCACATATATGCTCATTATCTTTATACATTTGATTTATCATTCCTTTTACTAATATATAATATCTCATATAACTCAACTAGGGAAATACCAGGGAAGTGAGAAAATTCTAGATGGTACAAATATGAGGGGGTTTAGTAACCAATCATATGTAAAGGAGAAGGTGGCTCCATGGATAACTCTCCCATTTTTCATCTAGAAATCTGGATGGATGACAATATTAATTACTGTAAGATATACAGAAGGGCCAGAAAGGGTAGAAAAGATGAAATGAGCAAACATTTATTCATTCATTTATTTCTTCGTTAAGTAAATATTAGCAGAGTGCTTATTATATATCAGATAATATACCAGGCATATTTTCCCATAAAGTTTTCAGGCTAAGTTTAAGATAAATTAGTCCCATAATCCCATCAAAGTTTTGCTCACAAAGCACCAAGGTATAAGACAAATCATAATGTAGCTATTCATATGCAAACGATTGAATGTGGTGGGCTTTCTGTAGTGCATAGTGGAAGCTCAGCTCAATAAAATCTCCCGTCATCTAAAGGGAATTCCCAGGCTATAAGTAGGCTTGAGATAATAGATTAGCATGATTTACAAACTATTTGATTCTAAACTAAAAAATATTCAACTTTTTCTTGTAAATGTAATGATCCGAATCTCTTAGCACCAAACTGGACCTACAATATATCTTCTTTGAAGGTTTCAAACTTCAACAAGCACATGAATCACCTGGCTGCTTGATTAAAAACGCAGATTCCTAGACTCCAACCGTAGAGATTCAAGAGGTCTGGAGGGAACCCAAGAATCTACATTTAACAACCCCCTCAGCTTATCATGATACTAAAACTGTATTTTGAGAAATGCTGCTGTACCCTCTACTAATTCAAATGATGAGATTTTAATAAACAAAGAAACAAAATTCAAAAACTTACTGCTGGGAATGGACAATTGGCATAACCTGTAGACTTTTTTGGATGTGATCTTGTTTTTCAGGGATTACAAATTCACTTCTTAAATACATTTAGAACATTAAAAAATGTATTAATCTAATCCAAGGGAAATAATCTTCATAGAAGGTATGAAAAATACAATTTTCTTACATTTCTAGCTACACAGTCTCCAAACTAGCCTCGTTTTCATGCCCACATAAAAGTTTTATTTTTATTTATTTATTTAGGCTTAATTTTAAATTTTTTATTTATCTAATTTTTTATTTAAATTCAATTTAGTTAACATATAGCATATTATTAGTTTCAGGCATAGACTTCGGTGAGTCATCAGTTGCATATAATACTCAGTGTTCATTGGATCACATGCCTTCCCCTCCAGCAACCCTCAGTTTGTTCTCTATAGTTAAGAGTCTCTTATGGTTTGCATCCCTCTCTGTTTTTATCTTATTTTATTTTTCCTTCTCTTCCCCTATGTTCATCTGTTTTGTTTTTTAAAGTCCACATATGAGTGAAATCATATGGTATGGGTCTTTCTCTGACTGACTTACTTTGCTTAGCGTAATACCCTCTAGTTCCATCTACGTTGCTGCAAATGGTAAAATTTCATTCTTTTTGAATGCTGAGTAATATTCCATTGTGTGCATATGTGTGTGTGTGTATACACATATGTGTGTATATATATATATATATACACCACATCTTCTTTATTCATCTGTTGATGGACATCTGGGGTCTTTCTATATTTTGGCTATTGTTGGTAATGCTGCTATAAACATTAGGGTGCATGTGTCCCTGCGAATCACCATTTTTGTGTACTTTGGATAAATAAGGCTTTATTTTTTTTTTCCTGCTAGGAAATCCTGCTAGGGATTTCTCTTTTAATAACATCAGGCTCAGTGACCTCACGGATTCTTTTTACTGCTCCCTTCCACTGTGAAAAGGACTGTCTTGTTTCTTGTTGTTAGTTTCTTGGATTAGGAAAGAGAGAAGTGAGCAATTTTTCTAGTTTTCTCTGTTGGCTGAAAAGATAAAAATTTACTCATTTTGACCCTGCTAAAATATTATTTTCTCCTCTAGAAACTACCAGAAACATGTAGCAAGGCACAGTGTCCTACGATTTCTGAAGTATCTTGGGAACATTCTGGGGAAAAATATCCCATGAACACCCCTATCCATAAGAAGATTTTTTTTCCTTCCCCCATTTAGGAAAACTCTCTAATTTGTTTGCTGCTGACAACTGAAGCAGGTTTGGGAAGCTATTCAACTTTAATAATAAGAGATTCTGTGTAGATTATGATCTGCTTAAATTCAGAACTGCTTTAGGATTCAGACGCAGAAGTAAAATTGAAAATAAGGCTAAAATTGAACCAAGTTTAATACCCATGGTATTAAAGGGATGAAGACAATCATTATGTATTAGCAGACATGGACCTTTGGACCAGGTTAACCAGATTGCCCCCAAACTGAACATTTCGTAGGTAGGGTAATGAACAAGCATTTATAATAGGCCATTCTGTTTAGGCCATCCAGTTAGAAAATTATAACAATTTATAGGAAAGAAATGTACAAGTGATTTTTCATAAAATATTCTGAGCTGACAACTAGATTAAATGGAAAAACATGTAGGAGATTGGAAGAGGGCCATTGCGAATGGAAAAGTACACACTGAACAGAAATGAGCGTCATCAAACACGGGGCTGTGGGGGGACTTGGATTTAATCCAACAACAAATGAAGAGACCCTGCAGCAGAATGAAAGTGAAGACACACTCAAGACTGGAAGACAGAGGAGGACACAGAAGTGCCCACGATTTGAAAACAGAGGAACACATAAGTATTTCCCATAATGAAAAGCAACTGTTATGTTTTAATAACTGTATCTGGTGATTAGCGACTACATCATCTCTCTTATCTGCCGATCTAATAATGTCTTATCAAAGTATTAATGATCTTCACTAAGCAGGAATTGTTAATATTATGCCCAGGTGGGCAGCGAGTGATACTTCCAGACTCCTAAATATTCATTAACGACTTGGTTGATTAGTTGTTCTGGAACTTTGACAGGGACTGGTATTGTTTTTACTGGCTTCTATTTATATCCCTTCCTTTCCTTCTCTTTGAAAACCAGAGGAACATTCAACAGCCTTAAGTTCTGGTTATTGGAAGATACACACTGAAGCCACAGTGAGATCATCGCAAACACACACTGGGATGGCTACAATGAGAAGGCCTGACTGTGTTCAGTGTCGCTGACGATGTGGAGTGACTGTACTCACACACCTGCCGGCGGAAATGGAAGAAGGATGAAAATCACTTTGAAAAACAGTTCAGCACTTTCTTTAAAAGTTAAACATATACTAACCAAATGATCCAGCCGTTGTACTCCTAGGTATTTACCTAACATAGTTGAAAATGTACACACAAAACTTGTGTGCAAATGTTCACAGCTGCTTTGTTTATAACAGCCAGATGCTGCAGACAGCCCTACTGGCCACCAGCAAGTAAATGGCTGCATAAGTTATGGTAGATCTATGCGGTGGAATACTACTCACCAATAAAAAAAAAGAACTATTTGTACACACCACGTGAATGAATCTCAAAATTGCTATCATTTAGCAGTTCTTTCATTAAAAACCAGAAAAAAAAAGAGCCTATATTACTCCATATATTTAAAACTAGAAAATATGAGCAAATCTCTTGTGAAGAAAATAGTTCAATGGTTTCTGGTGACAGGGATGAACAAGAAGGGGCAGATGGAATTACAGAGGGCACAGGAAAATTCTGGGGTGATAAATTCTCGATTATGACATAGTCACATGTCACCAGTAATCAAGTTGCACACTTGAAATATGTGCAGTTTATCGTATGTTAATTATGTCTCAGTAAAGCTGAATAAAACAAAATGAAGTGATTGCCTTTCACCGTTAGCGTCGGGAAAAGACAGAATGCATCTCAGAAGGTATGTATGGGAGGTCCCAGAGCATGCGCAGAAAGAAACTTAAAGGTTTCATGGTCTCTGCTCAAACTGGTTTTACCTATTTTTTTAGCTGACAAATATATAATTTGTAGCTGGCAAGCAAGTGAAATTGTATGATAACCATAAAGGCTTTGGTACGGTGACAGCCACAAAAACAGATGAAGTAAATAAATGTCCTAATAAACATGGTAAAAAAAAAGCACTGACTTAAGAGAAGGATGACCTGACTTCTGGCTGGAGTCTCCTCTGACACGTTAGAGACAAGCTGCTGGTGTTGGACTGGGTGAGCCTCTGTTTTCTGCCCTGAAACTTGATGATCATGTATTCTAACTGCGTGTAGAAACAGAATTGAGGGAAAACCCCCCGTGTTGTGAAGCTTATTTGCTCTAATTTCTAGCATAGACTGCCTGCTGCTTGAACCCAAAGTATATTCCCTCTTAAACCTGTGGTCCTTGTATCAAATGCAGATTCTGAGGCCACAGCCAGGATACTGAGAAAGTCTGAGGCGAGGCCCAGAAAAGTGCAATTTATAAATAGGTGGTCTGAACACCATGTTTGATTCTTTAGTCTGATAACAAAAAAGGACACCTCATCTGTACCATTTCTCCAAATTACAGACTATCACATCGCCTAAACAGCTCCTCAGTGCAAAGACACCTCAGCTTTTTAAAACATAGGGTCTTTCAACATCTTATCCCTTCATGAGGAACACGTTTTAAACCATTTGTATTGCTTCATCTACCAGAAAACTCGGTCAAAAATAGAAACTTTTCACAGCATTTCTTGCTCTCTCACCAGCCTTTGAGTTTACAGATTACTGAGATAATTGCAGTGTCAGAGGATGGGCCCCTGCCCTGCAACTGCTATACATTTTTCTGCAGGCATAATAACCTTGATAAGCTGGTACACAAGCAATTCAATTTCAAATGTGGGCTGGTTAAGGCACTGAGTACCCTAAGAACCTGTTAGAAATAACTGCTACGAGATGTTCTGGGATTAAACTATAATGTTAGCCCAACAGATATCGGCAGGCATTCTTTTCTTTGACAAAACAAGGCAGTGAAATTTATTGTACTATTTAGTAGGGAAAACAAAGCAAAAAACCTGTACAGAAAAAACAAAGAAGCTCTTTTGCTTTTAACGAAGAAACTAACATAAATGCCTTAAAAGAGGGGCTGCTCATCCATGTCTGGACCCCACGGCTGGCGGACTCCCTCCTCTCCTGGGCCCGTCCCCAACCCTTTCTCCAGCCAATCGATTGCAACATCCTTATTGAACTGACCTGCACAGCATCCCCCAGCCTGTTCACTTCTCTCCATGGCCTCTCATCTGGGTCAGACTGTCCTCACCTCTCACCTGACCATTTGCTACAGGCCAGGCTAACGCAGTGTGGTTCTCAAGTTCTGGTCTTCAGACCAGCCGCATCAGCACCACCTCGGGCCTTGTTAGGAATGCAAATTCTCAGGCCCCTCTCCAGAGGTTGTGGGGGTGCAGCCCAGCGATGGCTGATTGAACAAGTCCTACCGGTGGTTCTGATGCTCACTAAAGACTGAGAACCATCGCTCTGAGTGTTCTCCCCTTTGCCGGGTCCCTTCCCAGCCACGGTAGTTTTACCCACTGCTGTCAGATAAAATTTCCAAAGCATACACATGATCATATCACTCTTACGAGTAAGGGCCCTCAACCTCCCTCTTGTTAATACCAGTAACATGGAACATCTCCTGAGCACTTCCTATGTGCTAGGCAGAGCGGCTCCCAGCTGAGCGTAATAAATATTTAAGAAATGTATGAAATGTGGATGTGTGACCACCTACTACTCCCTGTGGTGTCAGCCTGCAATGGTCCCCATCAGGGGTTCTCAGCCTTGGATGCACGTTAGAATCCCCTGGGAGGCTTAATAAAAACTCACCACCCAGGAATAAGTTAAGTGGTTCTTGCATATTTTCCGAAGCTCCCTGAGGCGATGTGTGTGAAACTGGGGTTGAGAGCCAGCCTGTCTGTGACCTATCTTCTTAGCCTCATTCTCCCACAGCTAAGGTGGCTTTGCCCCCATCTGCTGCAGCCACTGCCTTGCCTCTGGCTCCGTCATCCATCTCGTTCTTAGACAAAGGAACATACCAGGGGCAGTGACCTACCTCATGTCTCCAGTGTAGAAACTGCCCTGGCTTCTCTGACATCTACTTTCTACACAGCAGCCAGAGCGAGCTCGTTTCAACCTAAGTTAGACCATGGTCGTCCTCTGCTCAGAACCCTCCAGCTGGCTTCCATCTCATTGACGGGAAAAGCAGAAGTTCCCTCCATGACTTCCGTATCTCCTCCTTTTCCCTCTACTCCGCACACCAATCCACCTGTTGCCTCTCTGGCCTCAGCAACCTCTGCTCTCCCTCCAGCTTTCTCCACTCCAGCCACCTGATCTTCCCACTGTCTCTGAGACACACTTCTGCCTCAGGGTCTTTGCACATGCTGCTTCCTCCACCCACAATCAGTCTCCCCGTTTAGCCACCTCCCTTCTTCCCTTGCCTCTTTTCCATCACAGCTGTCATCTCGGTAGGGCCTACCCTGACCACTTTATTTAAAATTGCTAACATCTTCTCGGTGTTCCCTAACTTCCTTCTTTGCTTCCTTTATCTATGGTGCTTACTATCTACCTCTACCTTGTGCAAACTTCACGAGAACGGGTGCTTTGTCTGCTGCATCCCAGCACTTAGAACAGTGTATGCACGTAGTGAATGCCTAATAAATACCTCTAAAATGAGTAAATGCCTGGCCCCATGGTCAGGCTGTCTATCTCATAGTCCACAGTAGAGCCTGGGCCTCTGTCTTAACCCCTAGGTGACTCTCCTCTCCCCCAGGCCATCTAAGACAGGATCTCTCTTCTGGTCTGGCTTGCAGGGGTGGTAGAACTGCTCTGCACACCACCCAGGGTTGAGATGTCTTCCCTCCTGCCACATCTCCTGGTCCTGCCTCTGGCCTGCCTGCATGCCTCTGTTGGCCCGACTGGCTCAGCCCAATCCTGCTACTTATTTCGACAGTCGCCTACTTGTATGTGGTCTATACCATTCTGGTGGAGGACACCTTTGGGCAGGCCTATACCCATGTTCCTAGCTTGTTGTGTTTATCTCTGGAGCTCTAAGTTCCTTTGCTGACAGAGGACCTGCCCTGTATTACAAACATTTAACCAAGATCAGTTGTTAGTTTCTATTTTAGTCTTTGTTATCTGTTGTCCTTGACTGTAAGCTCAAAAAGAACAGAGATTTCTATTTTTTTGTTGTTTATTATTTCTCCAGTGCCTAGTACAGTGACTGACCCATTGTAGTGCCTAGTACAGTGCCTAGTACAGTGACTGACCCATTTCTCCAGTGCCTAGTACAGTGCCTAGTACAGTGCCTAGTACAGTGACTAGGCACTCCAGTGCCTAGTACAGTGACTAGTACAGTGCCTAGTACAGTGACTGACCCATTGTAGTCACACGCCTAGTTTCTCCAGTGCCTAGTACAGTGACTGACCCATTGTAGTCACACGCTATAAAAATACTTGCTGAATGAACAAATGAGTCCAGTGCCTAGTACAGTGACTGACCAGTGCCTAGTACAGTGACTGACCCATTGTAGTCACACGCTATAAAAATACTTGCTGAATGAACAAATGAGTCCCAGTGTTATTGCTGAAAATCTTCTCTGCCACCACTGAGTCCTCAAGGTATGCAAATTGACCTAGAAAAGCAATGTAAGGCACTGATTCCCATTTGAAGAAGTTACAGAGTGAGCTGCCAGGATTCCTCGTTTGAACCCTTCATCATTCAAACCCTTTGTTGCTTGGTCTTGAAAGAGGAGTAAGCAAGAAATCAATCAAAAGTGTGGAAAGTCACTTTAGGAATGCTAGTCAAGGTATAAAATATCACAAATGGAGTTTCACAGCCATATATTACAAAATCAATGAATGTCTGTCTTCAAATTGGAAAAACTGACATTTAGAGGTTTCCAAATATCCATATGTGAGATGAGATGTAGTACACGCAGATATATAATTGACGTTTTTACTTTTCGTGATGAGACTCAGCCTTAAGGAAATTAGAGCCACTGTAAAACAGGCTACTTTCTCTTACGTTGAAAAAAATGGCCATTTATGATGCCTTTTTATGGTGACATCTCCTGGGCCACAACAGCGTTGGGAATGAGAATGAAACAAAACACCTGATGCTCTGACGGTCACAGAAGTGCTCGTTCTTTCTCTTGCCTCAAACAGGAATAATAAGAGTAATGACAATGGCTTATTTTGAGGACACCGGAGAGGACACATACATACATTATCTCAGTTGGTTATCCTGTCTACGAGGAAGAAATAATTATCCCCAAGGAAAAGATAAAGAAAACGAAGTTCAGCAAAATCTAAGTGACGTTAAGGTAGGAATTAGGGGAGCCAGGAAGGAAAGACCTTCCCTCCTCTTGCCCTTCCCCCTGACTTCCATGTATCACTCACCTCCCAACCCCATCCCCTCCTCAGCTGTTTGCCTGCCTTTCTCATGGCAGTGGACATGCTTACATTAACATATAAGCATAAAATACTTAGTGTAAACACAGGACATACTTACGCTAAAAAAATCATTTATTGCTTATCTGAAATTCAAACGTAACTGTTTGTCCTGTATTATTATTTGCTGAATCTGGCAATCCTATTTCTGGTATTCCCTTTGAAATAATTTTTTTTAAAGATTTTATTCATTTATTTGAGAGAGAGAGAGAAAGAGAGAGAGAGAACACGAGTGGCAAGCAGAAGGCAAGGGCAGAGGGAAAGGGAGAAGCAGACTCCCTGTTCAGCAGGGAGTCCGACATAGGACTTGATCCCAGGCCTTTGAGATCATGACCTGAGATGAAGGCAGATGTTTAACTGATTGAGCCACCCAGGTGCACCCCCCCTTTGAAAGAAATATTATTTTTGTGCCATATAAGGATTTAATTAAGAATAAAGAACATGAAGGAAAAAAGTAGGGAGTACTTGTACACCCTCTTACTCTACCATCTCTGTCGCCTCCTTAGCCTGGAATGCTACTTACTAAATTAGGTCTTAAACCACCATTATTTGTGAGCTTGTTTCTCCCCCAGATGATGATAAGTAGCTGCAGGGAGAGAGGGTTATTTGTACAACCTGGTCCACACCTCTGCTCAGCGCCCCGTTCAGTGCCTTTCTGAAGGCGCTCCATCTGTTGGAGTCATCCAAGCCAAACTGGGCCAACGCAGAGGAGTTAGGGAGGATAAGAGGGCGGATGCCCAATGGGGAGGTCTGATCTGCTGATCTGGCTTGAGCGGCAAATACGTAATACACAGTTTCCATGTTTGCAAATTCACCTGCTGGCAAACATTTATTTGTAACCTCAAATCAATACCTGTGGCACTTCAGTCGTCATTCGCAGATGTGCACAGCGCAGCAAAACATTTGAGTCAACCGACACACACCTTCCCAGCTGAGGGAGAGCAAGGCGATGTTCGGCTCATTTGCTTTAGCTCTCCTACTGTAGACAAGTATCCTTCTTGTGGGGTGTTAAGTGCCATGTTTTTCACATTTTTGTACTTTTTGTTGGTAATTTCATTGTTTGAAATGGCCCCAAAGTGCAGTGCTGAGTGCAGCCTCATGTTGCTAAGCACAGAAAGGCTGTGATGGGCCCTGTGGAGCAAAGACGTGTGGCAAGCTTTGCTCAGTCATGAATTAGTCATGCTGTTGGCCATGAATCCAATATTAATGAGCAATTGCATTCATATATAGCAATTATCTATCCAATGTATGTGTGATCACTATAATGTAATATATAATCAATTCTATATATAATAAGGCATCTTTAAATAGAAACACATATCCAACATGTTTATGTATTGATCTGTTGATAAAAATGAGATCACGGCTCACGGGAACATAATGTGCATTTCCCCCAGAAGTCGTGACTCAGTATTCTCAAATTTAACGTCCACGGTGACTTTAACTACTATGCATAATGAGAATCAGCTTCTATCTCCTAGACTTTCTCATTTCTAGGATTGTGACAGTCAATTCATCATGTTGGTATGGACCACTCTGGGTCACGGAGATAGATTACTAAGGCACTTTTCTCAAAAGAGGGAAAAAGCTGGTAGACCACGATACTAGAAACGGGTTGCCAATGGGCTCGCTAGTTTTTCCAAAAATTGAAGGTGATCACTTTGAGAACATTCCAGTGGCCAGCCTTCCTGTTTCTGGCATTTGTTTTTCCTTTACAAACTTAATTTTTTTTTAAAGATTTTATTTATTTATGTGACAGAGAGACAGCCAGCGAGAGAGGGAACACAGCAGGGGAGTGGGAGAGGAAGAAGCAGGCTCCAAGCGGAGGAGCCCGATGTGGGACTCGATCCCGGAACGCCAGGCTCACGCCCTGAGCTGAAGGCAGACGCTTAACGACTGCGCTACCCAGGCGCCCCAACAAACTTAATTTTTATTCCTACTTTTCAAGGAGAAAGTTTCTTGGCAGCAGGTGATGGTACTTGTGGGATTTTATCTTGGGATCAGATAGCTTTTTGTTTCACTCAGAGAAAAATCCAAGCAGAGAAATAGCAATGGATTGCTTCAGAGCTTGACAAGCATAGGGTTAAGATGTTCCATGAGATTTTTATTAATGTAGCTAGGGAAGGCCAGAAAAAGCCAATTTATCGATGTCAGTCCTCTTAACCCATTTCGCCTGAATGACTCAATCATCCATTGCACTGGATCTTGTTTCTTCCGGGAACTCTAAAAGGCTGTTAGAATTACATTTCCACCATTTATTTTGTACTTGTTGCTTTTGAAAGAAAGCCTTGTCCAAAAGGCCTCTCATCTCCTAGAATGAAGTACAGAGATCCTTGAACAAAACCAGACAGGTAGATAAGAAGATGTTCTCTGAGCCTTTCTTTCTTCTTTCCTGAAGTTGGCTGTAATGGAGAGAAGCCAGCTCCTCAAGTCCTGGCTTGGTGGGAGGCGTTAACCAGCAGCTCCTTCCCTCCTTCAGTGGTGCAGGGGGCTCAGCAGCCTCAGAGCTTGCTGTTTCCTCACCGTTCTAGTCAAGGTCCCTGGCGTTCATTTTTCATCTTTTCCACCTCATTTTTCGGAAAAAATACCAAGTAAAGGAGTTTCTGAGAGTATAAGTTGGTATAACCATTTTGTGGGGGCAACTGGCAATATCAATCCAAATTTAGAATGTGCCTACCCTCTAACCCAGCAATTCCACTGCTGGAAATGTATCCTACAAATAAACACACAAAGATGTATGTACACAAATGATCATGACGTACTGTTTTTAACAGTAAAAAAAAAAAAAAAAAAAGAAAGAAAAAAAGAAAATCTCCCAAACAACAACAACAAAAAACAACTAGAATCAACCTACAATGTCACATGTGAAATCCATTAGAGAATAAGGCATATCTCCCCGTACTGACTTGGAATTTTCTGTTAATCAAACATGGCAAGTTGCAGGAAACGTATAGTATAATCTAGTTGTATAAAAAGAACGTGTGTGCATAGAAAACTGCGTAAAAGGGTAATCACAATCTGTTGATGAGGGTAATCTCGGTGATCATCTGAATTGGGAATAGCAGATTAGTGGGCGGGTAGGAGCGGAAGGGTGGCTTTTAGTTTGCATTTTACATATATTTTGTTGCTTATTTTACTACAATAAGCATTTCTTACTTTTTTGCTGCCATAAAAACACATCCTATGAAAGGTTCCCAAATGTTTTATTTTTCATTTTGGTAACTTCTGTGGAGAGGCAACGAATACTATACCCTCTTGAATAATCACATGTCAACGTGTTGGGCTGCCGCATCCACGTTGTGCTGCCTCAGCTATCCACTTCATTGATGCTGGATGGATTTAGATGTGTTACACCTCATTTCTGTGCTACCTGTTGTATGGGTATCTGTGACACATCAACAAATAGGTTTGGAGAATATTTACCCAAGAACAAAGTAGCTGCCAATTAGATGGGGCCTAATTGGTGTACTAGAGTTCGGGGCTCACAAAGTGGCCACACAGTGGATAAAACTTAATGACCTTGACCAAGGTGATTGGTTCTGACGTAACACTACTTGTCCTTGACAGATAGTAGAAGCAAGAAAGAGGGCAGGTTACGTGCTGCCTTGACCTGGATCCAGAAAGAATTCCAGAAACTCTGCTTTCACCGGCTTTATCCATATCAGTTCAAAAGATGTCTGTGGCCTAGTCACTATTTGTTGATATGTGTTGTGTAAAAAAAAATATTCTTTGAGCTTTGATCAATTGATTGATTCCTTCAGTTATTCCAGCCAGAATTTACAGAGCTCCTACTGTGTGCTAAGCACCAAGCATAATTTAAATACTAAATGATCACTCTCTCATGCTTAACAAAGCCCACAAAAAATACTAAAGAATTTAAGCACTGAGAGGTAGAGCCATTGAGGTGTGAAGCACGGACTTCCATAACTATAAAACATTACCATCTGTTGAAATAAGAGAAAACTCTATTGCTTACTTGAAAATGTTAATAAAGAAACTTCCTGAAGATGATATGCAAAATCTCCTCATTCAATTTTCAGCTGTCATGTTTCAAAACAAGTAGGAATTAGATGAGTCAATATAACAAAAAATCTCTTTTGGCCAAAATCTGGAGACAGAAGTTGGGAACTGTTTTCATTTCAGATCTCAAGGAAAATATCAAAGGAGAATAATTAGGTAACCTTATTGGGGGGAAAGAATCCATATGATCTACAAGGATCCCTCAGGGAGAAGACAGGAGACAAGCAGTGAGGGGAACAACATAAAGACTCACCTCTGAGCACTTGAAAAACGTGGAATAGGTCAATATAGGGATTCCTGAGAGCGACTTCTGGCGAGTCCCGTCCAGCACAGAGCTTATCCCAGCCCCTCTACGGTTCTCTTCTGGATCAAAACAACAAAAATCCAAATTCATCATTTCTTATGTCAGCCTAAGAAGCACCTTCCCCCTCCCCTTTCAGATCTCACCTATTCCCCTGCCCCCTCAATCTCCCTCTGTTAACGAACAGTTTGTTTGCTGTATTTATGTGTCTGTTTCTGTCTTGGTTGGTTGGTTGTTTTGTCTTTTAGATTCCACATATAAGAGAAATAATACGGTATTTGTCTTTCTCCATCTGACTTATTCCACTTAGCATAATTCCCTCTAGGTCCACACATGTTGTTGCAAATGGTAAGATTTCATTCTTTTCTTATGGCTGGATAATATTCCATTGTATACGTACACCACACCTTCTGATCCAGTCATCCATCGATGGACGCTTAGCTGCTTCCATAGCTTGGCTACTGTAAATAATGCTGCAATAAATGCAGGGGTGCATGTATTTCTTTGAATTGATGTTTGAATCTCAGTTTGACATGGTTTCCGAGTGCTCTGGAGAGAAGAGAAACAAAGACATGGGAATACAAACCTTCTTCATCCTGCTCCCACCCACCTGGAGGTGAATTCTAGGTTATTACTTATTGCGCAACAGGCAGTGTGCTAAGCATTTGAGTAAAAATAGCCAACATGTACTGAGCTCTTATGAACTATTGGGTAACTTTAAGTTTTACATCGATTAAGTCACTTGATCAGCACAGCGCATCTGTGTGGTTCGGGTTCTCATCGTTTTGCTTCACAGAGGAGAAACGTGGGGCAATGAAGGTGAACTTGGCTCAGAGAGCACAGCGAGGCCTTGAACCTGGGCAGCCTGACTCCCAAGTCTGCTCTTGTAGCTGTTGTGACAATGTCTCTCCACTTTCTTTCCTTTATCTCACTTACCCCTTACCCTAGACATCTGCCTTAGGGATGATTACTCTCCTAGTTTCACTGATGAGGAAGCTAAGCCTTGTAAAGGCTGAGTGAACTTGCCCAAGGCTACAAAGTGTTCCAGTAGACCCTGGATTCAAACTCAGATTTATTCAGTTCTACATTCTTTTTCATAGCATTCTGTAATTTCCCTTCACTTATTTACTTAAAAGACTGTACTAATATCTTCCAGGTGGTGGAGACGACAAAGGAGTTGAGTGAGGTCCTAGGTTTCGCATTGAGGGCCTGAGAGACTTGGTTATTCTCCATGGCATCCCTGTGACTGCCATCCATTCTTTACCCTCCTCTGCTCTTCCCTGTGCCCAGGGAGGCTGACCACTGTGGACCAGTGCATCCCATTCACTTGTCTTCTGGCTTCCTATTGGGTTCAGCTAATTTAACCCAATGCTTACTCCTGTCCTTCCCTGCTTCCCTGCTGTGGCCACTGGTCCTGTTGGGTAGCTGCTCTTCTATGGCTCTGGCTTTCCCTGGAGTACGATAACATTATTCCTCCTTGCTACCCACCACCCAGCCCCTTTAAGCCTAGAGATGATAAGAGCTTTCCACTTCTGTTAGTTTCTGGGTGCTTCGCCATGTCTTGTAGATGGGTGTACTGTTTCCTGTCAGGGCTATGACTGATGTAAGACCCATAAACAAAGCATGCAAATTTTCAGATTCTTGGTTTCCTTTAATGTCAAGTGGGGATATAATACCAACCAAAATGGTAGTATTATTTCAATTGTTCAGTACAGTACCTGGCCCAAGGTAAGTGGGCAATAGATAGCAGCCATTTAAGTGGTCATTTTTATCATGACTATTCTCTGCTCTGAGGCCCTCAAGCACTCATCACCAATGGTATGTGACTAGGCAGGATCATCGTAAACAGCATGAAGTCATGCCTCTTTAACAACCTCAGTGGGAGTATAGAAGTGGGTCTCCCTGAGCTGGCCAGCAACCCTTCACCTTTCACTGAGGTTGACCATTGGAAATAGTAATAGTTTCCTTTTTTGAGATCATACTTTTTTTTGTTTACCACATACTGTGCTAAGTACTTTAGTTAATTCTTACAGTGACCTTAAGAGGTGGTTACTCAGAAAAAGTGGCCCGTGCAAGGTCAACCACAGCCAGCAAAGCTGAGATTGAGCTCATGCCGAATTCACCTCTCTCTGTCCCCAAAACCTGGCTCTGTGGTCCCCGTGGGAGCTGGAGGAGGGTTGGCCATCAGCAGCAGCTCTCCCCACTTCTTTCCAAGAGGAAGCTCGGCTTTCTTAGTGGTGCATATCCAACAATACAACACTCACTTCCCTTCTTTCCCCCCAAACCTACTTATTATTCTGTCATACAGGAGACAAACTGGGTCCCCCAGGGTGCCTAATGAGTTTGGTAAGCCAGTTTAAGGGGCAATGCTGAGTCTTGAGGTGGGTGTGTTTGATTAAGCTGTGGAGACTTCAAAGTGAGGTCAGGGGTCTGTAGAATCCATCAAAGGAAGCTTCTTGCCAGGAGCCACACAGAAGGATGACAGAGTGGGAGGGAGTCCTGCAGAGAGGGAGGGCTGGCTGGGGTGCGAGAGGGGATGAGAGGCTGGCAAGGCGAGCACAATAAAAGTGTCAGCAGGGGTGAGGCCTCTGTGTCCCATGTGAGTGATGGGGTTCCTATTAATGAGACACTTGGAGAGAGAGTGGACTCCACGGGGCCCTGGAGGCAGAAGGAGGAGATCGGGGATGCCCATGCCAAGAGCACTGCCAGAGAGTTTGGCTGCAAAGCCCCCAGGACAGGGAGCTCAAATTTGCTTTCTCATTAGCTGAAATATTTGGAATAAATAAACGGATGTCTCTGGAGCCCATTTTATTGCATTTGGTATCATCTTTCATCAGGGTTGGGAGGGGGAAAGACACTCATGCCTCAGAAGTGTAACCATTTTAAAAATACTTGAATAGACTATTTGATCACTTACGGGAAAGAAAAGATGATGTACTTAAAGGTTTTCCCCTTTCCCCCACCCTCAAACAAAGAAAACACTCCATGTGTACATTAACCTTAAAAAAAGAAAAGAAAAGAACCCCTCAGCCTTTCTTGCTGACTAAGAGAGAAGGAGCGGATAGCTGCCTCACTAGGGAGTGCTCAGCAGGGAGCTGGGAGTCTTGACATAACTTTAATATATCCAGGGAGGGGGTTCTTTCTCCACGTAACAACTTCTAAGGATGGGCTTTGATCATCTCTAAATAAAACTCACATTGAGTAAATACTTGCAATATTTTTTTTTATCTGTTTAGCCCATGTTAGCTGGGGTCTCCCTGCTTCTTGAGAACCAGACCAAATTGGTTTTACTCTTCTGTGGATCTGTGAGGGGGTAACAGTTTCCGGGTCATCTTTGGGTCTTCTTCAGCTTACAAATCATTTCATTATATACATTTCTGGTGTACAGAAGGCTAAGATATAAAACCAGGCCTCTTCCTTGATTTCCACAAAAAGACTCACTTCACGGGGCATATTGTGCATGTCACCTGGGGATTTTGAGGATCGGAGGAGGTGTTATCCCCAAAGCAAATGTAAACAGACTTAAAATTGAATGGTAGGTATCCTGTACCTGAAAGTCCTCTGGGCACCCCACCCGGGGATTTTCCCTGATCATTTCATATCACAAGGTGCCTCAGCCTCAAATCAGCCCCCCTTCCTTGGCTTCCCACATTTGTCTGTTGTTTCTTTCACTCTTCACACATACCACCACGTCCATCACCACCACCACCACCACCACCACCATCATCATCACCACCACTACCACCATCATCACCACAACCACCACCAATATCACCATCATCACCAACATCACCACCATCACCATCACCACATCACCACATGACTATCACCACCATCACACTACCACCATCATCATCATACCACCATCACTATCATCACCACCATTATCACCACCACCACCAACACATCACCACCACCACCATCACCCTCACCATATCACCACCTCCACAACAATGCTGGCACCCTGATCTAAGAGTCCACCTTCCAGAACAGTAAGAAAATACATTTCTGTTGTTTAAACCACCCAGTCCATGGAGTTTTATTATGGCAGCCTGAGATAACACAGGTATTTTCCCAAATAAAGTCAGTTTCTCTTCTGTCAGCCACCAAAAGTAATTTTGGTATCACTATGAGGACAATTGATCTTTTTCACCCATCTCTTTCCCAATATACAAGTGTCAACAAAGAAAAAATTTAATTTCTCCCTTTAAGGTCCCGTGTAGGTAGGAGATGGGTCTGGACTTTGCCCCTAACTGGCTGGTTGGGCCTGGGTGTATCTGATTTACCATTCTAGGTGTAAGTTTATCTGCTGATTAAGTGCAGTAGTTGGGATAGATGATCTATGTTGAAATGCATGATTTGATGATTTACAGAGATGGCAACCTATAGATAATCCCCGAATAAGAGCAGAATCTTACTGATAAACGTAGCATGAAGGCTGAGAATGTGAGCTGCTGGTGTCTTCTCTTGGAGTTTATGTGTGGGTCTAGAAAAGTGATTCGAGGAAGGTGCTTCACACTCCACCTCACTTGAATTTCACTTGACATTAAAATCAGGATTGAATATAAAAGAGATCGATAATGTGTTTTCCTTTTCATACGCCCATCTTAGGGCCTGTCTGTGTATTTTTGTGAAGCATTGGGGTGAAATAGTTGAGATGTCTTTCAAGTTGTTCCATTAATCTGAACTTTCATTTTTTAGGAGAAGGAAAATTTTCTATCCTGCATCATTTAAATTCTTTGTCACTCTCCAAGTATTTATCCAACCCTTAATAATATCTCCTATTACTCTTGGTAACATGATCATTTATCTCAAAAAAATGTGTTCTCTGAATCATCTGAGGATCTTGATAAAAATAAATTCTTGAAATCCCTTTTTAATTACAGAAGATTCAGAAGTCCATTGTATGCTGTGCTAAGCATACTTCCTTCTCGGCATTTGCTCCTTCTCCTCAAATCCAGAGGAATGCAAGAATCCAGATAAAGACCATTTAGTTTTATCTGGGTCAGGCCTAAAAGACTCCTCATGGGAAGCATGAATTTCCTGCCTTGACAAGGATAAAATGATTACCAACTCCTCTGAATTTGTAAAATAGAAAAAGTTTTGGGACAGCAACAACTGGATCAAAAGCCAGCTGGACAATCCCTTTTAGGAAAGAACATGGAATCTTGAGTTAGGAAATGAGAGTTCTGGCCTTGGCTTTGTCACTTGGGCACTATTTCTTGCTGTTTATAGGGACATTGATAATATTCTCCCCCCAAAGGGTTGTCCTGTAGGTTAACTGTGGTTGTGTAGGTGGCAGGGTCTTTCAGAAAGCCCAATAAATAGCTCCATCTTCCCTGATTAAACTCTGAACCAACTGAGAAATAACATAAAACGAGTCAGTAAGCTTTTACTGACAAAAGCTAGGTTGGTAAATGTAGCTTAGTGTAAGAGCCAACAATAGTGTGTAACTTCTGACACCCCAGTTTCAACCCTGAAACGATATGGAGCTGGGGAGAGACATTTCCTTCTAACCTTGGTGATTCATATTGGGATACTTTATGTGTTAGATTTCTTTGTCTCAAGCATTCTGTTTAAGAAACCATCCTGTTTAACTTAAGCAAAATAAATATGTCAGAGAATAATGAGGACTCTCAGAATGACAGGAAGAAGGATAAGAGCCAAACCACCCTGGGGGCTTGGTTTGGGTTGAGATTGGGTTAAGGAGGCCACAAGAGAGTCTCATGGCAGGGATGTTATAGTGAAGATCCTGGCCTGTTGATGACTGAAGCAACAACCATGTGTGGTCTCTTTTTTTTGCTGCATAAGATTCAGGGTATAAGGTAGGAGTGCCTAAGTGGCTTAGCTTGCATTGCATGGCTCTGCATGGATAAAGGTGAGTGGAACCTTGGGTGGGTCACATCAGTCTATTGGTATTGACAAACAGTGAATCCCAATAAAAGAAATTTGGCCTCTTTTGGGAAGAGAAAATAAATTTTAAAAATCAAATGTAGTAACTATCAGAGTATGAACTTTCCTTGCCTATGGATCTAATCCAGTGTTTGTATATAAGGATCTTTAGAGTCTGTCCTGAGCCTAAATTTCTAAATTTCTAGGCTCATTTGTCACTTTGTTTTGCTCTTTTTGCTGATTATTCATTGCACACACCATGTCCTTTCATGCTTCTATACCCTAGTTTTCATCTGCCTACTATACCTCTCTTACTTCTCTTCTATTCTTATACCTGGAACATTCCTACTCATCCGTCGAGGCCTAACCGCTAAGTTACTGCTTATCTTCCTGATAATGTAAGGCAGAGTTAAATCACCCCCTTTCTTCATTTTTCTGCATATGTATTATTTTACTACTTACCACATACCATAATTATTCATTTATGCATTTGTCATACTGACAAGGGCAAGGACTTTGCATGCTTCATACGTCTGTGCCTCACACACAGTAACGATTCAGTATGTTTGGTTTCTGTTTTTCCTGAAATATTCACATTAAGACTGTTGATGTGATGAGTACTAGACAGAGATCAGAGAACTGACTCTGTCCTGGCCTTCCATATTTATGGTCACAGATTCATAATGTCTTAGTTTCCTTATCTGCATAATAAGGACATTGTATTAAATTGCCATTTATAAAATTATAGTACCTTAAAAGAGATAGAAGTTCATTTTCCTCTCCCATGCAAGAAATCCTGAGATAAGCAGCCCAGGTCCACTATGGTGGTACCACAAAGTTGCCAGAGACATAGGTTTATTCCAGTTCACGCTCCATCCTGCTTACAGTGCTGCCTCATAGCCCAAGACGGTTGCCTGAATCCATCCAAGCTTCATCGTCAAGGAATTAGAAGGGAGGAAGGGGCAAAGGAAGGCCCACCCATTTCCTCAGGGAAACTCTCCAGAAGTTTTACAACATATTGCATGCATATTGAAATTGGAGAAACACAAGTCTAAACTTGATTTCATCTTTCCACTTTCTATGCCTTAGGGGCTCAAACTTAGTCACATGACCAGACAGGTGCAAAGTATAATATAGATGCACTAGACAGGTGCAAAGTGGGAAATATAGTTTTTTATCCTGGTGACAACAGCCTTGCCTAAACGTAAGGGTTCTCTCAAAGGTGAAGGGGAGAAAGGATAATGAGAGGTAACCAGCAGTCTCTGCCATAGTGGGCCACTTTGGTGAAAGTTATTGGAGAAGGTTTCTCAGAGATTAAAACCAAGGATAAACTTGAAAGATGAGGAGGATTCAGTTGTCCAAAAAGTACATAAAGAATATCTTATGAAAAGGTAACAGTAAATGCCCTGAGGTGGTATGGTAGAGGTCGTGTTATGCTTTCATTAACTGTGCACCAACTCCTTTGTCATCCTCCTTTTCCAAGTTGTTCTGGAAGACTACATCCCCCAGCCTTTCTTATAATTAGGTTGAGGTCTTCAGACTGAATTGTCCAGGGACACCTGGGTGGCTCAGTTGGTTAAGCATCTGCCTTTGGCTCAGTTCATGATCTCAGAGTCCTGGGATCAAGCCCCGAGTCAGGCTCCCTGCTTAATGGAGAGTCTGTTTCTCCTCCCGCTGCCCCTCTCCCCTGCTCGTTTTCTCTCTCTCTCTCAAATAAATAAATAAAATCTTAAAAAATAAGGTGGAAGATCTGGATCCATACCAATTAGTCTCCACCTTGCCTTCTACTGTAGCCCCAAGACTTATCTATAGAACCCCAAGATTCATGGACATACAATTTGAAAAATCGCTGGACTAGATGATGCTAAGGATCTTCCCAGCTGTTCACATTCTGAATTTTACTGACTTACGACTTATAAGATATATAGCTTGGCCTATTTTCAGTTTGGATCTTTTGTAAATTAAATGTTAATTCAAGGAGCCAGATTAAAAAAAATAATTACTGAATTAAATTTTCAGAGACTATTGAGCAGAGTGCCAAAAAATTAGATGCCTGATAAGAACATATTTTTAAAAGTATATGGGATTTTTTATGATTAAATAACTAACACATGTTCTTATGTGAAATCTAAAAAAAATTATGAAGAAAGAGATTATAAAAGTCACTTACAGTCCCACAACTTGGAAATAACAGGGATTCATTTACATTTCGGTTTCATGAAGGTGAAGACTGGAGTTGCCTGGGGAATGGGGGTAGGGTGGAGCGGGAGCAGTAGGCCAGGCTTTGCAATCAGAAAGAAAAACATACAGGGTGTGGACATCCACTTGTATCTCTAGGGACTCTGGGCTAAAAGGCAGACATTTACAAGGACAAAAAGGCACACATTTATATCTTACAACTCATGTCAAAAAATTTGGAAGCAGGAATTTGGAGGAACTAGAAAAAACTGATTTAACTGACTCGAAAAATCTGAAATATGAGCCTGCGGTGTGGAAAGCCAATAAAAAGCCAACTGACTCATCCCACAGAATTTGATAGAGGCTCCTGTGGATTTGGGACAGCAGGTATTTGGAAAAGTAGGAGGTGCAGGGCGGGGCTAAAAACAGGTGGATTGCTGAAAGTCCTTTTTTATATTAGCAGTTGGACCCCCTTTCCTCAGGGCAACTCCCCTCTGTGACTCTGGCCAGTGATCTGAGGTTTACTGTCTGGAGAGGATGAATCACATAGGTTCTCAAGTTGGAGAGGTTATAAACAACTGAGGGTGTAACAGACACACTTTATGGAAAATAGAGGATGTTAGGTGGAGATCTGCACGCCGGAAGTGACACCTCCCACACCCGGCAGCACTCGGCCTCCTGAGTACTAATGACAAAGATTGCAACCATCTCCCTAAACCTAAACTATGAGACTGGAAGATCTGTGTTTGGGAACCATAATGTGCCCAAGAGTGAAGTGCTACACAGACTACCTTTTGTGAGTCGTTAAAAAGACAGTTGTGTCCCTAGACCTTCTTGCAGCAAAGCCCAGATCACCAGATACTTGAAGAAAGATTTAACAACCAACTGAACAAACAGGGAAAAAAAAAGTGATCGAGCCTTTTTAATACTCTCAGAAAAATGAGAGAAGAAAATGTGCCCAAGAAAAATAATAGATTGATTTAAAAAGGAAAGATCTTTGATATTAAAATATGATAGCAGAAATTAAAAATTCAGTGGAAGACTTGGAAAACAAAGTTGAGAAACTAATCAAAATAGGTCTCCCAAAAGTAGTGAGAAAAGGCAAGAAAATGAAAGAATCAGTTGAAGAGTTCCAAAAGATAGAAGTGATACAGGTTTCACAAAGAGAGACCAGAGGAAATAAAGAATTATTAAAGACCTATTCTGAAAATATTGCCCAGACCATAGGAATTAAGTTTCAAAGAATAGGCAGCATGATTGGCCAGCAAACTGAGTGACGAAAAACAAAAATAGAAAGCAAAACAAGGCAGATTATCATAAAAATGTTAGGATGCTAGCAATAGAGAAAATTGTAAAAGCCTCCAGAGGGGGGGATAGATTACACACAAATTGTTGGGAATCGGAATAGGATCAGACTCCTGAAGGCCGTATGGGAAGCTAGAGACAGCAGAGTTACAAAACAGAGCTCTAGATACAGTTGAACCAATAACCAAGCACAAAGGTCGAAGAAAGACACTTTGGGACCTGCAAGTTCTTAACATTTTTCTGTCCCAAGTATCCTTTTTTGGGAAGCTCCTGAAGGACGTGCTTCCCTAAGGACTGGCCACCACCCAAGAGAGTAGGCAGGTGTCCTGGAAACAAGGTTGAGAACACAGGAATGAGGTGAAAGCCATTCCCAGGGGTGACCCAGGACAAAAGTCAGGATAAGTGATGAGTGGCAGCTCTCTGGAGCAACCAGGCGAGTTCAGAGCGGCTGGGGAGAGAGCTCCTTCCAGCAGGGATGTCTGCAAGGGAAAGACTCCACAGCTGATGACTTTCCTGCTGTGCCGGAATTCTGCTCTGTCAAAGAGTTGGGCAATGAATTTGTGAAGTCGCACACTGAGCCGAACAATTAGACTAAATTGAGGAAATGGTTAATTCCAGGGAGCAAAGTATTGCAGAGGAAAGGAAATGAAACTATAGTCCAGTACCTGGAGCCACTCTGCATTGTTATTACGTAGTCATAAAATGTAAACAATCAACATTTGCTCAACTGAAAAGGGTGATGGAGCTCTTTCAGAACAGGAAAAGATAAGTTTATGTGTTTGTGTGGGAGATGAAGGGCGTGGCTGAGAGGTGGAATCTCATCACCTCCTCACGTAGCAATCAGTCCATGTGCGCATGTAGAAACTCATAAAAGAGCAATATATACCAGATATTTAGAAATGTGGAAGCAAACACCAGAACGAATAGCCAAAAACATTGAAAGCATTTGTTTCTGGGCAATTGGAATTGGGAAAGAAGATAGATGGGCGGCTATCTGACTTTTTGTACATTATTTTCATTAATAAGAATGAAACGAAACTTTAAAAAGTACTATCTTAAAATCAAACATTTCGACCAACATCTCCTTATATAATTCTTATGGAATTATAAATATTCTGAGTTCTTTAGCCAAACATCTAAATGATCTGAAAAAAAAAATTCCAAAGCAGTAAAACAAAAGCTACAAAGTTTCCTGTTCCTTTCCCACAAGTTATTTGAAAAACCATGCAGTCTATTTGAAAGTATTTCATGATACCTATCTATATTCAGAAGGACATTCAAGAAATATTTTTGTATAAAAAGTTGAGCATGAGTAGTAAATGTTCCAAGTTTTTAAAATAATGAGCCTGTACTTTTTTTCAACTATAAAAGTTATAGATTATGTGCTGTCTGTATTTAAGCTCAATGCTACTTAACACAGGGTCTGGGCATACATATGGGAGATGCTCGCTAAGTGTTTGGATGGAATTGAAATTTTTGAGTGCCCTGGAGACCTGATTGAGCCAAGAACTAAGGGAGGGGGTGTTCTCTGTTGACTTGCTACAATTTGATTTCTCACTTTTTTGTTGGAATGAAAACGAAATTCACAAATTCCTAGAGGCTTTTACTAGGAGTGAAATTCCAAGCTTTTATGATCCTTGTCTGTAAAGGAACTTACTAGACTCCATGCCTTAGATTACTGACCTACATCTGGATTCTAGATGGATTCATGGTTTTCCTCATAGTCCATAAATCACACATCCAAAATGAAACCTCTTTAATCTGCTCCAGCCCCAGCTGCTTGTCAGTATTTTGTTAGCAAATGAAGAACATATCATATAAAAAGTCTTTTTAATTTAGGAAAGTTTTTTTTTCTTTTTCCCTGTTACTATTTTATATTTGAATTAGTTGTGTTCTTCTGCAATTAAAAATTTCCTTTCCATGTATTATTAATGCTGCTGATAATATCTCCTCCTTTTAAGTAGTCTTTCCCCACTTATTTTGAGATAATATTTAACCAATACATGCTTATTGTTTATGGGAAAGTGTAGGAGAAAACACCACTTAAAATATTATAACAGCTTCTAGAATGCTCACCAGGTGCCAGATATTGTTCTAAATATTTCACTTATAGAAACTCACGGAATCCTCTAGTATTAGTTTTCTATGGCTGCTGCAACAATATATCACACTTAATGAATTAAAACAACACAAATTTATTATCTTACAGTTCTGTAGTTTAAAAGTTCCGCATCGTTCCCTTGGGCTAAAGTCAAGGTTTCAGTGGGGCTGAATTTTGTTTCTAGAAGCTCTAGGGAAGAATGCTTCCTTTCCTTTTCCAGCTTCTGGAACAGTCCATGTTCCTAGGCTCATGGCCTCTTCCTCCTTCATGAATGTTAGCCACACAGCCTGTCTCTAAGACTGCTTCCATTGTCACATCTCTTCCCCTGACTCCCTTCTTCTTCTTTTTTTTTTTTTTAAAGATTTTATTTATTTATTTGACAGAGATAGAGACAGCCAGCGAGAGAGGGAACACAAGCAGGGGGAGTGGGAGAGGAAGAAGCAGGCTCATAGCGGAGGAGCCTGATGTGGGGCTCGATCCCATAACGCCGGGATCACACCCGGAGCCGAAGGCAGACGCTAACCGCTGTGCCCCCCAGGTGCCCCTGACTCCCTTCTTCTACCTCCATCTTCCACTTTTAAGGATCCTCTTGATCGTCCTGGGCCCAGCTCANCCCCAGGTGCCCCTGACTCCCTTCTTCTACCTCCATCTTCCACTTTTAAGGATCCTCTTGATCGTCCTGGGCCCAGCTCAGTAACCCCACATCATCTGCTTATTTGAAGGCCAGCTGATTAACAACCTTAAGTTCATCTGCAAGTTAACTTCCCCGTGCTATGTAAGGTAACACACTCAGTTTCCAGGGACTAGAATGTGGACACATTATAGGCATATTATTCTGCCCATCACACCTCTCAATAACACTAAAATACCTACAAGCACTACTGTTATTAATATCTTCACTTTACAGAGAAGGCTCAGAGAAGCTATGGAAATTTCCTGAGAGAACAAAGCTAAGATTTGAACAGGCAGTCTGGTTCTAGAGCTCAAAAGCTACATTTACCCCAAGATAACTCACCATACAAAAATACAATATTATAGTACTTTTTACTTCAATGTCTTTCTTTTTTGTGTGTCCTTTTTACGTAATTGTTAGATAATGGTTATAATTTTGTAGCCTTTTTACTTTTTCTATTTCTACCTAACATTACTACATGAACTTTGCCCTTTATCTTTTAAATGTCTGTAGGGCATTCTAGTTCAGCCTCAGGGCCTTTGCGTATGCCTACCGTGCTCTTCCATATTTCCATATGGCTTACTCCCTTTTACTTCACTGTGCAAATGCCATCTCATCAAGGAGGCCCTCCTTGACCACTGTTGCTAAAAAGAGTAACCTATCACTCTTGGTCCTTACACTTGGCTTTATTTTCTTCACAGTATTTATCACTAATTGATTTCATGTAATGTATGTATGTATTTATCCATTATTTGTCTCCCCTATTTAAATGTAATCTCCACAAGGACAGGAATTTTATTTTGCTCATTGATATAGGCATTCGGTAAGTATTCTTGAATAAATGAATGAATAGGGAAAATTTTAAAACCACAGGTAGTCGGGATGTCACTACTCTAACAAATACCAGCGGTCTGCATGTCCTAGTCAATGCCCATTTGCGAATATAATTTTATGCATTTCATCATACCATAGAAGCAATTATGGATGTGTGTATCTTAACTAAATATTAAATCCTTTGCATGTGTCTAATCTTTCACAGATAACTTAACCTCTCTGAGCTCACTTCCTAGTTAGGAAAAGCATATTTAGATTATTATGTTAAATGTAATAACCTAAGTAAAATTAGCCAGATAATGTCTGACAGATAATTGTTACTGAACAAAGTATTAGTTTCTTTTGTTTTGATTCCATTTTCAATATATTGCTATTACTAAATAATGCTTTACTGAACATTTCTTGTTATTGACATTTTTATATTTATTTACTTTAGGATAAATACCCAGGAACGGTATTACTGTGTTGGAGTGGTTCCAAATATTAGCTAAATTGATAAAATTGAATCAATTTAGGATAAATATTTACCTCAGTTTTAAGTATGAATTGCCTTACGGACAGATAAATGAAATTATTCTTTATATTGTATTTTATTTATACACTTTTTATTATTTCAGAAATACTTTCTTCTCTTGCCAATAATATTTTAAGTCTTCCAACGCATAAACCATCCTTTATGTCTTAAAACTAATCAGTATTTTGCTTAACATGGGGAAATGATTTCAGCCCTTCCTGGGCCGAGTGGATTGCTCACTTACTCGAGCTCTGGATCTCCTTTGAATTTCTTAGAATTGATGCCCAAATTATTTCCTTCTAAGTTTTTTAATTTGATAAATCTTTCTAATTTAACAGTTGCTCTTAAAAATAGATTCATCATCGGTCTGTTGCTATAGTTGTTTATATCTTTCCTGGTCCTAATTTAGTCACAGCATCTGTGCAAAATGTTATGAAAGTTATTTATTACTCTATCATCCAGAGGGGATGCTTGATTCTTGACATTTATATTCCCTCGAACATACAAACCAGATAAAAAGAAAATCAGACTTCTTGCTTTGGGAACTGAACAGATTGCTTACCATGGTTGGGAGAGAATGCCCTCCCCTGCCTCCTCTTCCTGAATTATAAATACATTTTCAAGGATTGTGTCCCTGAGTAACCAGATAGTTTTCTTTTACATCTCATTGGTTGGGATAATTTGAACTGGGGGGGAGGGATCCTACTGGGCTAGCAGAAGAGCCGAATGGTTTAAAAGGGGTCTTTGGAGGCCTGCAGACCTGGGTGGGTCATCGACCCCTCTGGACCTGCGTCAGTCACTTTGTCTCTACCTGGTGGATTCCAGAGATGTTGGTGGGGATAACAGTCAGTACGTGTAAGGAATAAATGAATAACTGTATGCAAAATGTATGCAAAATACCACACATTTCATAAGTACTCCAAATATCACCTATTATAATACTTAAGTTAGGAATGAAATGAGTGGCATGTGCAAGCCTGTGTCCCTCTGAGTCACCGCTGCAAGCTTTCAAGGGCTTGCCCGGCCTTCTCCTCGCAGCTCTTCCTCTTCCACAAAGGGTCCAAGGGCTTTACTGAACTCAGAGGCATCACTCAGGGGTTGTCTTAACTTCTGCATTGAATTATACTTTTTAAAAAGGCTCGTTCTTCCTATTTTGGCATAATAAGTAGGATTTAGTGCAGTTACCTTGGTAGTTACATAGAAAGAAACCCAGTCTTCACTCAACCAAGAGGATTTAATCCCTGCAGCTTTGGAATTCAAGCTAAGGAGAGATTGCTACCTTCTCCTTAGAGGGAGCTGGTTGAGGCATAAGGAAGGGCTTCCCCTGTGTGGCAGACCACATACCCAGACCACATATGATCATCTCAGAGCACCAATCAAGGGGCAGAAACAAAAAAAATCTGAGTTTGTAGAATGGAAAGCAATTTCTATTACGAGCCTCCATGCCACTGAGACAGTGGTACTTAGTTTCATTTGATTTGAGGTGCCCCTGTCCCCTGCTCTGGATTTTCGCCTGAGTTCCCGGCTGGGGGTGGAGGGTGATGTGCCTTGTCATCTACAGATGCTGACGTTTGTGAGATGTCCTTATTCATATTGTGTTTGTCTGTGATCTGTCTCTGCGGGTTGCTGACTAGCTGTTGCATGTTCCTACCTGAAAGACTGCTGAGGTTCCTAGAATCTCCTTGCTCCCTCTCAAGTGCCAGGAATTTAATCTGAAGCTCTAGTTCCAAGCCAGGCCCCCAGACCCGCTGTGGGACCACCTGGGACCCTGACCACCTTCTCCTGCTCTTGGCTGTCCAGGATTTCTCAGCTGCCTTCAGGCCCTACTAGGACAAGGACATTCTGTAAGGCAGCTAGGGCCAGGATTGGCTGACATAGCACCCAGACTTTCTCCTCCGGATTTGTGTCTCCCAGGGTCTGGGTTCCCCTCTTAGATTCTTGAATCCTCTTTGGAGGTACTATCATTTGCTTGTCAAGCTTTTTTTTTTTTTTTTTTTTTTAAGACACCCACAAGTTCTACACAAATCTTGCTACCTCTCAGACTTTCTCTTCCTAACCTAACCCAGGGAATCTTAATGAGATTTCAGAATGGGAATGCTTTTCCTGACTCACCACATATTCTTCTAAATCCACGATTTATGCTTTTGATTTCTCTTACAGTCTTTTGAAACACGACAAATTATAAGACGGCAGAAAATGTGAAATACCGATTTGTCAGAGATCAGGAAGGAAATGGAAATGAAAAGGGGAAACTTTTAAAGATAAAAGTCACATCAGATGCAATAAAAATCATCAGAAAAATCACAACCAAGTTCAACATTAAGGAACACATATATACTTTAGAGGAGCTCACCCACCATGAAAAGGAAAAAGTATAAGAATGATTACTTCTGGTTCCTTCTCTGAACTCAATATTAGAGATGCCATGGAAGTAGCAAGGAAGTACATGAATCTGAACATTTAACATGAAACACGGGGCTGTCCCTGGGGAGACAGAGAGTGGTTGTTTCCCCAGGAGGGAGGGAACAGCAGGGGTGCTGGAGGAGGCATCAGCACCTGGGGGTGGATTTGGGCAGCTTCCGAGTTGTGTTCTCTTTCTCTTCTCACTTTACATTTGAGGACCTTTGCCACTTGTCTTCACCATTGGATTAAAAAACAAAGCCAAAGCCAGAAACAAACCCAAAAACAAAAATTCCCCTCGGTGCCGGCCCAGGGCTGCCTCGGTCCACAGGCAACATCAGGGCCATGTGGGTGCTCACTGCCATGAGAGGAACATGGCAGTCGGACAGCAGGTTGGTGGGTGGTGCTGGGCGTTTACCTCCCGCCCCCTTCACGTTTGTTTAGGGCTAGGGAATGAGAGTCAAGACAGAAAACTTCTCATTGGGGGCAGGGGAGAGGAGCGGTACATAAAACAATGGGGAGAGTCAAGTTGTGGAACCAGGGTTTCCACTTTGGCGCATGCCCATTTCTTCTCCAAGCACACAAGGAGAGGCGCAGCAAGTAGGAACGAGAGTTTGGTTCCTTTTCCCATTTCATATTACTAACCAAGGAAACACAGCTCATAGGAGACACTACAAAAACAACAACAACAAAAGACTACAACATGAACAAACTATACCATGTACAGCTGGATTCATGGCCTTAACAAGTCAAATGTTTAATAATAATTTATATCTTCAAAGTACTTCTTTTACTTATGTAGTGGATTTTGATGTTAATAATTTAAGAAATTGAAAGATAAATGTAAATACAACTTTTGATCTTAAATTGGGCATAACCATTAAATAATAAAAATAGAATGTGCGACTTTCAAATCAGGAGAAGAGAACCCGATCATTTTTTGAAGGGCAGGAAAAGAGAAAAAGGAAGTAGAAAGAAATTATGGTAAATAGAAAATATGAAAAGTGTGGGAGGAATATATTCTATTGTATATTCTAATATACAAATAATAATAAATGCAAATGGGTTTAACTTACTGAACAAAGACAAAGTTTAAAAGGTTCATTTAAAAAGCATGTTCTATGAATATACTTTTTTTTAGAAGAAACACATTTTAAAACTGAAGGATACAGAAAACTAGAAAATAAATGTGTGGAGAAATACAAACTAGACAAATTTCTGATAGCAATTTTGATATTAAAGGTGGATTCAAGGGGAAAATATTATAAGGGTAAAAGTGGAACATAAAAGAACAATAGATCAAGAAGCTAATTAGAAACATATATGTACCTTACAATATAGGTTAAAGTAAAAGCCACAGAAAGAACTGTGGGGGGAAATAAATAAAACCATACTTAACATCAACACATTTAAACATATCCCTTTCAGAAACTGCTAAATTAAGCAAAACATAAATGCATTACAAAATAACTTTGCTGAAAGAGGAAAATCACAAGAAAAAAATCACAAGACACTTAAAACCACACAAATGAAAACACATGTGAAATTTGTGGGCCCAGCTAAAGCAGTACTGAGTGAAATTTATAGCTCTAAAAATTATTTATGAGAAAACAACACAGATAAAAACAAACAAGCTAGAGATCGACAGCTTCAGAAATTGGAAAAACGAGTAACAGACCAAACTGAAACAACCGAAGGGGGAAGATGTGTAAGGGCCGAAGTCAACGAATCAGAGCATAACTGTAGCTGGTGACTGCCAGCTAAGGGAGAATCAAAATTCAGAATTCAGAAACGGAGAAACAAAGATTAAGGCCTGGGAGTGGATCTCCAATCTACTTAAATGTGGAACTGAGAAAATGTGTGGATTGCCAAGACAGAAGAGAACGCAACTACCATAAACCATCACTTGTTGGGACAGAAATAATTGAGCTGTGTTAGGCTGAATCATGCCCCTGAAAAGTTAGTTATGTCTTAATTCCGGAACCTGGGACTGTTGCCTCAGATGGACAGTAGGACTTTTGAGATGCGATTACGTTCAGGATGTTAGGGTGGAGACATCACCGTCCATTATCTGGGTAGGGCCTGCACGCAGTCACATATATTCTTACAGGACAGAGAGAGAGGGAGACTTGACATACAGGGCAGATGAAGAGAATCCATGGGACCACAGAGGCAGAGACTGGAAAGATGTGACCATGTCCTGAGGAATGCTGACAGCTTCCAGAAGATGGAAGAAGCAAGGCAAGGATTCCCTCCCAGAGACTCCAGAGAATGTGGCCCCGCTGACACCTTGATGGTGGACTTGATTTTGAAACTGATTTTGGACTTCTGGTTCCAGATAGTAAACGAATACATTTCTATTGTTTAATCCACCAAGTCTGTGGTAATTTGTTACATAGTCAAAGAAAACTGAGGTGGGAAAAGGGGAGGAAGAGGAAGGAAGTATAATGCAGTGATTTCCTTGTCTTTTCCATCAGAGAGTTAATAAATATTGTTTAAAGTTAAATTAAAAAGACCTCTACTGACACTACCCCTTAACATTTTCATATTATTTTAGAAATGTTTATCATTTATATAATATCTCTGATGTTTATAAATTCATATGTTGCAATCCTAATGTCCAATGTGAGGGTATTAGGAGGTGGGGTCTTGGGGAGGTGATTAGGTCACGAGATTGGAGCATCATGAATGGAATTGATGCCTCTAGTAGACAGATGCTTGCTCCCCTCCCACCATGCGAGGACACGGCAAGAAGGTTCTGTCTAGGAAGCAGAAAGTGGGCCCTTTATCAAGCAACAGATCTGCTGGGGCTATGTTCCTGTACTTCCTGGCCTCCAGAACTGTGAGAAATAAATTTCTGTTGCTCACAAGCGACTCAATCTGTAATATTTTATTGTAGCAGCAGACATGGACTAAGACAGGAGGTTTGCAGAGGATGGAAACCAGTTAATTAAAGAGCCCATTAGCATCCCTTCGCCAGTCTGCATCCCTGTCAGTGAAGATGAGGGTGGACGGTAATATTCCTTCTGGTGTGCTGGCTGTCTTGCGGCTAAGTACTGAGTGATCTCAGAAAGTTTCCAAAGTAAGGCAAATGACACTGAGCTCCCTCACACTGACCATATTCACTCAAGTTTTTAGCTGGAATACATCCTGCTCACCAGAAAGCCTCTTTGAACAGCAGACACCCTGCTTCTGTGGGTCCTTCAGAGGGTCCGGCATTGACCGTGTACTCACCACAGCAGACTGCGTGCTGGTCGGCCTCCGGGTGATGGGGCTGCTCTCCTTGGGCTCCTCTGATGGTGTGAACAGAGAATGACACTGTACCACAGCTAGTCCTCCAGCGCCCTTCTTTTCCTTCTTTGTCGTGGCAAACTGCAACACTTGCATGGTATGACTGCCGAGCACAGGTTAGGACCCAGACGGTGCCACAAATGCCCTTAGAGTTGGGGAACAAAAAGGACATTTGAGATTTCTGTTGTGCCTCTAATTTGTTGTGTGTCCTCAGAAAAAGAATTAATTTCATTTCCTCATGTCTTTTGTCTCATCTATAAATGAGGTGGTTAGACCAGAGTGAAGTTCTTTACAGTTCTCTTATTCTATGACACTGACGCTTACTAGTTAAGCAGCACCAATGTAGATACTTCTATCTATATATGTGTGTTTATCATAAATAACACCGATTGGCAGGGATCCTTTGGAATATTGCAGCTGAAACTCTTCTAATATTATCTTTATTATCTTAAATATTATCTCAAGGTAAATGACATGTATCTCTCAATTAGGTAGTTAAGGGCGGGAATGGAGTTTAAATTCTACTGCTTTGTGCTCATATTTTATTGACTTCATTAAACTTTGCATTGGGACATGGTATATGTCTGTAATTTATTAGAAAATCAAATGACAGTGACATTTGGCGCAGGCGGATGAGACGGAAAGGTTACATTTGCATGAATCCATGCTTTCGTTTTTAGTTTTAGGTTCTGAATTATAACAGAGCCCTTTTTCCTAGTCATTAAGTCATTTTATAGAATGCATTGATTAGATGATAATCTGTTTGGAACTAGGCACTGCTTCTCGTGGCCTTCAGAAGACACTCCGTAAACGGTTGAAGGGAAGAACAGCAGAGGAGATCACCCAACCACGCGTATGCATACTGCTTTAATTCGTGGCCTCGTCTCAGTGCAGCCAGCCCTCTGTCGGTGGTCAATTCTTTAGGTGATTTTGGTCACTTCCCCCCATTTCCCCTAGATGGGATTCCAAACTTTCCTCATGTACCAGAAACCACCTTTCCAAGCCTTGCTGCCTTCACTCTCAGCAAATGACTCCAACACCTACTTCAGTGCGGAAAACAAGGTCACACCAGTGGAATGATGCTTACGTTCATGGACTTTGTGCTGAGTACGGGTTGGTGCCCTATAGACTGTAACACCCTCCCACAGTGCTGTGAAGTGGGGCAGCCAGCTGGTCGGGAGTCTTGGGATTTGGGAACCCATCGCCAATCACCTTACCCTTGCGGTGTTATTGTAGGCACGTTATGGGACAGTATGCAGTCAAGTCCTGTATTCCATGTCACAGACCTAAAATCTAACTTTTATTTTTTCCTTCCTTAAAACCTAGGAATATGTCTATACACACACCTATTCTCTCCTCCCTTCTGGCAGGATCCTTCGTTTCCAAGGCCGACCTTCCACCTTCCATTTGGTTGTATCATCCCCTGCCTTCTCCAAGACCTTGCTTTTTCTCCTGCATCTTCAGTTTCTCTACTGGCTCCTTTCTGTCAGTCCAATTCATTCTTGTATTCGTTCATGCAGATCAGATTGAATTACTGATCTTAATCCTCCCATCCCTTTTCCTAGGATTAAATGTCCACCCCTTTGCCATAGAACTGGAGGTGTTCTCTTCCTCTCCTTTCTGTGGGTCTGTTTTCTCTTCTGTAAAATGAAAGTGGTTGGACAAGATCAAATTCTTTATAGCTTTAATATTCTGTGACATGTTTAATATTTAATCAGCAGCAATTTTACAGACATTCCTATCTGTATATTTGTTTTTAATTTAGTGTCATCCAGAATAATAGTGGGTAGGGTCTACTTTCTCACCTCATTGATGTTGGGTGGCTCGTGGAACTGGATGTGACCAATGCAATGCGCCCAGAAGTAATAGTGTGCCAATTGTGGCCAAAGCTTCAAGAAGCATGGCATGATTTTGCTCACCTTCTTGTTTTTCAGTGGCGTACTGAGAGAAGAGTATGGCCTAGGAAGCCTCTAGTCCAAGAAGAATGAGGAAGCACGTGGTGCACAGCAGAACACAACCCCCAGCTTGGAGCCCAGCCAAGCTCATCGAAGATCAGCAGAACTCAAGCAAACTATAGATCCATGGGCAAGAAAGAAATGCTCGTTGTTTCAGGACACTGAATTTTAGGATGATTTGTTATGCAGCCTTCTTGCAGAAAACACTAATGAATACACTCCACAATCCATTTTTCCATTCAACAATTATCTGTTGGGTAACGAATAGATACCAGATACTTGTGGGCTTCAGGGATGCCATGGGAAATAAAACAAAGAGGCAAAAGTAAGTGAACAAGGTCATTTCTCATTCTGACAAATGCTATGAATAAAATGAGACAGTAGGAGGTGAAAAACATGGATGGGGGCTGTGGCAGAGTGCACCATTAGCGCGGGTGGTCAGGGAAAGCCTCTGAGAAAGGAACATTTGGATGAGACATGAATCCCAAGGAGGAGGCAGCCAGAAGATGATGTGGCCGGAGTGAATTTCTGCAGAAGAGCAAGGGTCCCACGGTGGCAATGGGCTTGGCTCCGAACAGACTTAAGTGTCTCTCAAATAACCCAAAGCTGTAAAATTAACATAAAAATAATTCCAAAGGTCCAAAGTGGGGCTGATATCTAGAAATAAAACCAAGCCTCGGGCAGCAGCTGAGCCAGACCGGAAAACAAGGGTGGTTGCAAACAGAGGCAGGTTCTGGGCTGGCCTTTTTGGCCGCTTGTCACAGGCCTCAAGGGTGGGGCAGGCTGGCTTCAATGTGCAGCTGGACAGGTATCTGGTACTGCACTGAGCTGGAGAGCATGTCTTTTCATTCTCTGCATCCTGTTTAGTGTTGCTTGGGCTCAAGATTTTCTATCTTGGCTAGTGACGCATTACATTGTTTTCACTGGACGCAAATAATTTCATAATTTTCTGTGAGAGAGCTCTGCGTGCTCATTCTCTGTTGTCATCCCTCTCCACTCCCCCACCCCGTGCCCCGTTCTTTCAATCAAAGTGATAGGTACACGTGGTGTAGAGTCAAGGGGGCCTGTAAGTCTTCTCCGTAAGCAGACCCTCAGGCTCACATTCACCATCCCAGAAACACTTGGACTTCTTTCGCCTGAGTATTTGGCATTTCACCTTCTTGTCTTTTAAATAACAGACTTATTGCTTTGTCTTGATCTGCCATTTAAACCTATTTTATATTGACTCCTCACGATTGACTATGAGGGTTTAGCTTTCTTTCATCCCTCTACTCCCACCAAACACATTTATCTACTGTATAACCTTTTCTTCTCAGTAAAATGTTGATAATTTTATTTACATCATCCAGTATGTTTCGTATTTACTTTATTATGATTATACAAGTGCTCTTAACAGCTGTGCGGTAATAAAGTGCAATTACTTCCCCTTCTGTGGTAGGCAGCCTCTAAGACGGTCCCCAATTGATCTCTGCCTACTAGTACTCAAGGCCTATGTGTCCCCTCCCCTTGAGCAGGAGCTGGGCTCACTGACTTGCTTCTAACAAACAGAAAATGACAGAAGAAATGAGAAGTTGCTTCTGAGATGAGGTTACATACAGACTGGCTTCTGTCTGTGGCATTTGCTTTGCTTTGCTTTTCTTTATCTTTTCTTTTAAGTAACCTCTACATCCAACATGGGGCTTGAACTCACAACACTGAGATCAAGAGTCACACATTCTACTGACTGAGCCAGCCAGGTGTGCCTGTAGCATTTTTTGTGCGCTCACTCCCAGTGTCATAGAGTTCTAAAGATGCTCTCCCAAATTCCCATTACACAGTTATTCAAACACTAATCTCAGTACCGTTGTGAAGGGATTTTGCAGATAGAATTAAGTTTCCTAATCATTAAGTTTCCTGACCTTAAAATAGGGAGTGTTACTAACTGAACGTGCTCCCCCAAATGCACATTTTGAAATCCTACTGCTCAGAGTGATGGTGTTAGAGGGAGGGCTTTGGGAGGTCATTGAGGTCACAAGAACGGAGCCCTCATGATGGGATTAGTGCCCTTATGAAAAAGACCCAGATAGATCCCTCACCCTTTCTGCCATGTTGGGACACAGCCAGAAGACTGCTGTCTATGAACCAGGAAGCAGGTCCTCCCTAGACATGGGATCTCCCAGGGCCTTGATCTTGAATTTTCCAACCTCCAGAACTGTGAGAAATGAATATTTGTTGTTTGGGACCCTCAGTCTATGGTGGTTTTATTATAGCAGCCCCTGTGGATTAAGACAGGCAATTGTCCTGGGTCACCCGGAGAGGCTCACTGTAACCACATGCACCCTTGAAAGCAGAAGAGTAAGGCAAAGATGTGGCAAAAGAAGAAGGCAGGAGACATGAGGCAGAGAGGGAGCCCAAAGAGATTCGAGGTGTGAGAAGGACTCATCATTGTTGGCTTTGAAAATGGAGGGGGTTATGAGCCAGTGAATGTGGGTGGCTTTAGAAGCTGAGTATGACCGCTGGTCAACAACTAGCAAGGAAATGAGGACCCGGTCTTACTATCACATGGAACTGGATTCTGCCAACAACCTAAATGAGCCTGGAAGTGGATTCTCCCCGAGAGCCTCCAACCTGGCTGACACAGTGATTTCCGCAGAGGCACTGAGCCCATCTGGACATGGGACCCGTAGAGCCATGTGATAACAAAGGGTGTTCTTCTATGCTGTGAAATTTGCAGTCATCATTATAGCATCTATAGATAGCAAATATTTTGCAGGAAGCCAGCAGTAAAATTTTGAGCGAACAAAGTGAATTGAGGGAGTGATAATGTCAAGGATTCATCCCGATAAAGCTATGCTATTGAATGGCATATTCTCAAAGGATTATGACAGAGGCCATGCATTTACTCAAGAAATGCTTATGGAGTGCATGTTGGGGCTATTGCTGTGAGTGAGGCCAAGTTCCCACTTTTGTGAAATTGACATCGTAGTCAGAAAAGAGGTTGTGTGACTATTGATTATCTTTGTGCCCTGTTCTTGCAAGTCTACTCTTAACCACGGGAGAGTTCATCACAATTGGCTTAATATTTTTAGGAAAATCCAAGATTATTTGACAAGCATTTGATAAACATTTACTAAAGCCTCAGATGGTGCCGGTCCCTGGGATCAAATGTGTGGTAAACAATGATTCCTGTCCTCACAAATCTTATGTAAGGAGAAGGCAGAGGCAGGAGTTCACAGCTCCTGCACCACGTGACGCAGGAGGAGAGGGGCAGGAGGCCCAAAGCGGAGTGGGTTTAGGTTTCTATAGCACTGACTGACACTATAATTAGACACTTTTGATTTAGCAAGCACTGCCTTTTTCTCTTTGTCTCTCAAAACAACAAGGAAGACACCATATTTTTTTTCTCATTCTCTTATTTCTGTTCCCAGCACAGATTCCAGAAAAAGGTAAGAATGCATTGCCCTTGAGCATTGTCCAAATTTTTACTTCTGCTCATGAAAATCAGGGATCTATTAGATATTTCGCCTTGAGCTGGACAGACGTGCTTGTGCAATAGCAGAGTAAGATTTCCTAAAAGAATTGGTTGCTGGTTTCGAGGTCGCAAGCACTATAGTTTTCTGACATGTGCTATTCTCAGAGTAATCTCATCACCATTACTCATTTACTAATTTAGCGGGAGACCATTTGCTTGGCGGAGCCTTGAGTGTATTTTAAAAATAGCTACACATTCAGGTTTCCTTGATCATGTAAAAAGAACAACAACAAAAAAAAGAGGCTGTTGGTTTTATCCACAGAAATAACTGATTTGAAATCAACCTGGTTTCTTCTATATAAATCATGCACATAGATGTGAGTAATTTGTACTGAAATAGTTTTATATAGGTTTGCATACATAGCTCTCTGTGTTCTTTTTGTTAGATATTTCTCTGTTTAGTTTTCTCATTAAGAACCAGAGATCACAAGCATAGCTTCACATTTGTGACGCTCCTCTATTGCTCGTTTATTGATTTAATCAACCATTACCTGCCACGTGCCTAGCATTGTGATAGGTCTTAAGGATATGCACATGAACATCAAAGAGTCCCAGGTTTCAAGTCACTTAGTTTGGTTGAGGAGCAGACGTCTGAATTAATTTCTGGAGGAGAAGAATAAGTAAAAACTTCCCTCTCCTTGAGAGAATTTGGAGCAGTGACAAGATGATACACCAAGCTCTGCGACAAAAAGAATTCAAGGTAGGGGCAAAGCTGTCACCCTGCAAGAGTGCTTCCCTAAGGGACATAGAATTGCCATAAATAGAATTCCATTAGAATGAATCAGGCAGGAATTGGGAGTGAAAATTGGATGGGAACCCTATTTAAAGAAACTGTATTAGTTAAGGTAATCTGAGCTTAGTATTAGAAAAAATAAATAGAAGCAAAATGCATAATGCTCAAGTAGGCTACGAGTGTATTTCTCAATCACGTCAGTTTAGAAATAAACATGCCTAATCGGGGGAAGCTTTTCTGGACGCAGTTACTCAGGGACCACGGCTCCTTCCGTACTGTGGCTTTCCTACCTTGAACACTGGTTTCCAAGGCCTCTGTGTTCTGCACCTTGTCCACAGACAGTGAAAAAGAGCAGGTGTACGTGTGAGGCTCTTCAGGTCCAGGCTGAGAAGCAGCACGCGGGGTTCTCCTTCTAGTCTATTGGCTAGAACTTGGTCACGTGACCTCACCTACCGAAAGGAAAAGCTGAGAATAGAGTTCAGCTGTAGAACTGGAGGAACCAAAGAGGTAAATGGTTCATTTCTGCCATGGAAGCCTTAAGCTGGATCATACTTTGGGGTTGGAAAGTCGTGGAGGGTTTTCCGCCTATGTATGCTCTTATTCCCTGGCTAGAGAACCCTTCAACTTTTTCTTAAATGATGTATGTTCTAGGCTATTTGACATTTTTGTCTCCTGAGTCTGGACTGTCCGTAATTTGTCAACAACCGGCCTTAAACTGTGGGATCCAGAAAGGAGTACACTGTTCCAGATCTGGTTAACCAGTAAAAAAGCAGAGTGGGACAAATTCTTCCTCATTAGCTTGACATAGCCTCACACCACATTACCACATAGCCCTTCTTGCTTTTTATCATTTACTTTCTTGACTTTATCTTGTAAGGGTCATAGAGTAGAAAGTGTAGAGCATGTTTTGGTGACACAGACGTAAATCTCCTGAGTCGTTGTGACTCTTTCTGGTTTACTGTCGCATTCCCATGTCTAGCACAACACCTGGCACATACTGGGTATTTAATAAGTATTTACTGAATGAAAAGACTTTTTCAGCATCTTACAAGATACCTTGAACAGAGTAGACAGTTTCATGTTTTTCTATTTCTTATCCTTCTGGGCCGCATTCTGGGTGATCTGTGCATATCAGTTTTCCAATTTAATCATTTTTCTCTTTAACGGTGTGGTGAGTGGGTCATCAGTTGAACTTAAAAAAAAAAACTTCAATGTCTACACTCATAATTTCTAGAATTTCTATTTGTTATTTTCTCCAGTTGATCTGCATTTTTTATTTTGTTCCTTCCTTTATTTTTCTGACCATTTAAGCCTGTGTGTCTTGACGTATCTTTGGAATGCTCTGTGTGTGTAGCTTCTGGCGTTCGAAGGTTTTTACCTGTATTGTCCTCATTGTGCATGCGAGCTCATGCTCTGGCTGGCACTGTTTGCCACTGGGGCCTCAGGTCTGCAGAGGGTGGGGCCATCCACAGGCTGCTTTTAACTTGCCTCTCTCAAGGCTCTATGCACAGAACCATTTTTAGATTAATTTTTATGTTAATATCTCCTTTTAGGGTTCTTTCACCTTGAGGATAATACAGATTTGGACCACGCACTCAAGATACAAGTTTGTAGTTCTCGTTTCTGGTAGATGACTGGGAATAGACCTGAAAGCTCTAATTTCCTCCTCGGTGAGCTTAAAACCATGTCCCCTAAGGCATGTATCTGGTTGTTAGGATTTGCCTGTCAGTTCCTTCTTCACTTTTGGCACCCTTTCTTGCTTTTATATGTTTCACCATGTATTAAAAACATTAAAAAAATACACTCTCCCCAGCATTTCTTAGAGGCTTGGAGCAGGCCCTAGGGTTTCCCACTGTGGTGGACACTGTGATTCACGGCTCAGAAACCCCCTCCCCGAAGGATTTGTTGACCCAGCTGCTGGCAGGGCCGTCTGTAGATAGTCTTCTGCTGTCAGCCCCTTCAGGGTTTGCCTCAGCTGCAGAGAGCTGCCTCGTCCAAGGTCGTGCCCCTTCCCCTGGGCGGCCCACATCCAGGGATTGATTAATGTGGGAGTATAGAGGCTGGGCCATCTTGCACCAACTTGGGACACTTCTGAGGAGCCGTTTTGGCTCTAAAGCTCCTCATGAGCTTGGCCAAGGCAGTTACTGGGCCTTCATCAGTTCGGCTTTTCCTTTTGCTTGCTCCTGCTTCCTTTCCTGCCCTTTGCCAGGTGTTGATTACAAGGGCACCCCTGATACACTTCCTGGTGTCTAAACGCCACCGTCTGCTTCCTTGGAGCTCTCTATTGACCAGAAGTCTCACATTTAAAGATGCTCAGAAATGTTTGCTGGTGACAGGCGCCTGAGTGCCCCCGTGGGCTGAGTGTCCAGTTCTTGGTTTCGGCTCAGGTCCTGATCTCAGGGTCCTGGAATCAAGCCCCACGTTGGGTACCGTGCTCAGCGCAGAGTCTGCTTGTGAGATTCTCTCCCTCTCTCTCCCTCTGCCCCATGCTCTCTCACTAAAATAAACAAATAATCTTAAAAAAAAAAAGTTTGCTGTGGAGGCTGTTGGTGTAAACAGCTGTCAGGCCTGTCATTTCGTCCTCCAGTACTTGTGCGATACTCAACTGCTTGTCACTTGCACATACTCGTTTTTCTAAGATTTGTTTTTCTTTGGATTTTGACCTTATGTTTCAAGTTCTTAAGGTCATTTAAGTTATTCATTTATTTATTTGTTTTTTGCCCATTTGATTTCTTCTCTCCTGCAGCTTTGTGATGTTTTGGAGTTTGGCATGCATCGCCTCCTATGCCTTCACCCCAATAACTAATAAAAATATTTAATGGGAAGGATTAAGGGAATCTCTTGATAATTCTTCTTAGGAGCACAGAACCACTATTTAGACTCCAATTTCAAATAGGTGCAAAGCTATACTACAATCCATATTTTTTCCATTTTACCAAGAAGAACATCAAGAGAGGCTTTACTAAGTAAATGAATTTATGAAAACCAGATTCACTCTGTCTACCAAATATTCCTCACTTTAGCACTTTATAAAAAAGTAAGTTGGCTAATTTGATATGTGTTATTCTCAGTGAACATTACATGGGCTCCTCCTGGTACCACATTCTTAAATGCCCACAAGTGCTGAAAATGTTAGCTGCTATTAATATGACTATGGAATTTTAAAAAATCTATCATTTCTCCTATTCTGAAAAGTGAACGTATATACAACTCCAGTGATTAGGAGTCCTGTTGGTCAATTTATTGGTTCAATGTGGGCCTTAAAAATCTGTAAAAGCTGACAATGTTTCGTATCTTTATTTCAGGCAAAACATAAGCATATAGACTGAATTTATAATATAAAGTTTAAATTATGCATAAACCAGAGTGTTTAAACACTGGAAAGAGTTGTTTTGGGAGTTGAAAGGCCTTTAACTAGAGGCCTTTAAATAACTTTAACTGAAGGCCTTTGACAAAAAAGTTTAAATAGTCTTTCTTGACCTAATTTTTATAAAATTAGGAATAACATTTTACTTCCTTAACACACAAAGGAAATCTTTCTAAAGACAATAGCCAACATCATTCTCAAGGTTAAAACACTAGAAAAAATTCCAGTTAAAATGAAGAACAAGACCTATCTGATCCATATTACCATTGATAATGTTTTTTCTATTTTTTTGACAATGCGGTAAAATGCAAAGCAGAAACAAAAGCTATAACATAAGAAGACATATCTACCATTATTTGCAGATGGTTTAACTACAAACCCATGAAATGCAAAATAATCAACTAAAGCATTCTGGAAATTAATGAAAATTTAGCAAAGTGGTTAGTTACAGTTTAAATGTACAAATTGCTATATTTAATTTGAAAGTCAATAGCCAGTTTTAAGATATGAGAGAAAAAATATTGCATCAGTAGTAGCAACAACAGAAACATCAATAAAAACAAACCATAAAATTCATAGGATTAAAGCCAACAATAACTGTGTAGGATGTAATGAGGATGACGAATATTAAATTTTACTGGGATCCAAAAATAATTGAATAAAAGGAGAGGTACAATATTCCAGATGGTAACATGTGTATTGCAGAGAAGTAAATTCTCTCTAAATTAAAAGTCCTGGCCTACTCTAATAAAAATCCTAATTAGGAATTTGCCAAGAAATTTAGTCTAGAAAAAGAAACAGAATAGCTATGAACTTGTTTTTTAAAGGGGAGAGTAATACCTGGGGTCCTCTTTTTGCCACATATTTGAGTTCAACTTGATAGAGCGCAGGCTGAAAATAGCCTTATTCTGCCTCACTGTTGACCTTTGACTCCTGACCTTGAGGACCGTTTTTTTTTTTTCCCCATCCCTTGGATGAAAACATGGGAAGGTTTTAGAAGTTTCTAGTTACCTTTGGATTTTTATAAACGCATTTTGGTTACTTTAATGATAAGAACACTCATCTTAGTGATTACAGTGTCCAATGTACTGTTAAATTAAAACTGTAAGCTTCATTTACAATTTTATCCTCTCTTCTCTCTCAACCAGGATGAGAGAGTTACAGTAATAGAGACAGAGAAAGCCATTGGCTTCCTTGCTGTTAGGGATCTTGCTCCTCTACTCTTTGATTTACCCTGTGCTCTGGCTTTGCTGGGGTTAAAGATGGCGATGGAGGAGAGACTGGGACAGGACTAGTTTGCTGGCTGACAGGGATGATTACTGGTGAAGATGCCAGCCAGCTGTGCTGATTCTCTGTCTCCAATGCTGATTGTCTCTTTCATGGGGAGCTCTCAGGTGGGAGGCTCTTAGCACACACCATGGTTTTCCTCTGCAAGCCACTTCTAATTCTTTCTCAGCCCCTGGGCATCTGGCTGCCACTTTTCACCCCTTCCATCGCCTCTCCAAGCAGTTGTCTCAGGCAGGAGCCAGAACACCTCCCCGTGGCCCCCTCTGATTGGTGAGATTCACTTCTCAGAACCTGCGCTCCCCAAACGCCAGGGGACATGTGTCAAGTTCTCAGAGTGCTGTTCATGGAGCTCTCACTCTCACTTGGTGGAAGGTGAAAAAAACCCTTTCTGTCCCTGCTCCATCCGTAAGGGTGGTGGAATGGGGAGCACCAAGCATGTGACAACATTCTAAAAAGAAATCCTTCCTCTTGGCTTTTTAGATGTCAGTATATTTTTCCCTTGAGCTGGACTACTCAAAGACTCTTAAAGCCTCAGTAAATCTCAAGCTGACTTTAAGCTGATTGTGACAGACTTGAAGGTGGCCCCGAAACCCCTGCCTCTTGGTGTCCAGGCCTCTGCATAGTTCCCTCCCTAGGAGGGAAGGAGTCCACAAAGGCTATGAATTCACCATTCACAATGAAATCAATGTAAATGGCCACAAACTATAAAAAAATATTTAATATCAAGTCAAAATAAGGTATTGATTTCCAACTGCAAATTATATCTTTACAAAATAAAATGTCAACAAAATTAACAGACCAAAAATGGCAATATACTAATTAATATGCTAATTAAAGTGCAGTAAGACGGGAATGATCATAACCTGTGATGGAAATATAAATTAAACCAATGTCTTTGAAAGCATCTTGATGATTAACTATTAAGAAATTAAATAGAATCCATACCTTTTGGTCAAATAACTCTGCTTTTAGGAATATATTCTAAAGAAGTCTAAAAAATGGGCAAAGAAGTATGTAAAGGCTTTTCATAACAGCATTGTTTAGACTAGCTAAAATTTAGGAAAAAATTAAATACCTAATAAGAGTGGAAAAGTTGAAAGTAGATGACTTATAATACATATATATGATGAAATATTAACCAAACATTAAAGATCTTTAATACTGTGAAAATACTCCTCTATTTAATATTCACTGAAAAAACTGACATAAAATCACTCATTAAAATTATTTGTTGGGTGCAGTGCCAACTATTTTTTTAGGCATTGTGTTAAATTCTGAGTATTTAGCAATGCCAATTTTGTTATATATCTTTATAGAAGGAAACATTGCCATAATTATCATTGATTTTTCTGAGTTGTGGGATTATCATATTTTTTTTAAAATCAATTGCCTTATGCTTCTCTGCATTTTCCAAAATTTCTTCATGTTCATGTAAGGCAAGAAATGAAAAGCTTTGAAAGGTCATTTCTTCCTGTACTTTCACCAGAGTTCTGCCCAAAGATTGGGCTGCATCAAGCCCTTCAGTGGCGCAGGAGACCTGGGAACACAAATCATCTTCTGGTTTATCACTGGTTAATGGGGCGTGGGAATGGTAGGTAGTTAAAAACAAGAGGAGCTTACATTTTTGGATGTGGTGGAAGCTTGCAAGTGTTGCATAAGGAGAGCTTTTTGAAGAGGACGGTGTGCCTTCCCGCTGAGATCCTGCAAAGCCGCATGTATGTCTGAGCTCCCCAAGTGCCTGGCTGCCTAGCAACTTCCACATAAAGTCATCTTTCTCTCTTTTAAAAAAAAAATTCCAGGCTATGCATGATTTAAATGAAGATGTTCTAGCTCACTGGAGCTTGGAGAGCAATTACTTATAGCTGTCTTTGGCATTTGTGCCAGGCACAGCAGAAAATAAAATGAAGATGTTGTGCACACCCTGTGTCTTCATCTCCAACATGTGGAAAGTAGTGCAGGGGGACAACAGCTGTTCTCCTGGGGCCTTACTTCTTTCTTGCCTGACGCTCTCTTGGAGAGAAAGTGGGGAAGAGCAGGGTTTGGGCTTGGTTGGCCTGGTGAACCTACTTGGAAGACCAAGAGTGGGGGAAGGGTGGGAGCAGAGCAGAGGGCACTCAGGTTTCCTGAGACCCTCTCCCTCCAAGGTCACTCTTCTGCTCTGAGAAGCCCTAGAGAAACTTTCTAAAAGCTAGATTAAGTAAGGTTTTCCTTTTTCTGCAGTCACTTCATCCCCATTGCCCTCATCCCACAGAAATTTAACATGACCCTGGAGCCTTCCTCGTTATTTAAAATCTGTCCCGCTGCCTGCACACCCACGTGTGTTGTGTTCGAGAGCTCTTCCTGGGGGCCCCCAGCCATCCTCGATTTACTCCCTTCCTCCAACAACCAGTGGACTTCCTCCAGAGCCCCTCGATCTCTCATCCCGCTCACCAGGTGACTCGACTCCTGCTTGAGTCATCTTCAGAATAGCACCCAGGGCATGAAGTCATCTTCTCTAGCTCTTGCCAAAGTAGTATGTGCAGTAGAGGAGCTAAAAATCACAGCAGTGACGTGAGGAAGGGAGAGGAAGGCAAAAAGGCCTATGTGACAGAATGGTCCTCCTCTTTCCCTTGTGAAGGTCAAAGGTATTAATGATTTTTTATGCCTGCACTAATTTTATGTGTAAGATTAAAACTCATTTTAATTACTGACTATTACTTGTAAAAGCACTGGTCTGTAAGGGGTATGTATAAAGGAGCGTGACATCCTACTCTCCAAATTGCTTATGGGCCAATGGGAAAGACATATTAGTCAGCAAATAACACAGGGGACAAAGGAAGTAAGGGGCCATGTTTAATGCAAGCTGTAGCCTGGGGAGAACAGCCTTTATGTCTCGGGCAGCAACGCTCACTCCTATCACAACACCGAGGGTCTCCCGTGGCATGGCTAACTGAAATGTTCCTCCTGGATCTGGGGGAGGAGAACAGGCCATGTGGAGGGCAGAGAAGCTGAAAACCAGAGGAAAGACTCTTCGGGGACCAGATATGGATGGTGTTACACATATTGATAGGAATTCCAACAGGCGAAGTAGATGAAACTTGAGGGATCAAAGAAGCAGACATCTTCCTTAACTAAAAAGACCCAAAAAACCAGCCTGCAGGGCAGGGAGGAGGAAAGAACCACACTGGGAGGCTGACTGGGAAGTAGACCCTAGAAACTGCAGCTCCCACTGGGACTCGCAGGAGGACAGCTGGCTCGAGGACGCCACCATTTACCCAGCAGCATCCGCATCCCAGCCTCCAGGCTATTGCCAAGGACTGTGAAAGTTCTGAGATTTGACCCTATCCAGTTGGCCTGCTACTTTCCTGGATGCTATTAGGAGGCAGAAAGGGAGGCCCAGCAAGGGCCCAAGGAGCAGTGAGCGGGGAGGAGGGAGGCGTGGCCCAGCAGGGGGCATGAGCACCCCCACATGTGCATCCATTCCCCTGGCTCAGGTCCCAAGGGGCCGATGCAGATGAGGCTTAACAGACGGCTGTACGCACAGTAGGTCTCATGGCAGGGAGGGACCTAGAGCTACGGGAGCCCATGTCTTGTTGTTTTTTAAATAATACAAGTATTTTAAAGACATCACATGTGAATAACTAAAATCTGCAAAATGCAGGCTCAGAGAAAAGCCCCCTGACCTCATGTTCCCTCCCAGTCTTCCATACTGTACATCACTAGGGTCCTGGGGAACTACAGAGGCTCTTCTGAAGAGTTTTTCTCAAGCAATCTTCTCGACAAATTAGGTTTTTTCACACTTAAAAAAACTGGCATGTAATTGTCATACAACATATTAGGTACACCACGTAATGAGTTGATATTTGTATACATTGGGAAATGATCACCACAACTAATTAACATCAGTCGCCACACATAGTTATGATTTTGCTTTCTTCATGAGCAGTATCTATTTTATTTATTTATTTATTTTTAATGTTTTATTATGTTATGTTAGTCACCATACAGTACATCCCCAGTTTCCGATGTAAAGTTCGATGATTCATTAGTTGCGTATAACACCCAGTGCACCATGCAGTACGTGCCCTCCTTAGTACCCATCACCAGCCTATCCCAGTCCCCCACCCGCCTCCCCTCTGAAGCCCTCAGTTTGTTTCTCAGAGTCCATAGTCTCTCGTGGCTCATTCCCCCTTCTGTTAACCACCCCCTTCATTCTTCCCTTCCTTCTCCTACCAATCTCCCTGCTATTTATTTATTTATTTATTTATTTATTTATTTATTTATTTTTAAAGCAGTATCTATTTTAATGATAGATAGGGAGACANCCCCCAGCCATCCTCGATTTACTCCCTTCCTCCAACAACCAGTGGACTTCCTCCAGAGCCCCTCGATCTCTCATCCCGCTCACCAGGTGACTCGACTCCTGCTTGAGTCATCTTCAGAATAGCACCCAGGGCATGAAGTCATCTTCTCTAGCTCTTGCCAAAGTAGTATGTGCAGTAGAGGAGCTAAAAATCACAGCAGTGACGTGAGGAAGGGAGAGGAAGGCAAAAAGGCCTATGTGACAGAATGGTCCTCCTCTTTCCCTTGTGAAGGTCAAAGGTATTAATGATTTTTTATGCCTGCACTAATTTTATGTGTAAGATTAAAACTCATTTTAATTACTGACTATTACTTGTAAAAGCACTGGTCTGTAAGGGGTATGTATAAAGGAGCGTGACATCCTACTCTCCAAATTGCTTATGGGCCAATGGGAAAGACATATTAGTCAGCAAATAACACAGGGGACAAAGGAAGTAAGGGGCCATGTTTAATGCAAGCTGTAGCCTGGGGAGAACAGCCTTTATGTCTCGGGCAGCAACGCTCACTCCTATCACAACACCGAGGGTCTCCCGTGGCATGGCTAACTGAAATGTTCCTCCTGGATCTGGGGGAGGAGAACAGGCCATGTGGAGGGCAGAGAAGCTGAAAACCAGAGGAAAGACTCTTCGGGGACCAGATATGGATGGTGTTACACATATTGATAGGAATTCCAACAGGCGAAGTAGATGAAACTTGAGGGATCAAAGAAGCAGACATCTTCCTTAACTAAAAAGACCCAAAAAACCAGCCTGCAGGGCAGGGAGGAGGAAAGAACCACACTGGGAGGCTGACTGGGAAGTAGACCCTAGAAACTGCAGCTCCCACTGGGACTCGCAGGAGGACAGCTGGCTCGAGGACGCCACCATTTACCCAGCAGCATCCGCATCCCAGCCTCCAGGCTATTGCCAAGGACTGTGAAAGTTCTGAGATTTGACCCTATCCAGTTGGCCTGCCACTTTCCTGGATGCTATTAGGAGGCAGAAAGGGAGGCCCAGCAAGGGCCCAAGGAGCAGTGAGCGGGGAGGAGGGAGGCGTGGCCCAGCAGGGGGCATGAGCACCCCCACATGTGCATCCATTCCCCTGGCTCAGGTCCCAAGGGGCCGATGCAGATGAGGCTTAACAGACGGCTGTACGCACAGTAGGTCTCATGGCAGGGAGGGACCTAGAGCTACGGGAGCCCATGTCTTGTTGTTTTTTAAATAATACAAGTATTTTAAAGACATCACATGTGAATAACTAAAATCTGCAAAATGCAGGCTCAGAGAAAAGCCCCCTGACCTCATGTTCCCTCCCAGTCTTCCATACTGTACATCACTAGGGTCCTGGGGAACTACAGAGGCNCCAGTGCACCATGCAATACGTGCCCTCCTTAATACCCATCCCCAGCCTATCCCAGTCCCCCACCCGCCTCCCCTCTGAAGCCCTCAGTTTGTTTCCCAGAGTCCATAGTCTCTCGTGGCTCATTCCCCCTTCTGTTAACCACCCCCTTCATTCTTCCCTTCCTTCTCCTACCAATCTCCCTGCTATTTATTTATTTATTTATTTATTTATTTATTTATTTATTTTTAAAGCAGTATCTATTTTAATGATAGATAGGGAGACATTTTTCCAAGGCTGTTTGCTGGACACATGCCCTTTAAAAGGCAGCCCAGAACAAAGCACAGTCAATGTCTCTGCAAGATGTTCAGATATACAAGAGACCCATGGAGAATTGCCTCCTGGCAGCTATGTGCCTAATATCTAACGACTAGTCTATAAAATGATCTGAAAGAGGTTACTGAGCATGCTTTGAAAATGGAAGTTGAGAATTTTATAACTACGGAACTGTATAAAATTCTAGAATGTTCCTTAATTTTGTGCATCTTGCCTTTTTACCTAGAAGATGAACAGTAACAGAGAAATAAAGAGATTTCAGAGAGGAAGGAGAAAAATGGAAAGACGGCTGAGGTCTTCTACCAGCATGCATACCAGGGCTGGGGTCGTTAGTCCCCTAGCAGGGCTTCTGTTGGCCTGTCTCTCCTGTGCCTGCAGGATGGACTCGCCACCCGGGCCCTGCATGGCTGGGCAGCCTCTGTTTGGGTTCAGGTCCTGACCCCCTCCAGCACCGGGAAAGAGGGCAAGTAATTGTACCCGGGGATCCAGCCTCAGGCTACAGATGCATGTGGATACTGTCTGGGCAGGCAGGTTCCTGGATCTTATACAACAATGCGTTTAAGAAAGAATTAATCTAGGTAGAAATGACAGTGCTAATTTTATGCTACTTTAACGTTAATCATAATTCTCTCTTACACTCAAGGATTTCTAGAAAAATTCATTTGATCTGTAAGATTCAATCTTAGCGCTTTGAGAAGAGCTGGGATTTCTGTGCATTTTGGAAACATTGCACTCCAATGTTCAATTCCTGTTGTTTGTGGCAGTCAATTCTCCGTAAGCACAAACAAATTGTTCTGCATTGCTGACAGTTTAGTTCCCTTTTTTTTTTTAGATCTTATTTATTTATTTGTTTATTTATTTATTTGAGAGAGAGACACAGAGAGAGCACGAGTTGCAGGGGGGAGAGCTGGAAGGAGAGAGAGGAGCAGACTCCGGACGGAGCCGGGAACCAGACGTGGGACTCGATCCCAGGACCCTGAGATCACGACCTGAGCCAAAGGCAGATGCTTAACTGACTGAGCCACCCAGGTGCCCCTCCAGTTCCTTTTTTTTTTTAATAATATTTTTTTATTATGTTAGTCAGTACACCCCTAGTTTTTGATGTAAAGTTCCATGATTCATTACTTCAGTATAACAGCCAGTGCACCATGCAATACGTGCCCTCCTTAATACCCATCACCAGCCTATCCCATTCCCCCACCCCCCTCCATTTCCTTTTTTAAAAAAAATCTGTTCTTTTAAAAAAATGTCCTTTAGGGGCGCCTGGGTGGCACAGCGGTTAAGCGTCTGCCTTCGGCTCAGGGCGTGATCCCGGCATACGGGATCGAGCCCCACATCAGGCTCTTCTGCTATGAGCCTGCTTCTTCCTCTCCCACTCCCCCTGCTTGTGTTCCCTCTCTTGCTGGCTGTCTCTATCTCTGTCAAATAAATAAATAAAATCTTTAAAAAAAAATGTCCTTTAAAAAGACATGTCCTGTTTAGGACATTTTATGATCCATCGGCTTCTAGACCAGGGATTAATTTCATTTGGGGAAGTGACGGGATATGAAGCTGTAGACTCTTTGGTAGTAGCTGGCTCTTAACGAAGGAAAACTGGGCAGAGAAAACGGAAAACAACTGACGTCATCTATGATTTGTCACTGCTCTATTCAAAATTGATAGTTCTCTAAATTCTAGAACTTAGCACTTTAAGAGAAATAATAATTAACCAATGATGAAAACAATGCTATGCAATAACAATGAAACTTAACAACATTGTCTGCTGAATATGAAGGCACCGAACGCTGAGTGAAAAATTTAAAAAAAAACAACAAGCACCAGAACGTTTCTGTAACGCTTTCTTTCCATGACACCTGGAAGCTCATCTGGATCTTCTTACTTGGTGTGGGATCAAGAATGTAATAATGAAACTCACCACATTAAAATTGATGGTGCCCATAAAAGACACAACTTCAGTTCATTTTATTTCCTACAAAAGTCTTGGTTTAAATTTCTTGAATATTTTCCAGAATTAATTAATAATGGCTTTAGACCAGAAGATATCCTTGGTTATGGGGTTTGGCAATTCTTTTCGAAGATAGAGTTCTTAGGATTAGACAAGCTGGAGATCTATACTGAAGGACTCAAGAGTGTAAGCTAATGTATCACTGAGGTTTATAGGGCAGGATTACATTCATCCTGATAAATGAGGATGGACCATGCATCGGAATGGCGTGTAGGCAAAGAAGTGTAAGTGGCTTGGCCAAAGGCCATAAGTGCTATTAAATAATTACACAGAAAGTGTAGGGCTTTTGAAGGTGGGTCTATACAGCACATACTTCATATGCCTAGGACATTATGTTCTGTGAACCTATATTTTGCCCTGTCTGAGATGGGTATAGCACAATGAAGAAGAGCTTAGATTTCAGAATCAAAAAGAGAGAGAGAGAGAGGGAGAGAGAGAAAGAGAGAGAACACAAGATCTCTGAGCTCAAGGGAGGGGTTATTCACTTGCTAGCCAGTAATTTAACATCTTTGTCCTTAAGATTAAGGAGAAAATAAGAGCACCTACCTTCTAGAGCTTATGGAAAATTAAGTAAAATACTAGATGTAAAATGGCTAGCATAGTGTCTGGCCCACAGCATCTAAGACTACACTCATGCTAACTCTTATCATTATTATCACTGCAGTAATACACAGCAATCTTTTCTAAAAAAAGATGTATTTATTTGGGAATGAGAGAGAGAGAGAGAGAGCAGGGGTAGAGGCAGAGGGAAGGAATCCCAAGCAAACTCCCCACTGAGCATGGAGCCCCACATGGGGGCTCAATCTCAGGACCCTGAGATCATGACCTGAGCTGAAACCAAGAGTCCGACACTTAACCAACTTAGCCACCCAGGCACCCCTAAACCCAGCAGTCTTAAAACAGATTAGGAGTGTTGACCATCAAACACACTCAGAAGCACAGCTAAAGACTGGGGAAATCAGAATGAGTAGACAGGTGTTCCTCATGAATCCACCAGCGAAACTCCAAGTGCTGCATTTCAGAACAGCTGATCTAGCAACTTAGGAAATTGTTTTATGATGAATATGAAATTAGATAAGGAGAGATGATAGAAGCAAGAGCAACCTAACAAAATTCATAGATCAATTCATTCATTTTTTTGTCCAACTGATGGTTTTTGAGGGCCAAATGCCTACTATAAAGTGTGCGTATGCTAAAGGTATGAAGGAAACATCAATAATCATCCCTGTCGTCCACTCAAGATATTAAGGGGAAAATGAGAGAATTAGTATTTGTTTATTTAAAATCAATGACAATTTATCTATGTAAACTTCAAGCTACTTTCACATTTATTTCTAGCTATACTAAATACAGTTCTTGGAAAACAAATATATCTAGTTGTTGAACTGCCCCTGCAAAATTCTTATTGCTTATGTTATGGTGGACTGATTAATCAAAATTTCTTTCCCTGAACATAGATTCTTATAAGAAATCTTGCCTGAAGATGGAATTGGTCCTGAATGTTCTTACTCCTTCTTTCAGAAAGTGGTGGACAAAGATGACAAGGACACCTCACCTCCCCGCACCAAGAGCAGTGTTGTTCAGTGCTCCTGGGGTGATCCAGAAAGTCTCCTGGGTAAGAGATATGATGTGGGTTTGTTGGTGGAATGGAAAAACAGCAGATTCCCCACTTGAACTGCCCCCGTGAATCAATTCCCAATATGGGACACCTGCCTGNTTTTTTTTTTAATAATATTTTTTTATTATGTTAGTCAGTACACCCCTAGTTTTTGATGTAAAGTTCCATGATTCATTACTTCAGTATAACAGCCAGTGCACCATGCAATACGTGCCCTCCTTAATACCCATCACCAGCCTATCCCATTCCCCCACCCCCCTCCATTTCCTTTTTTAAAAAAAATCTGTTCTTTTAAAAAAATGTCCTTTAGGGGCGCCTGGGTGGCACAGCGGTTAAGCGTCTGCCTTCGGCTCAGGGCGTGATCCCGGCATACGGGATCGAGCCCCACATCAGGCTCTTCTGCTATGAGCCTGCTTCTTCCTCTCCCACTCCCCCTGCTTGTGTTCCCTCTCTTGCTGGCTGTCTCTATCTCTGTCAAATAAATAAATAAAATCTTTAAAAAAAAATGTCCTTTAAAAAGACATGTCCTGTTTAGGACATTTTATGATCCATCGGCTTCTAGACCAGGGATTAATTTCATTTGGGGAAGTGACGGGATATGAAGCTGTAGACTCTTTGGTAGTAGCTGGCTCTTAACGAAGGAAAACTGGGCAGAGAAAACGGAAAACAACTGACGTCATCTATGATTTGTCACTGCTCTATTCAAAATTGATAGTTCTCTAAATTCTAGAACTTAGCACTTTAAGAGAAATAATAATTAACCAATGATGAAAACAATGCTATGCAATAACAATGAAACTTAACAACATTGTCTGCTGAATATGAAGGCACCGAACGCTGAGTGAAAAATTTAAAAAAAAACAACAAGCACCAGAACGTTTCTGTAACGCTTTCTTTCCATGACACCTGGAAGCTCATCTGGATCTTCTTACTTGGTGTGGGATCAAGAATGTAATAATGAAACTCACCACATTAAAATTGATGGTGCCCATAAAAGACACAACTTCAGTTCATTTTATTTCCTACAAAAGTCTTGGTTTAAATTTCTTGAATATTTTCCAGAATTAATTAATAATGGCTTTAGACCAGAAGATATCCTTGGTTATGGGGTTTGGCAATTCTTTTCGAAGATAGAGTTCTTAGGATTAGACAAGCTGGAGATCTATACTGAAGGACTCAAGAGTGTAAGCTAATGTATCACTGAGGTTTATAGGGCAGGATTACATTCATCCTGATAAATGAGGATGGACCATGCATCGGAATGGCGTGTAGGCAAAGAAGTGTAAGTGGCTTGGCCAAAGGCCATAAGTGCTATTAAATAATTACACAGAAAGTGTAGGGCTTTTGAAGGTGGGTCTATACAGCACATACTTCATATGCCTAGGACATTATGTTCTGTGAGCCTATATTTTGCCCTGTTACTGAGATGGGTATAGCACAATGAACAAGAGCTTAGATTTCGGAATCAAAAAGAGAGAGAGAGAGAGGGAGAGAGAAAAAGAGAGAGAACACAAGATCTCTGAGCTCAAGGGAGGGGTTATTCACTTGCTAGCCAGTAATTTAACATCTNACCTATATTTTGCCCTGTCTGAGATGGGTATAGCACAATGAAGAAGAGCTTAGATTTCAGAATCAAAAAGAGAGAGAGAGAGAGGGAGAGAGAGAAAGAGAGAGAACACAAGATCTCTGAGCTCAAGGGAGGGGTTATTCACTTGCTAGCCAGTAATTTAACATCTTTGTCCTTAAGATTAAGGAGAAAATAAGAGCACCTACCTTCTAGAGCTTATGGAAAATTAAGTAAAATACTAGATGTAAAATGGCTAGCATAGTGTCTGGCCCACAGCATCTAAGACTACACTCATGCTAACTCTTATCATTATTATCACTGCAGTAATACCCAGCAATCTTTTCTAAAAAAAAGATTTATTTATTTGAGAATGAGAGAGAGAGAGAGAGAGAGCAGGGGGAGGGGCAGAGGGAAGGAATCCCAAGCAAACTCCCCACTGAGCATGGAGCCCCACATGGGGGCTCAATCTCAGGACNCCACTCATGCTAACTCTTATCATTATTATCACTGCAGTAATACACAGCAATCTTTTCTAAAAAAAGATGTATTTATTTGGGAATGAGAGAGAGAGAGAGAGAGCAGGGGTAGAGGCAGAGGGAAGGAATCCCAAGCAAACTCCCCACTGAGCATGGAGCCCCACATGGGGGCTCAATCTCAGGACCCTGAGATCATGACCTGAGCTGAAACCAAGAGTCCGACACTTAACCAACTTAGCCACCCAGGCACCCCTAAACCCAGCAGTCTTAAAACAGATTAGGAGTGTTGACCATCAAACACACTCAGAAGCACAGCTAAAGACTGGGGAAATCAGAATGAGTAGACGGGTGTTCCTCATGAATCCACCAGCGAAACTCCAAGTGCTGCATTTCAGAACAGCTGATCTAGCAACTTAGGAAATTGTTTTATGATGAATATGAAATTAGATAAGGAGAGATGATAGAAGCAAGAGCAACCTAACAAAATTCATAGATCAATTCATTCATTTTTTTGTCCAACTGATGGTTTTTGAGGGCCAAATGCCTACTATAAAGTGTGCGTATGCTAAAGGTATGAAGGAAACATCAATAATCATCCCTGTCGTCCACTCAAGATATTAAGGGGAAAATGAGAGAATTAGTATTTGTTTATTTAAAATCAATGACAATTTATCTATGTAAACTTCAAGCTACTTTCACATTTATTTCTAGCTATACTAAATACAGTTCTTGGAAAACAAATATATCTAGTTGTTGAACTGCCCCTGCAAAATTCTTATTGCTTATGTTATGGTGGACTGATTAATCAAAATTTCTTTCCCTGAACATAGATTCTTATAAGAAATCTTGCCTGAAGATGGAATTGGTCCTGAATGTTCTTACTCCTTCTTTCAGAAAGTGGTGGACAAAGATGACAAGGACACCTCACCTCCCCGCACCAAGAGCAGTGTTGTTCAGTGCTCCTGGGGTGATCCAGAAAGTCTCCTGGGTAAGAGATATGATGTGGGTTTGTTGGTGGAATGGAAAAACAGCAGATTCCCCACTTGAACTGCCCCCATGAATCAATTCCCAATATGGGACACCTGCCTGGATGCATGGAGGAGAGAAGCCTGGGCTAGCTGCTCCACTTTTAAGTGGGAGAGATGGACCTGAAGGTCGAAAATTCCCAAGAGCACTTGAGTATTCTTTCCAATGGACTCTACTTTTGAGAATGTTGGATCTTGTGTTCCATCAGAAGGAGGCATATTAAAACCTGTATTTACCCATCTGGAGGAAGAACTAGTTCAGGATTAGGTTGACAGAATGGAGAGATCATTATCCCAGAAATCTCTTCTCATGGAAATCTATACCTCAGTTGATTCTGGGTCAGTATGCAAGTGTGTGTGTGTGTGTGTGTGTGTGTGTGTGTCTGTGTCTGTGTCCGTGTGTGTGTGTGTCAGGGTAAGGTCCTGGGATTCTGATCTAAGTCTTCTGGACTTTAGAACTTGTTCTGAAAAGAGACTTACGGAACTTTGCATATGAGAGCAAGACCTAGAGCCAACATAGGTCTGACTAATGATAACTTCAGAGAAGGGGGGCATTAGCGAGGAGTGGAGCAATCAGAAAGAGTTCCATGAAGGAGCTGAGATCTGATCCAGGCCTGAAACAACAACGAGACTCTGGATAAGGGGGAGCGCATAGGGTCAGGTGTCAGAGTACGTGTTCTAGTTCTGTATCTCCCACTTGACTGGCTGTGGGGCTTTGGATAAATTTCTTCAATTAACTTAATTTTTTCCTTTACAAATGAAGATGCTTGATCCAGAATCTAAGGTCACTTTTAGTACCTGCCATATATATTCAATAGTAGTAAAATTGTCTGGTAAGTAGTAACATGCTGTATCAATGTGATTTCCAGTGAAAAGACCCATGTTCATGGTCCAAGTTCAGAGTTTGCTGCACATACAATGCTTGTGAAAATGTGAATTTATCTGATGACAATCTATCCAATTACTTGTTCAATTCAATAAGCATCTATTAAGTACTTGCTGTGTGCCAGGGTGTATACTACGTGCTGGGCCTACAGAGATGAGTCAGACACAGTCCATAGAGGAGCTCAGTATTTGGGAAAGTAAAGTACCATTGTAAGTGCAATAAGTAATTATGTTCAGAATATAGCAGAGGGAGTGATTAAGTATTGGGCAGAGGAGGCCAGCAAAGCCAACTCAGAGGTCATGCTTCTGAGCTAGTTTTGAAGGGTTAAAGGGAACTCCTCAAATAAACAAGAGGGCATGAGGACATTCTGGCAGAGAAGATAAATACAAAGGCATAAGGAAATGAACCTTGTGAGTGCAGGACTCTCCAGGGGGCTGGGTGCTGTGAGTGAGTGTGTGAAGTGTGAAAGTCGGGAGAGCTTCTGGTGGGGGTGGAAGGCAGGACTGGATTGTGAAAGACGCAGACAAAGAGGTACTTGATGTGAAATGTCAGTGGTTTTGGCATAAGGATATGTAGTCAAAAATGCATGATAAGTCTAAGATCAGTCAACTGTAAGACAGGGAATGTGTTAGTCTGCTCGGGCCACTATAACAAATTGTCACAGGCTGGGGAGTGCAAACCACAGAGACTTATTTCCTCACAGTTCTGGAGGCTAGAAGCCCAAGATCAGGGTGTCGGCAGGACTGGTTTCTTCTGTGGCCTCTCCCCTTGGTTTGTAGATGGCTGTCTTGTCCCTGCTTTGTTCCATGTCTTCCCCCTGTGTCTGTCTATCTCTTCATAGCTCATAAAGACACTGGTCACCTTGGATTAGGGCCCAGCTATAAGACCTGATTTTACTTTAAATTACCTCTTGAAAGACCCTGTCTGAATACAGTCACATTCTGAAGTATGGAGGGTTAGGACTTCAGCATATAAATTTGAAGGGGCACAACTCAGCCCCTAACCGGGAAAGTCATGCATTCAGATTTACTAGAAGCTGAATCTCTGTGACTACCCCATACAATCTAGAAGCTTATTATTGCTTTGTCTAGAAAAAGGGGTGTGCATTTATCTCCTTTCAAAGATTCCTTCCCCATCCTCTACTGAAAAGCCTTTCCTGATTAAGTGAAAGCTAAGTGACTATTTCCTCAAAACTCCAATTTCTGGACCCAAGCCAAAAAAAATTTAAAGAATTAAAATTTTAGATTTAAAGAACTGTCCAGGGGCACATGGGTGGCTCTTTTGGCTAAATGTCTGCCTTTAGCTCAGGTCATGATCTCGGGATCCTGGGACTGAGCACCATGTCAGGCTCCCCACTCAGTGGGGAGTCTGCTTCTCCCTCTCCCTCTGCCCCTCCCCACCTGCCCTGCTTGTGCCCTCTCTTTCTCTCTCTCAAAAGAATAAATAAAATCTTAAAAAAAAAAATTGTCCAGTTTCTTCATCTTTTAAGACCCAACTCAAACACTGCTTCCTTTGTGAACCTCCTTGGATCTCTCCTGAGTGGAGGACCATCTCCCTTCTCAAACTCCAGTGACACTTCATCTGTGCCTCTCAGGGAGTCTCTCTCACTTATGTCTTTGTGCCTCCACAGCTCTGGAGTGAGCTCAAAACACCTCTACCTTGTGTGTCCCACATCCTTGAGGCCAGAGTTTTTATTTTTGCCTCACTTATCTGACATATACCGCACATCAACACATGATAAAATAATTCATGTCACTTTTTGCTACATTCTTTATGGAACTTTGCGACCTTGATGACCTGGGTTGCCCTCCAGCCTCATTACTGTGTCTCTTCTCGTGTTAAGTCCAGATAACCGTGGTTCTTAAGTCCAGATAACCGTGGTTCTTCTTGGAGGATTAGCTCCTGGAGGGGAAACTACAATACTCATCTTAGGTACTAAGCCTGGAGTTACAGACTCGGCAAGATTATCCCCTGATGGAGTAAATGATAGACCTTCAAAGGGCCTATCCTTTGAGGAGACAGTGGATAATTCAAACAGAAGGAAGGCAGAGAGCACAGTGTATAGGACCTCCACCAAACACTCCTCATTTTCTACAGGTATCACAATGAATTCTGTTCTTTTACAAAATAAAAAACAAACTTAAAAGAAACACAAAACACTGCACCCTTGCTGTTTTATCTGAGTCTCCGTGATTTTCAGCCTGAGGGTGGATGACTCCCATTGGGGATGGAGTGTGGGAAACAATTCTTGCAAAGGCCTCTGGAGTCAATTTGCTTTCCAAGTAACTGCTGACCATACTCGAGACAGAACAGAAGAGTGACGCCGCTTCTCTATGCGTGCTGCCATCTTTCGATGGGCAGATAAACGTACGGTTATGATTAATAAATTAAAATTCCTCTAAAAACGCTTACTGAATTAGTAATGGATTTTTGTTGTATTTTTTCCTCAATTGCTTGATACCTACAGTTTTCTGAAGAGTTCTTGAAAGTATTTGAAGTTAAATAGGGAACCCTCTTAAACGAAAAGTTTGGGAGTCAACTAATCTTGATATAAATGTTTGTCCTTCATGAAAAAAAATTGAAATTTCTGCTCCACGAAATGAAATCAGCAGCTAGTGAGAACTTTTAAGATTTTGTTTTCATCTTCTGGTTTGGTTTTGATGACACTTTGTTTTCAGCGTAATTCCTTAGAGTGCCTCTAGGGTAGGGCTGGGAGCCAGTGGTTTGTTTATCTTTCAGCCAGCAGGGAGAAACTCCAGGATTCCTCCACAGGATGCTCGAAGAAGACTTGTGCAGAGTGCAGACAAAACAGGATATTACTTTCTGATTTAGTTCCATGTGAGAATTTCCCAAAGGACTCTCGTGTTGCTTCTTCTAAATAATCTGCATGGCAAAGTGGCCCCAGATCTGCCCTGTGACCCCTTTGCATATTAGTGTAAATGGGTGTTGCCAAAAAAGAAATGATTCACAAAGAAGGAGGGTTTAATGAAAAATAGAGATGCTGGACAGAACAACAATGAGAGCACGTAGTCATGAGAGGTATTTGTGCCTGGATTTGAGGGAAAGATGTCTGTCCATAGGCGTGAAGGAAGACTCAAACCTCCCTTCTGTGGGGGAGGAGGATGACCCACAGAATCACACTCGGGTTTCAAAGGCATCGTCAGTACGTTTGACACCAGCTTTACCTTCCTCATTATGTTGGACTCAGGCTAATCTATATGCACTTAGAATTCCCTGAACATATCCTACGAGAGGGTTGGGTGAAGGATAGCCGGGACCACCCTAGGCAAGTGCACCCCAGCATCCTCCTGCTCAAAGGTCCAGAAAGAGCAGTGACTCCATCCCCTGTTGCTCCTCCTTTTCAGGACTCTTGACCCTTTACTTCTCTCTAAGCCAGAGCTCAGGAAGCAGTGTGGAGGAGCCCGTTAAAATTCAGATGCCTTCCCATTGGCTGCAGGATAGAATTCAGGTCCCCTCTAGCCCCAGATGAAGTTTATGGCCTTTCCCTCACCCCAGACCCTTGCACAGCTCAGGCTGCAGTCACATAAGAATTTTCACTTGTTCACTGAACTCTTCTGGCTAGTTCACAAGCCTTTGGATAATGCGGTTCTGTCCGAAATGTCTTTCTCTAGGGGACAATTTTCTTATTNAGCCTGACGTGGGGCTCGATCCCATAACGCTGGGATCACGCCCTGAGCCGAAGGCAGACGCTTAACCGCTGTGCCACCCAGGCGCCCCTGAAGGGAAAACTTTCTGAGAAGCATCCCTGACTCCGCAGGCAGGCCAAGTGCTAGGCATATGGTAAGCACTCAATAGGTGTTATTGTTGTTAGGCAATTAGCCCTCCCCACCTCTGGATTTCCATTGCCCTTCGTCTGTAAATATTAGCACGCCTAGTTGCTATTACCACTGTTTGCATGTCTTTCTCCCTCATTAGTCTGTTTTTACCTCTAGCATCTAGCACAGCACCTGGTACAGCCTTTGTTAAACGAATCAGACTCAAACTCGGGTATCTGGAAAGCCATTGAGGCACACATTCAGAAGATAAGGTATAACTAGAGGGAAGCGTGGAGGCAGGAGAACGGAACTCCTGGCCATCTCTTAAGGGGCTGTGTCTACCCTGGGCAATTGCTGTTAATGTGGGAATACTTAGATTAAAAAAAACCAAAAAACCCAAATACCATAGACCTGAATTTTTATGTGTACTCTCTAAATTTTAAACTCCTGGCAAGTAAAATGAATTTACGAAACCACCGAGGAAGCCAAGTAAAACATGCTTGAGGGCTGCCAGTTTCCATCTCGTTTAGAGCCTGGAGGGGATGAATGAGTGTTAACTGGTCCCCAGATGACACCCCATTTTTCCCGGAGCCAGGATGGCCGCTGCAGCTCTCTCTGCCAACATCAGGAATAGGAGCACTTCCCTTTCCACTCTCTAGAGCACACCACCATCTTCCACTTCCAGAGTTTCTACGGGCTTTCGGTCTACCGACAAGCTGCCCAGCCACAGAATTTCCTGTCTGTGTTAGGGATTGGCCATCAATGCTATCCAAAGTCAGGCTTTTCATCCGTCAGATGGGCGTGTCTTGCTGCGAGTCTGGACAGCGCCGCCTCCGTGCAGGAGTGAGGACGGGAGGGACTCTGATGAGAAGGGTGGAATCAACCCCATCTTCAAATGTGGAAAGGAGACCTGGCTGGTCATTAGGGGGCTTAGATTTCAGTTCTGATAGTACTCAGAGCTGAGTGATCCTGGGTTCATTTCTGTTTTCCTCAGTTATTATACACCACAGCCCTGCGAGGCAAGCATTTTTATCTTTAGTCCATTGATAAGGTTACAGAAGGTGGAGGCAGAATTCACCTAATATCACACAAAGAGAAAGCGTGAGGCTGAGAATTGACCCTCGGTGGTCTGTACACCTCCAAAGTCTTTGACTGTGTCCACTCCTCCATGATGTCCCCGGCATGAGGTGGGGTTTGACCCCAGAGGGGAGATGGAGAAAATGTCTTCCTCACTTTCCTTTCTTATGTGTAAGTTGAGGTAACTATGTAGGGACAGGCAATTCTCCTGCCTCTGGTTTCCTGATCCCACAGTCCCCACAGCTCCAACAGGCAAAGAAGGGGGATCTCAGCTTCTTAGGCTACAGATGCTTCTTTAATTCTATTAAGCCCAGCACTTCCAAAATGTATTTTACCATGGAGCTCTTTCTCAGAGCACATACTTCATAGTGATGGTCACTGGTGTTCCATGGAACACTCTTTGAGAAATGTTACATTTAACTTGGCACAGGGCAGCCTCTTAAGAGAAACAAGGCTTAAGTATCTTCCGGACCAAAGAGAACATGTATGAGTAAGTAATTAAGCTGACTGCAGGCTAGGAGAAAGCTAAAGTGAGGAGAGCTGGAAGAGAAGAAACCCCAGAGGGACAGGTTTATAGATAATAAATAGGCTCAGACTTTATGAAAACCACAGACAATGCTGTGGAAAGGGTGCTAAAAAGAGAATGTTTCAAAAAGCATCTTGATTATGAGACTCCAGGAATGGCTTAACCGTGAAAAGCCAGGAAGAGAGGGGTTGAGGAATATTTTTCCCTGCAGGATTTTAAACAGAATAACCTCCNGTTTCAAAAAGCATCTTGATTATGAGACTCCAGGAATGGCTTAACCGTGAAAAGCCAGGAAGAGAGGGGTTGGGGAATATTTTTCTCTGCAGGATTTTAAACAGAATAACCTCCCCTTGGCAAGCCTCAGGTGTGGATGTTTCTAGAGCCAGATGATAGATTAGATTATCTCAACATCCTTAGAAAGCATCCATTTTAGCTATCACCTAAAAACCACATCTGAAAGATGGAGGCTGGGGAAGTGCAAGGACCACACAGATTTGCAAGCAGGTCGATGGCAGAGTTCATTGTTTCTGCCATAACACCATTGCCTTAGAACCTTCCAAACAGATACAACCAGCCATTGCACTGGGCTGCCTCTCACTGCAGCCAAGCAAACAAGACATGTGTGATGACCACAAATGGTCAGCCCCGCTGGGGAGCACGCCGAGTGAGAGGACTCACCGAAAACAAACAGGATACAAGGGGATTTGGGATTCCTAAATGTCACAGCAAGGCAAATTCCAACTTCTTGTAACTTTATGAGATGTTATAATTAAAAATAAACATGCAAGCCTGGGCACTCACCCCTAGGTAAAGATTTCACGGTCTCTTGAGCTGTGACAGGCCATTAGTTAGGGTAATTAGGCTGTGCGTTGTCTTCTTGAGGCGGAGCAGGGTGGTGGCTGGAAGTGGCGGGGTGGGGGGGGGACTTATCTAAGCCCTGAGACACACTCATGCAGGGAGGGGAGGTGGGTGTCCTCCTGGCACTAATGAGAGAGGGTCCTTGGACCGTCTCCAGGAGCCTCAGGCTGCAGTCAGCCAGCCTCACTAGTTAGCACTGACAGGGGATGAGTCATCCTTCCAGCTTGAATGAGGTTCATTATTCAAAAGGAGGTGCTAGAGTGCCAGTTGGAGTGGTTGGAAATAAATATATCCGAGTGCTTCAGCAATGTCATCTCAACTCCTACTCTGAAAAATGTCAGATGCTTCCCACCTCACTGTCGCTGGTGAGCACATTGCAGTGTCAAGGAGAAGGCTCGGTTTAGTTCTCTGAGAAGAGAAGTAGAGATGGTAATGCCCACTCTGCAGGGCTGTTGGGGGTAGAGGCACTGGAGAGAGACAAGCGTCCAGCAGAGTGCCTGGCCCCACACAGGCGTGCAGAGAACAGGGAGTAGGCAGCACCTTTGAGCAATGACCCTGGCTCTCTGCAGCTTTGATGGACTTGGGTGCAAAACCGGATTTTACTGCTTACACTCTGCAGATTTGGACAACTTATTCTAACTTCACTTTCCTTGTCTGCAAAATGAGCAGAGTAATAATGGTCTTACTACCCACCTTGCAGTATTGCTGAGAACATCAAAGATAATGCACAAGGGTGCACAGCCCAGTGTCTGTATGTCATAGGGCATCAAATAGTGATTTTTGCTAAACTAAATATTTAGATATAACTGAAATTCACTTTTATAGTCCAGATACCACTATGCTGCCTGGGCCTTCCTTCTGCTGCCATCTTGAATATGTTCCCTCAGGTTAAGAGTATCTATGTACACCTGTGTCAGTGAGAAAGAGGAGTGGTAACAGCTCATACTTGCTAAGTACTTATGTTGTGCCACGCTCTGTTCTAACACTGTATGTGTGAACTCTTTTGGTCTTTATAACAACCCTGTGAGGTTTACAGATGCTAAACCTGAGGCAGAGGAGAGTAAGTGATCTCTCTGACCACATCACATGTCCAGAGAGTGGCGGCGCCACCATCATAACCAGGCAGGTCTCCTCAGAGCTATTCCCCACTGCACCATGCCTCCTGCAAGCTCCAGATACATTGAATCAACTCCCTGAATACCCGTGAGATCAAACTACCTCTCATTTATTTTTACTTGGAGGTGTTTTATAAATGACTCTGGTCTGGGTAGCTAAAACTTTAAAAAGTGGTTTCCCACATAGATTCATAGAATTCTCTTCCTCTAATTAGAATTAAATTAGATATACAAAATTGATTTCTTTTCTGATAAAACACAGAAGCACAATCATGATAAGATAGCTGGAGGCTCTGTTGCTTTGGCTACGGATTCCTTGTTGTCACTCTCCTGACAACTAGTAAAAGATCCAGGCTGAATAGGCTAGGAGCAATAGTCCTGATGCTTATCCTACACATTGCGTGAATGTGTCCTCTGACAAAATCATTTATTAGGGACACATCGGGGAGCCGGGCGGTCTCATCCCACACTGGTGATGCCATCCTGCATTCCTTCCCCCCACTCTCAGGTGAGGTCACTTCCTTGTTCCAAACTGTTCCAGCCAGTAAGGAGATTGCCGTAAGAAGTCACAAGACTCTGGGGCCATGAAATTCAGGGAAAATATTTTGATATATTTTGAAAATTTAACATGTGATAAATCACAAACTGATCAAAACTTGTGTCTAACCCAACCTGGAGCACTCCCTATCGGGAGCTTTTTGCTTACTGCTTCTTCCTTATTAGACCAATATTTTCTGAGACTTATCTCCAGTCTCAGAAACAAGCTAGGACACTAAACATGACAGATGTTTTCCTAGAAAACCATATATCTAAGAGACTTTGCAATATACAGTTCCACATATATATGTGATTACCTTATGGAACTCCTTGATTTGAATGATAGGGTTTATCAGCAGAAGTATTCAGCCTGCTCTTTTGGAATTTGTCTTCTGAAACTCTACTCTGTCTCAACTTGTTGGTAAGAAGTTAAAACTGTGTGGGCCTCGTATGGAGACAGCCTAGAGTGTCATATCCTGGAGAGAGGGCAGGAGTTCAAGTTCTCCTGTGTTATAAACCAGCTGCGTAACTTTATTTATTTATTTATTTTTGGTTGTGTAACTTTAAATAAGAATTAAGTCTTCTGAGTTTCAATATGCTACTTCTGAGAAAAAAATGGGATAATAACACAGACTCAGAGGGGTCACTGTGAGTATAAAATGAAAAAAAAGAAGAAGAAAGCAGTTTGTAAACTCACAATGCTAACCAATTGTTCAAAATCACGGGCTTTGACTTGAGGAAAGATGAAAAGACTAGATCTTCTCTTGCCTCCAAATGATCTCTCTTCTCTGCTGCCACGACTTCCTGGCATTCCCATAATACTAGTGCCTTGGAGTTAAGGTGAGTAAACCTGGGGACACCTTGCAGATGTGTGACACATGTTTCTGGAAGTGGAGAGTCATTAAGGCAAAGCTTCCCTTCTAGATGTATTTGTGTCATTGCTTAATAATAATAATGGTCATGTAAAAGGCTATTAAAACGGCCTTCTTTCTGGCTTCAAAGCCTCAGAGCAAAAGGTCAAGTGCCCCAGATTCTGAAACGGTGTTCAGACTGCCTATGCAAGATTTTCAAAGAGAGTGGCACATAACTCAGTGTACCCTTTGTCCATCAACCATTTAGAGGGGTCAAGTCAGAGGCCAACACAATAGAAGATGTCTGTGTAGAGATGTCAGAGAACCATGCATTCCACCCCACCTCTGGGAGTGGAGAAAAAGAGTGATTCTGCTTCTGTCTCTTCAAGCCAGAGAGTGGGTGCCCGAAAAGAAGAACTCAAGCGCCTTGAAATATGCCTGTTCCATTTAGGACATGAGAACTAGTGGGAGAGCTGTGGCTGGATCAGACTGAGGCAGCCACACGGAGAGAAACAGTTGCACTAGGAGTCCTTCCTCTCTCAGTGGAGAGAGGTCCCTGAGAAGGGACCAGATTTGGTTCATGATGGAGAGGGTAGACTGTGGGCTCTTTTGAATCCCACCCAAGAGGTCTGCTGAGGAGCCATGTGGCCCCAGTGTGGGGGGCACTGTTGTCCAGAAAAGAGGAATTTTAGTGTCTGACTGAGAAGAGTCAGTGACTTTCTTGCTGTGAGCTTCAGCTTCCTTGTTGGGGTTGCTGCATTCCAAGGACCCCATCTGAGGAGACTACAAAATGCCCTAAGGGAGAAGCAGTTCGCTGGGCATCTGCCATAACCCACCATGCCATCTTTAGGTTAGGTCTGTGCAGTCAAGAGGTGGTGTCCTTACTCTTATCTCTCTACTCCCTTATTCCTTCCTTCCCACCTCCAACTCTGCATTCCCAGAGGCAAGCTGGGAGGGAGGCAGAGACAGAGGCTAGCAAGGCGTGGAAGGAGAGAAAAGTCAGCTCTTCCCTGATTCTTTGGCAATTTCCTGGCTGACGCTAGAGAAGGGGAAAAGTTTAAAATGGATAAGAATATGGAGTTAAATGGTTATGACGCAGGAATGGATATTTAGATTGTTAAAAGCACTATTCTTGTGGATCAAAGTGACTTAAAGACTTACTTCCTGAGAATGGTGAGAAGAACTGTGATTTGTATTGTTTTTTAGTGAAATATTATAGCTTAAAAACATTTTAATGTTCCTTATTTAACTGCATTATCAGAGAACATATTCTAGATCATACTAATTCTTCAGAAAAGTTTGATACTTCCTTTGGAGGCTTCATTTCTGAGTCTGTGTTCCCTTCGAACAACCTCTATGAGCAGCTTTGGGATGCTTAAATTTGACTAACTTGATTTGTACTCCTGCAATGATACTACCTGTTCCTATTTAAGAGCAGATATTGTGGAATCATTTAACCAGCATTCTAACAGTCTAATATTCTCTGAACAGAAAAACAAGTTCTAGTGCATGGTCATTTTTTGTAACTGATTCATGTCTTTTTGAAAAATAGAAATATGCTCTTTATTTGTAAGTACAGGTATATCTATCTATCTTCTATCTATCTATCTATCTACCTATCTATCTCCATCCTTGAGATTAAATCTGTTAATTATGTTGTTCAAATTTATATATTCTTAGAACTTTCTTATCTGCTTGCTCCTTCTAGAAGAGTATATTAAAATCTTCCACTATGCTTGTAGATTTATTAATTTCTCCTTGTAATCAGGTCAATTTTTATATTAGGTATTTTATGGTTAAGTTAGTAGGTACATAAATATTTATGCTTGTTATAACTTTTGGTAGAATATCATATTTATTATTACATAGTATCCCTCTTTATTTAGACTAAATTATATTTCATTAATTTAAGTTGTTAATTTTGTTAATTCTACTGAATTATACTATAAATTCTATTTTCTCTGATATTCAGTATCATTGTTCCAGATCTTTTTGGCTAGTTTTGCCTTTTTACCATTTGCCTTTTTAGTCTTTCTGTGTAAAATTTTCTTTAGTTGATTCTTTAGTAAATAGCAAAGAACTTTATCTTGATTTTATATCTAATATAAAGGCCTCTGTCTTAAAGCAGACTTCAGAACAAAGAAAATCATCAGGGATAAAGAGGGGCACTACATAATGACAAAGGGGTAAATTCTCCAAGAACACATTATAATCCTTAATGTGTATGCACTTAGTAACAGGACTTCAAAATATGTGACATAAAAACTGATAAACCTACAAGGAGAAATAGACAAATGTATAGTTATACACCAATCCCACTCTATCAGTAATTGACAAATATAGCAGCCAGAAAGTCAGTAAAGATATAGTTGAAATGAACAACGGTACCAATCAACTGAATCTAGTTAACACTTATAGATTATTTCATTCAACAGTAGAATTTAAATTCTGAAGTTCACATGAAACATTCACCAAGACAGACCAAATTTAAAACTATAAAAACACACCTTGGGATGCCTGGGTGGCTCAATTGGTTAAGCGTGTGCCTTCAGCTCAGGTCATGATCCCAGGGTCCTGGGATCAAGTCCCACATCAGGCTCCTTGCTCAGCAGCTCCCTTGGCCTGCTGCTCCCCCTGCTTGTACTCTTCCATGTGTGCTCTCTCTCTCTGGCAAATAAATAAATAAATAAATAAATAAATAAATAAATAAATAAATATCTTTAAAAAAAAAAAACTCAACACACCTTAACAAATTAAAAAGAATAAAATAACAGGAAGAGAGTTGGCAAGCCCCCAAATATGGACATTAAGCAACACAGTTAAATAATGCATGGGTCAAAGAAAGAAATTTCAGAGAAATTAGAAAATACTTTTAATTCAATATAAATGAAAATACAATTTATCAAAATTTGTAGGATGCAGCAAAAGCAGTACTTAGAGGGAAATTTATAGGACTGAATACATATGTTAGAAAAGAAGAAAGGTTTAAGATCAATAATCTAAGTTTCCATTTTAGGAAACTAGAAAAAAGAATTAATTAAATACAAAGTAGGCAAAAAGAAAAGAAAGAAAAGAAAAAGAAATAATAAAAATCAGAGCAGAAACCAATAAAATGAAGAACAGAAAAACAATAAAATCAATGAAACCAAAGGCTACTTCTTTGAAAAGATCAATGAAATTGATAAGTTTCTAGCCAGGCTAAGAAAAGACAAGACACAAACTACTAATATCAGAAATGGAAGAGAAGCCATCACTATTGATCCCATGGACATTAAAAGGATAATAACGGAATATAGTGAACAATTCTTTGTCTACAAATTTGATAATTTGGATGACATGGACCAATTATTTGATAGAATCTCTGCATTTTAGTGAGTTTATTCATTCATAGTATTGTGATTATTTATATATTTGAATTATTTCTTCACTCTTTGTGTTTCCTATCAAAATTTTTCCTTGTCTTTTTCTTTCCCATTTTCTATTGAATTAATTTAGCTTTTTCTTTTAAATATGCTTCTCCCTCCAACTCCCACCACCAAATTTGGAGGCTATATATTCTGTTTCTAGGGCTTAAGTGGTTTACCCTTAAGAAGACTAGCAGGAAAAAAAAAAAAAAAGAAGACTAGCAGAGACTGCTAGTTTTCTTTTATTGTCCATTCCCACTTCTGTCCAGTAACAGGCTGATTTTATTTGAAATGTAGTTGCCTAGAATAAAGAGCACGCTTTCCAACTTCCCTTGCAGCCACATGCAGCTACAAGTGACCATGGGATCTAGCATTGTAGAGGTCACAATGACATTAACAATAGCAGTTTGGGTGGAATAGCAGAAGTGAAAACCTGGTCTTCATGAGGTCCAGAGAAAATGAGAGACAAACAATTAGAGCAGAACATCAGAGACATCTACCCAGGGAGTTGTTTTTTTAATTTATTGAAGCGAAATTCACATAACATAAAATTAACCATTTTAGAGTGAACAATCCAGTGGTAAAATATTGTGCCAACACCCCTGGCTAGTTCTAAAATATTTCTATCACCTCAGAATACAATCATGTATCCATTAAACACTTCTCCCCATTCCCCACTCTCTCCTGCCCTGTGGCAACCACAAATCTGCTTCTGTCTCTATGGATTTATCTCTTCCAGATATTTCATATAAGTGGAATTGAGGAGGTTACCTTTACTGTGTAAAGGGTACACAGAAATGAGGCAAAAGCACAGAGGAACAGAGGGACTGCACAATTAAAAGTCAAGTCTGCTCTTTCCATTCTCTGGTTTGAAGCTGAAGTCTCTGTGCTTCTCAGACTGGTTTGCAGGAATCTCTCTCCTCTGGCCATGTCAAACATCATCTCCACAGCATTCTATTCACCCAGTCCCAGACCTCTCCTCATGGCTGCTTCCAAGGCAGATGGGGTAAGGAAAGTGGTCTTTATTTTCTCTGGATCCCAGCAGCCCTCATCCAGGCTGTTAGACTTGAAATGTCTTTAAAGACTCTTTTAACTGCCCTTTATCATCCAGAAATAGACGGGGATGTATCCATGGAGAGGTGAAGGCGGCTAAGCCTAGTGCACTCCTCTTGTCTCAATGACACAGTAAGAGAGCACAAGGTGGGTTCATGGGGGATACTGGGAATCCTCACCTGGAGGAACTGAGATCCTCTAACCACCCATTGGTTTAGGTTCTTCACTGACAAGCAATGCTCCTGAAATAACTATAGCTACTCCTTACTGGGTACATTTTTTTTTTTTTAGCTAGTACTGTACTGAGTGCTCTCCATGCTTATTCTCACACATCTTCACTTTGTTGTGCTACTATTATGTAGGTGCTATTCTTAATTTTTGCTAGTGCTTTCATTTTACAGATGAGGAAACTGAGGCTTATAGCAGGTTAAACAACTGGTTCAAGGCACTGCAGCTGGAATAGGTGGGACACATGTTCGTTGGATTGAAAGCCCGGTTTAGCCAATGCACTGGGTCATCCGAGTTTTAGCTGAACTTTAAAGGCATCTACAAGATGATGGCAGGGCAGTGGCCCCAGGAGAGCTTGGTGAGAGAATCCTGCAAACTCCCTTGGAGGAGGCCGTTCATAGTTTGTGTTCTGCTATTCAAAGCAACTTGAGTGACTCAATATTTCCTTCCATTTTATGCATGTTGCTTTGCAGTCAGAATTGGTTGGCTGTTACCCTTGGCACTGGGTAATAAGCTTGTCTTATTTTTCTCATGTTTGCATTCAGCCATCTGAAGATTGCATTCTGTCCCTGTTTGCTCCCAGGATCTGGTTTGGAGGCCATGGCCCGTCCATTGCTTTGACTTACTATTTCTTTACTTGACATTTCATCAGCCTCATTTCTCACTTCCTACCCTTGGGATACATGTGCAAGTGTGGCTTTTCACACCCTCATTCACACTTGCTCTCTCTCACCCTTACTTCTTAAGGCTCCCTGCGCAGATGTCAATGGTGGGCCCAAGAGACCCTCTCTGGCTTGGGCCCCCCAGCCTGAAGCTGTGCTCTTCAGCCTGTGGTGCATTTGGCCACAGGCCTGTGTCTTCCTGAAGGCCATTTCCAAGGAAGCTGGGGATATCGCGGCACAACTTACCTTTCATGGGCATCAGAGACAAACTCAGGAATTTCAAGCAGTGTTGAGTTTGTGGTATTGGTAGTGAAGGAGGTACAGTCCTGTTTTGACAAACTTACAGGTAGGGACAATACAGATGGTAGATTCTCAACCACAAAGAAATGTGTTACGAAGAACAGGGGAAGAGCACTAGGATTTAAAATGTATGCCTTTAACTTACTATAGTTATATGAGATATTACCATTGGAGAAAGCTAGGAGAAGGGTATATGTGAGTTCTCTCTACTATTTTTGCAATGTTTTTTGAGTCAAACTATTTCAATATAGATGGTAGTAATAATAATGGTAATAATAATAATAATAATCTTTTTGAAACCCATGTCTATGTCTGTATCTCAATTCCTGTTTGTATCTATACCAATTTTATTACAGATCTTATTACTTATTTACAACTGGGAATTGGGAGAAGCCAACCTGGTTATGCCAGTAAGTACTCTGTGGCTTTGAGTTGTTCACGTGTCACATTCTCTATTTAAAAAAAACACAACATTTTAAACAGCATTTTCAAATATAATTCACATGTCATACAATTCACCCATTTTAAGTGTACTATTCAGTGACTTGTAGCATATTCATAGGACTGTACAACCATCACCCCCAAAAGAAACCTGACACCCATTAACAATCACTCCCCCTTCTTCCTATTCTAAATATTTCATATTAGTGGAATCATAAAATATGTGATCTTTTGTGAGTGGCTACTTTCACTTAGCATACTGTTTCCAAGGTTCATCCAGGTTGTGGTATGTGTCAGTACTTCAGTGCTTTTTATTACTGAATAATATTTCATTGTATGGATAGAACTCATTTTATATATCCATTCATTAGTTGATAGACATTTAGGTCGTTTCCACTTTTGGCTATCATGAAAAATGAATATTCATGTACAGGTTCTTATGTGGCATAGGTTTCCATTTCTCTTGGGTAAAATACCTAGGAGTGGAATTGTTGGTCATACGGTAACTCTATGTTTAACATTTTGAAGAACTGAAAACTGCTTTGGAAAGAGACTGTACATTTCCAACAGCAGTGTGTAAGAGGATCGAGTTCTCCACATCCTCACTGACACCTGCTACTGTCTTCCTCCCTGCAGCCATCCTAATGGGAATGAAGCGGTGCCTTACTATGGTTTTTATTTGCACTTCCCTGATGGCTAATGACGGGAAGCAGCTTGTGCTTCCTGGCCATTTGAATACTTTTACTGAAGTAATGTCTATTCTGATCCTTCGCCCACATTTAAATTGGGTCATTTATCTTTTTATCACTGAGTTGGAGGTGTTTATATATTCTGATTACAAGTCCCTTATCAGATATATCATTTACAATGATTTTCTTTCATTCTGTGAGTTTCCTTTGCCATCTCTTGAAGTGTCAAAATCTTCATGGATATATACCTAAATACAGTGACTGAAACTCAGCCCAAAGATTTTTTGCAGGTACTATGGGTAGGAGCTGAATCATTTCAGTTGAAAGCTGCCAGAAGTTGATTGTCTTGCTAAAGGTTAGACTCAGTACTTCTCAGGGAGGCCTATTCCTTTGCTCAGGCAGAATCAACGAACAGGCCCTTTAGCTGCACAAATATAAACCAGGTCCTGACTCACTGCACTGACTTGACAGTTTTCTTAATGCTGAGGTTTTAAACAGAGAAGCTGGGTTCTTTTAATAATATAAACTCTGTATGTTTTAGTCCGAGCAATGTCTTTCCAGATTTCCTTTTGTTTATTTGGTGGTGCGGTGGGTGGGGAAAAATGTTTCTTGGCGCTGTGTGCACTGAGCCTGTGTCCCGGCTCTTTCTGAGAGATGGATCGTGTTTGTGTGTTTATCCTCAAGTTGTGCATGAGGGATGAGCACAGAGAAAGGAAGCCATAGGGTCTGTCTTCACAAGACACCTTCTGCTCTTTGGGGCTCACCCAGGGTGGCTTGGGGTTTCAGGTACCGGAGGTCAGCCCCAAATCGGATAGGGGGTGAGTCTCCCTTCTCTGCTGCCCAGGGAGCCGTGGAACTGACGGCACTGCTGAGACACCTTTGGAACAGACACTGGTGTTTCCATACAGGCACCTACAGTGCTAGCTGTAGGTGCCTTCCCAGCACTCAGATCAGCAGCCCAGGAGGAGACAGAGCAGGAGAGGAAGGCAAAGGGCAGAGCAGATGGCACGTAGTGACTGAAGACACGAAGTTGTGATGTATCTCAGGAACCAGCAGGGTTCACCTGGAAGGGGAGGAGTTGCAAGTTTAACAGTCAGGCTGGGCCACTGTAACTCATGCCTTCTAGGCTCACGTGACTGTAACTGCATCCACAGTTCACCTTTATAACAAGTGGGTTGGGTCAGAAGTCAGACCCGCAGTCTGGGGGCCAACTATGGTTATTCTGTAGACATATTTCGTTGTATCAACACACCTTTTAATTATATTTGAATTTAAATGGCAGTAGGGCACCCACGTTCTCTCCTCAGTTTGCCACAGACCCCACCACTCCCAATTACTCATACCAGCCTGATTCACATAGTCATGTTACTTATCTAGCCTCTCTGGATATTTGAATTACCAAGCCCTTGATTAGAGTCTCTCAAATGACCTGTCTCTGAAATTCTGTGATTCAAACTGATCTTAGCAAGAGGGCTTTGAATAACCCAGCGCACAGACTCAACCAGCAGTTCCCTATATGGGGTGGGGACACTCACTGTGGTCAGTGGTCAGCTGTGATCATGGGAGGTCAATGCTGCTTTACCACATTTTTCTGCCATTTTTATAATGAACTGATGGACCAAAAGGTGAGAAACTGTTAGGAGAAAGCCAAGAAATATATCTTTTAGAAGACTGGTATGCCAAGCAAGGGTCAGCCCACTCCCTAACATACAAACCACCCTACCACCAAATTAAATTTAAATGTAAATAAAATTAAATAAAATTAAAAACCAGTTTTTAATTTCCATCATAGATTTGAACCCATGTCAGTTTGTCCCTCTTTCAGAAGCTTTTCTTTGCCAGCCTCAGCTCTAACAAATTTGTCTTTGGTGATTGATCATATTTCAAATATCATGAGCAGGTGGCAAAGGCATTTTTGGGGTTAAAGATGCTTTCCAAGTCTCTTGGAATTTCACTGCACAGAAGCTGTCTATTCTGTTTATCAGAAGGCCAACTCTGAGGGTTAAGGGGACATCATTTAAAGAGAAAATTACTTAGTTTTCTAGAGATGTTACTTCTGCTCTTCTAAGGACCATATTATCAAATTACAGGTGAGTGGTACTCTATATATTTTGAAATCATCTCATGTAATCATCCCATACGATTATAATTCTTATGAGATCATAGGACAACAATATGATTCTGATTTTGCACAGAACAGAGATGACACAGAGATGAAGAGCCTGCTCAAAGATACGACTAGTTAAGTGATTGAAACAGAAAACTTTCTGAGTTCTCACACATAATACATTCAAATGAAATTTTTTAGGAAAACTGAATTTACCCTAAATTCTTCCTCATAAACAATATTTATGCAAGACTCCTAATTCCTAATTTTATGCTTTCCTCCCTACTTATTTGTCCTTGTGATTTGGATATTTGCAGACTGGGGCAGAAATTGTGATAAAGAGAAAGTGGGACTGACTACACCCAAGCTCATTTCAGCATGCAATTTATGACAAACTACTGAAGGGATGTTCTCAGAGGAAAGGTCAAGTGTGGTGGTGTTGAGAACCACTGACATATAAAAAGCATAATAAAATCAGTGTAGCATAGAAAGAGAAGACAGTCTACCATGAAATTGATCTAATAGAATAAAATCGAATAATATCCAAGCAGGATATAAGACTGCAATCTCTGATCAAGATATTCCCGTGCAGATAAAACGTGGCCCAGGGGGCTGGCCACGGTTTGCATTAGCAATGCTACATGCTCAAGGAAAAAAAGGATTTAAGGAGTGCATCGGCTGAAAGCGTGTGAAGTTCAAAGCAAAGAGTAAGAAAACAATTAGAAACAGACATCGCCTGTTTTACCACAGCTTGACCAAAGAAAAGTGGATGGTTTACATAAGCAACAGGGCTCTTCGAAAGAAAGACATACAACTTATGGGAGAATGTTTAGGGGGAAATTCAATTTTCCTAGGAAAAAGAGAATGCAGTATTCGAATGAGCCTGGTAGGTGAGCACCATGGAGGCATTACAGAACTCTTCAGGATTTGTACATCACATGGGGGTCTGTCCCTCCTGCAAACATCTACCTGAGAGAATGGGCATGAAGAAGTAGGTCTGTGGACTTGAGCTTCTGGTGCTGTTGTGAAGGTTGGTCATTAATTTTAAATAATCCCCTGCGTAGGATCAAGAACTTAGATTCTGTGGAAATAGTGACTGTTTACAATCATGAGAGAGTGAATTCTAAGAAATTGTGCAACAGTTAATTGTCAGTCATGGACAATTACTAAGAGTTGTAATTAAGGGATAAAGCTCTCATTCAGAAGAAACAAATGGCTGGGAGAAAAAACAGAATTCTCATTAGTGATTTTTCTAATTTATTTTCTTCTGCAGCATCTCATCAGTTGGGAATCATGGTGTTAGGTCTCCTGCGTGTGAAAGGTGGTGTTGGACACTTCTTCTGGACCAACACTCTGATTGTTGGTCACTCACTCAGACCTTGGTTTTCTCCTGCACTTTTTAGTGGACTTTTCCCTTTAGACATGTTGGTAGGACTGGCAGGATGAGTCTGCTGAAGGTCTGTCTACATGAGAGGTGGAACTCCCCCTAAGGAAGGGAGCGCTGAGCAGCAAGGGTGTATGTAGCTAAGGGACATGCTGGGTAGGTGCAGAAGGGGAAGCGCGATTCTAAATTCAAGCGCATATCAATCATTTGTCCAATGATCCACCAACTACAGAGTCATATCTTATTAGGTTTAGGTGGCTGCAATCACAAATAAATAAAAACGAAAAGGATTGGTTTTCTAGAATCTCCATGAGCTACTGAGAGCCCGAGGTGTCAGCAGAACAGTGCTGGCAGAAATAGGAAACGGCACCCTTGTTGGTGTGAGTTGGGGAATGTTGGAGAGCGGATGGTTAGCAGATGCAGGGTGGACACTGATGAGAATCAGCTCCTTCTGCTGGCATCAGCAGCAGCATCTTCCATGGTCAAGGACAGAGTGCCAGGGCCTTTGGCACAGAGGCCATCCCTGCACAGCTGGTGGCCATGGCAAATGTCCCAACTGGGCTGGCAGAAGCCATTAGCACAGCTGCCCCTTTCTCCCTGGCAGCAACTGAAGTCATCATTACCTTGGCCCAGAGCAGGAGAGAAAAGTGGGGAAGGTCGGGGGCAGGTATGTGCTGGCCAAAGCACTGGCTGTGCCTTCCCAGAGCTATGTGGGAAGAATTTTGAGGGTCTTGGCTTTCTTGAAGTTTGGATGTGAGCATATCCTAGGAAATTCTGTTCTGCTGCTGCAAACTCTTTGTAGCCAGTGGCAGGTGTCGGCTGGGGGAATACAGATGATACAACAGAGAGAAGGAAAGCCTATATCCTATGAAGTCATATGGTTGATTTTAGGGGCAGGATTGATGAATAGCTGCTACCCCTTAGCTGGATCTTGCCCTTAAAATGGTTTGGTTTTCCTTGGAGGTATTTACTTTTCAAATCAATTGGCAAGAGGAAGGGCCAGATGGAGAGAGAATTCTCTCTCAGATTCAGGTGGCGAATAATTCTTACCCCCCCTTTTTTTTCAAAGAGGGAGAGAGAGAGGGAAGGCAGGGGCAGAGGGAGAGAGAATCTTAAGCAGGCTCCACACCCAGCATGGAGCCCGATGTGGCACTCAATCTCACAACCCTGAGATCACGACCTGAGCCGCAATCAAGAGTCAGGAGCTTAACCAACTGAGCCACCCAGGTACCCCAGTAATTTCTCCCTTCTTGACTACAGGGAGAAAGCTCTGAAGCAGAGAAAAGAAGTCTCTGGGACTTCTTTGGGATATGTGGGTTATGCAGTAATTCTAAACTTTGGTAGTGCACAAGGAAAGAGCTGGCATTGCGAATGGAATAAGAAAACCAAGTCACACATGAACACATCTGTTTTAGGTTCATAGAGATGGTGGAAAGGAGAAGAAGAAGGTGCAATCAGACTGGGGGTGGGGAGGCATTTGGATTTAGGAATAAGTGGTCATGACAAGAGGAAGATCAGGTGGAGAGCCAGAGAAAGGTTTGGGGGGTAAATACAATGGCACAGGTAATACACAGTTTTTGTAAAGTCAAATCAAGAGGAAAGAGTGCCTTAGTCCAGTAAAAAAAAAAAAAAAAGAAAGAAAAAGAAAAAGAAAAAAGAAAAAAGAAAAAAAAAAGCTGACTCCAGCTGACCAAATAAGAAATACATGAGGCATAAATGGAAATATGTAAGGCTATAAGAGGGGCTAGAAGAAGAAGTATCTATTGGCTTCAATGAGACGCAGGAGTAGTGGGAGAGGGGTGGAGTCACCGTGGACCATGCTGAGAGCAGAGGTCCTGTTTCAACCATCTTGGGGTCTAGCTCAATCTCTACCCAATCAACTACTAAGTGGTTGGCACTTAATGAATACTGTTAAGCTGAATGTTGTTTCTAAGTTTATATGCTTGGAAATAGTATCACCAAATGCTGTTTGCGTATTTCTTGTTCTTCCTCCTTTCTCTGAGTCAGTATTTTAAAAACAAGTTTTTGGTTCCAAAGCATATTTTTCTCATTATAACAAGATCAGATAAACATTTTGATTCTCCATGCTTTTCTGGTTTTTAAAATGTATAGGCCAAGGCAGTTCAGCTTCCTAGTTAAATAGGTATTGCAGACCATATGGACCTTGATGCATAAATTGGGCCATTGACTGAAGCAAACTTTTCTTTTTGATTTTCCACTTAAAGTTAGGAGTCGGTGGTGCTCATGAAAATGGGCTGATGCATCAGGAGAAATGAACCCCATGAATCAACTAAGTTATTCATCATTGGCCCTTCTGGTTGTTACCTGGTTTCAAACTTACATAGCCTAATAATTGTAAACAGATGTACTGAACTGGGTTAAGCACAATGAAAGACTATTACGCACAGGGTCAAGGCAAACATCATTTTCTGAGTTCTCTGTGTCCTGACATGGGGGCTGTGTGAGAAAATGACCAGTTTTGGGGGGTTTGTAAACCACCCATGCCCATAAGAACCACACAGGATATCAGGCCATCACAGAGGAAGGAGTAATAATATCATGAGAAAATCCTTGGAACAGAACTTGAATTCAAGTCCCAGCTGTGCCAGGAGACCTTGAGAACATCACCTAACTTTGGTAAGTGTCAATTTCCTCATCTGCCAAGAATTTCTTGAGTTTCCTGTACTCATTGTGGAGCAGAATCCCAGCCTCTCAAGTTAATCAGGGTCCATATTCTTCTCACCAGTACTCCTTTCTTTGCTCATTGACCCACCAGTATGAGGAACCCAAATAGAGCAGACAGGAATCTTAACCTGGGACCCTTAAAAGTCTCTTAGTGGAAGTGTTCCTTCCCACTGCCCATACCAACAACCAGGACATCTAATCTGGCAGAATACAAGTATGTGGGAATAGAAAGCCAAAATTCCCTAAGTGGGTCCCTAGGAGTGTTGTTAGAGAAGCCAATCTTATATTCGCCCCTTGATCCCATGATGTGTATGTTGCACATTCCACAATTGGGCACTCAGCATCACGTATCAGCTGGTGGTTTAATAATACATACACTGCATCTTGGAGGACAGCACTCAAACGCCATGGACAGTTGTCCTAAAGCCAGTGCCTTAGCTAACTCTTTAATAGGCCATTCCATCATTCTAGGTCAGCTGAATCCAGGTGAGGAAGGTCTGTGATAAAGCCAGATCATGGGATCATGTGCCCACTGTTACACCTTCCTGGCTAAAAATTTGGTTTCATGGTCTGAAGCAATATTGTTCAAGATCCCATGCTGGTAAATCAGGCCTTAAACCATTGAGTGTGGTGCTGGCAGAGGTACTGAAGGCAGGCAGCATGAACCCATACCCAGATTAGCATGATCAGTTCCATAAGAATGAATGACTGCCCCCTACGGGGCAAAATGCTGTGATATAATCCACCTGTCTCCAGTGGCTGGTTTCATCATGGGATGATGCCATATTGAGGATTTAGTATACTCTCTGCTTCTGGCAGTTTGAGCACTCAGCTGTGACAGTAGCTAGATCAGCATTGATAAGAAGGAGTCCGTGCTGTCAGGCATAGCCTCCATCTATAACTGCGCATTTGGCAAGCACTAGGGTGGCTGAGATCCATGGGACAAGCTGTCCTGGCCAACCGTCCCAACTGGTTGTTCAGTGTCTCCTCTCTGGTGGGCATTAATTTGAGGCAACAAAGGTCTACATGCTTTGTACTCACTTCCAGTGATCTAGTCACGGGTTTCTTCCCCAGAATTTCTTATCTCCCATCTTTCAAGCTCCTTCCTCCCAGACGCTAATCAACCAAAGTCATATACCATGTATATCCCAACTTCAGGCCACTTCTCCCTCCATATAAAGTGAATGACCAACTGTACTGCTTGCATCTCTACCCACTGACAGGATTTCCCTCTGTTACTTGTCCGTTAGAGTCATCTCTGAGTGTAGCTAAAATGCAACAGTATTCCTCTTTCAGCTAACATCAACATAATAAGCCTCCTTGTGTGCAAATCAGCCCCAGTATTTTTCCTCCTTGACCAGTTGGTCATAGGGAATCCCCTGTGAGGGCATAGGTATAAGTTACACACAGGAAGGTGTATGGGAATATGGGCCTACTTGCTCGAGATGCTTCCTGTGCTCGTTAAACCTGCCCAGGCCCAATCCTGAGTTTACCATTTCCATTGTGTGATATATTACTAGTGTGTCCACTCAACCTTATGGTAGATCTGATAAACCCAGATCATGATGAGTCATTCCAGATACACCAGGGCTCTGTGGCCTGACAGAATTATCTAACTCTCTGACATAAGGGATAATTCGGCTCCACAACTGTAGGGTTCTGTGATTCTCCTGCTGGAGTATGTCAGAGGCTCCAGTAGCACCCTTATATACCATGGTATCTTTAGCATTGTCAGATCTGCTGGCTCATAGGCTCAAGTCGTAACTATGCAACTCAACGAATTCACACAAGCAAATATCCCCCTGAAGCTACCATCCAGATCAAGGAATAAGATGTCATTAGCTGGCCCTAAATTTTAAGAGAACTTGTCAGGTAGTTTTTAAAATAAGGAATATAATACAAGAGAAATTTTATGCTAAAGAAATCAGAAACTGTCTTTATATGGCGTTTTTTACATTGACTCTGAATAAACCCCCAAAGTATTGTATTGTATTCTGTAGCTATCTGATGGTGAGCAAATAAATACAGCACAGTCCCTGCCTTTATGGAGCTTGTCATCGAATAGGGAAGATAGGCATTGATCATTAGTCATCATACAAATGAACACTAAACTATTTCTTCTCTCTCAGTTTCCTAGCTTTCTGTCCATTTGTCTCATCTTCTCAGCCCAATTACTTAGGGTTAGGGCCCTAGACTTGTTCCATACCTCTGGTTCCTTTGGTCTTTGCATCCAGCCTTGATCACGGTATTTAAACTCCTGCTTTCTTATATGGGCTCTGGCTGACCTTCCACCTCTGGTCCCTAGGACCTTCTAAAGTCTTAGGAAGAAACTACCTGCACCAACTCAGGTCCTGGTGGAGACCAATCCCTACTTGAAGCCACTGGGCCACTGGGCTCCTGGTGGTGGAAAGGAAGCAGCAGACAAAGCACTGTCCCAGTGGCTGTTCTGATGCAGGAGTGACCTCACTGCTAGAGGCTGAAGATGAGCTGAGTTTCCAGCATTTATAGCTCAGCAGAACAACTTCTGCAGTGTCCTTTTCCAGCTGGTTCTGTCTGGTGGTTTGGGGCAGTCCTTCTGGAAGCTCAGTCTTATGGCTGTTTCTCCAGCCTCTTCCTCAATTCTGTGGATTACCTAAAATCTCAAATTAATCCCTCTTCTGCTTAAAATGGAGCCTGCCATTTGCAACTAGGAACACAGAACCATATGTACGGTGGGGCCTGTTGGTAAGGCAGAATCACAGAATGTCAGAGTTGGAAGGAAGCCTTAGACATTAGATTAACTGCCCCACACCCAACTGGTGCTCCTGATCCATTCCAGCTCCTACAATTCAGAGGGATTTCTGAAACACGGAAATCAAATTATGTAACTCACTTGTTTTATTTGCTGTTTAAAATCCTAGAATAAAATACAAACTCCTTAACACATCTACAGGACCTCATATGCCATAGGCCCTGCCCTACTTCTTTTGACTTTATTTCCTACCAGTCTTGCTACTGTGCCCACGGGGGTCATCTTTCCTGGCCCCTGGACATGCCAAACACAGACCTGCCTTATAGCCTTTGTCCTCACTGTTCCTTATATCAGTAACAATCATCCCCAAAACCTTGCATGGCTGACTTCTCTTCACTCAAATATCGGCTCTTTGGAGTGACCTTTCCTAACCATCCTGTCTTAAGAAGTCCCCTATGGCTTGCTAGCCAATCACTCTTATTTTCTTGCCATTTCTACACTTAACTGCTTTTCACCTGGGTATAGTCTGTCTCTATGAGAGCAGCGCCCTTGGCCATCTTGTTTACCACTAAATTCCCAGTGCCGAGGAGAGAGCCTCACATGTAGTAAGTGCCCAGATAACAATTATGGGATGTATGAATAAGTGGTTCTGGAATAGCTGTGGAGGGCTTGAGATGTGAGTCAGGTAGTGTACAGAAGGGATGAGGAATGGAGCCACTCAGGTAGGAGGACAACAGCATCACTGCACACAATCACACGTGCACGAAGACGACCGAGCTAAAGAGGCACGCTCACATTATAGTCAACACAGTTCGTATACTAGTGTGACACTTCCTGGAAGATTAGAGCTAAGTGTCTTGCTCTGACAAAATTAGTACGTTCTGAACAATCTTCTCTCTGACGGAAGGGACACTTGTTTCTAATTTGCACAGAGACACCATGTGGGCTTGCAGTGACCCTGACAGGAAAGGAGGTACGGAAGGCTTAAGAGGTGCGTGGCATACTTTTGCCACGAGGGAGGGGCTGGTCTGGTGCAGCTGAGGGATGCCAGTCTTGAAATCCAGGCAAAGGAGTCCTACCTTTGTGTGTTAGTAAATTAGAAGTCATTGCAGATCTTGCTCCCAGTGGGTTCAAGGGTTCTGCTGCCCTCCACAGGTGCCTGAGAAAGAGACCAGGAGGTTCTAAAGGAGCAAATGGCCATTGGAAGCATCACCATAGCCATAAACTTGTGCTTTTTTCCACGGTCCTGCTGGGCAGGAAGGGAGGGGAAATAATGCACAGTGCCTGGCACTTGGTAGACAATCAAGGAATACTTGCAAAATGAAAGTATGAGGCAAAAGCCTATAGAGGTCAGCATGGAAAATCCCTCCCAGGATCTGGTTGGCTACGGATGACCGTGTCAGCATAGTCGTGGGGGCAGACTGGCAGAAGAAGATACAGAGAAGATACGTGTGTCCCTGGGAGAATTGTGACCTCCACCATCTCCTTAGTGAACACATGGTCCCCGAAGACAGAGTTCAATTTGCAATCAGTCTCCACAAGGCCTGGTACGAGTCTCTTTTCTTTGTAACTCTAGTTTGTCCAGATGAAATCTCCTGAGGTGGGCATAGCTCACAGGGAGAGAACAAGCCAAGAATTACTGGTGAAAATGCCTCTGGTTAGAATCAACTCCCTGTCTTCATTTTTCTTTGTTTCTTGGAGTTTTTTTTGAACACAACCACATATTTTTATAACTGTTCTTCATTAAAATCATTGAGGGCTGAAAACAAGAGAGCAGGCTGGAGCTGACATGACTGCTGAGGGATTGTACTTCTTTGCCTTGCCAGAAGGTCCAGGAACAGAGACTGAGTCTTAGTTGGGCCAGTGGGGTAAGGGACGTTGTTTCCCCCTTGACTCTCTCTCCTTCTCTCCTCCTCTCCCTCCTTCCTCTTTGTCCTTTCTTCCCTCTCTCCTTCCTCCCTTCCTTCATTTTATCTGTCCCCTTTCCTCTCCTTCATCCACTTCAAGGTCTTCCTAAACACCACCCATGTTACAGATATTACACCAATGCTGAAGACAAAGAAATTCTTGAGAAATCCCATCCTTAAGGAGTATGCACTTAAGCCTTTCCATGCATTTTGAGGGATTTGGCTCAAACTCAGATTTAGCGGTAAAACAACTTGTGTTGAGTTTCAAGGCTGTCGGAGCTCAAACATTGCCAGGCTCCTGTTTGGCCCGCTAAGAGGTGAGCAACAAGGTGAGTCAGGAGAGCTCGAGCGTGACCCCTGCTCTGCATCTTGCAAGTAACTCACTAGGACAGGCTGACAAATATGACTCAAGGAGTCTCTACCATGGGTGTATGTTTTAGTAAGAATCACTGGCTGTTCACCAGAGATTGTATCTATGAAAAGGAGGTGCAGCTTACAATCACCAGGAATGTTATCTTGCTCCGTTAGCTTCCTTCAAGAGGAAGGGGGTAACAGGCAATTCAACATATGTGAAATGTAACAGGGTTTTTAGACACAAGTTATCAGGTAGAGGCTTCTCTAATTTTCAAAGCTATTGTATATTATTCTGAGATGTTAATAAAATTCTTTGTAGAAAATAGCTTAGGGTTTTTATGTCTTTGATGATAAAGAAAATAGAAAAGCAAACAGTTAACTATTCAGAAGTTGAGGACAGCTGATCAAGGTTCTAGTGACAGACTAGTCGCTACAAAGTTGAGTGACTTTTTCTTTAAGATTTTATTCATTCATTTGAGAGAGAGGGAGAGAGAGAGCGAGAGCACGCACAGATGGCAGGGGGAGGGGAGAGGGAGAGGGAAAAGCAGGCTCTGTGCTTGATCCCAGGACCCTGGGATCATGACCCAAGCCGGAGGCAGATGCTTAACAGACTGAGCCACCATGCGCCCCAAGTTGAGTGACTCTGAGCAATTAGTAAACTAATTTATGAGTCCTGGCCTTCTTACTATTAAGTGGGTTCCATAACATTACCTACCTTACCCACTTCACGAGGGTGTTATGAGGATTCCCTGAAACAAGAACGTAAAAGTCATTTGAACAATGAAAATTCCTGCTCAACTAGATGTGGGCGTGATAACCCGAGTGTCTCAGCATCACGATGATGCAGGAAGGTGCAGAGGCCCTTAGCTCAGGGACCAATGACTCTCCGGAGATTAGCCTGAGATTCTTCCTCATTTTCTTTGCATTTTCTGCCATTATGTGAATTTTCTTCCTCTTTCATGGCTTTCACCCATGCTTGGCCCTTTATTTTATTTTATAATAATTTTTTATTATGTTATGTTAGTGACCATGCTTGGCCCTTTAAATGAGAGTTCCCGATGTTTCTTTCCATAGCAATCTGACCTGTACTAACCAAGGAAGCAGGAGCCCTATGGCTGTTGGCATCAGCCTCTCCATGCTTCCAAGACGCCTAATTCAAATGGTCTCTGGCCACACTGTGCCCTCTTCCCATGGCTGGCATGTGAGCCCTCCTAGTCTCCCTCACTGTCCCTCCAAGTTCTCATTCCTGTCACAAGTGCAGTCCCTCCTTCCTACCTTCTTTTTGGTGACTTTCTAAGCAAATTCCTCTGAAGTGTCTGCTGGTTAGGACTTGACAAAGTCTTCACAGCCAATTCATAAGCCCCATGAGAAAGCTAATGAGTATCGTGTTTTAAATAGTCATCTGGCTTTGAGCCAAAACCCACCTTTCCGGTTTAATCACATCTTACTCAACAGTTTTAGCTCTGACTTTCATGCTTCCAAAAATTAAACTCCTCGACCTCAATATGAATTTGCCATCATTTTTAAGGATGAAAAAATTATGCCACAGATATTAAAGGTCATGCCCAAAGAGGAGTCATTTGAGTATTTTGAATTATTTATCATTGAATTGTGCCTTAGCCTCTGGACATTTCCCTTTTAAAGGGCAACCCTTATTTGGATTCAGGCATTCTAATTTATTTGAATTAAAAAAAATAACCCATGTAATAATCAGGACTATGGTTATCCTACAGCCAGTTGCCCATTCAAGGATCCTGGATTTATAACCTATCTGTTTCCAAAAGAATGTAGTATGGCTTACAATAAGCATGTCTATAACAGAGCTTTTAAAATAGGAAATACAAAACCATGCGCAAGTTGCGGGGATAAAATATTCATGAAACAGTTACTGGTTTTGAATATTAAATTGAATTTCTCATGAGCCAAAGAGGAAAAACATTTCAAAAGACTACCACTCAGTCTTTCTATCATTAAAAAGGGAATAATTCTTTGAGAGAAGCAGGACAAGGCAGCTAACATCTGTTGGGCGCCCACTCCATAAATGCCAAGAACTTTCATGTAGGTCACTTTGCCCCCCACCAGGCTGCAGGACGTCGGGCAATTTACCTCCTATCTCAGGGCAGGTCATCCCTGACCTGTGAACAAGGGTGATGATAATCTCTGATTCATCAGTTTGCTATGAGAATTCAGGGAGATGCTTTTAGGCTCTAGCAGAGTGTCTTGCACATGGAAAACATCGAATAAATAGCACTTGCAATTCCTGTAACACCTTCCAGGCAGGTGTCACTACCTCCACTTAGGAAATAAAGCTGCATCACTGGTCAGAGTGTTACTAGTATATGCAAAAGCCAGTGTTCGGGTCCAGGTCTCTTTACTCAAAAAAATCTATGGCCTTTCTACTGTACCCGTCAAAAAGGAATTTGCTAAATGAAGCTTTTTTTTTTTTTTTAAAGAATACTGAATGACATAATGAACAGTATAGGAAACAGACTTTCTGGGGCAATTTCTTAGACTCTCAATAAGAGCCTTGAGATTAACATTAGACAATAACTCAGAGAAATCGTTTCTGAAAGGGGCCAGGCTACAAAGCCCAGGTGTCTACGGAGCTAAATTATTGTAGAGAATGAGCCCCTCTCTCTACTCCTACACTCCTAACCCGGGCTGGTCACAGAGGTGTTTTATAATATCAGTGATCACTTAATGGGCCTGATCATGAAAGCCTGTGAAGTGTTTTTTAGTGGAAAAGCTCTGGCCCTCAGTAACCACCTCCCCTTGGACTGCTCCTGGATGAGGTTCAGAGGAGCGTTTTCTCCACTCTACAGCAGCCCATCCCCAGGCTGCCTCTTTGTTTTGCTTCTAGTTTTCACATCCTTGGCAACAGACTCCTGCTAGGCATTCTGGGCCCTCAGCCTGCCAGCATTCTAGGACATGTTTCTGGCAGGCCCCAGGAGAGAAACAGTATTATCGTCTTGCCTGTCTCCTTGACCGGTTTACTCTGCCGGAGCTGGCACGTGGCCAGCTATGAATCAGAGGCTCCCCCCTGCCCTGGCTCCACCCCTGCCCTGGCTCCCCAGGCCTTACCTTCTCGAGCTCATAGAAGGAGAACACTAATGAACCGAGGTGCAGTCTAACTCCAGCTCACTTCTGACCATCAGCTTCTGTGTTTCTGATCAGAATGTCTCTTGGTTGGACAACTTGCTCTATTTGCCCTAATCAAGGTCTCTCATTTCCTATTGAATTATGATGGTTGATTAAAGTAACTATAATTGATTGAGCACAGAAGTTTAAGCCACTACAGATTACACAGCCTATTTTGTTTGATCCTCACCATAAAACCTAGGAAGTAAGCCGCTTGTGAATGAAAAGAGGAAGGGGCAGAAACCCACGTCTGACTGACCCGAAAGCCAATGCTCTCTCTTGCTTTACTGCCTTTCTCTGATTAGGTCTGTGGTTCTCTGGACAGAAGCAGTGCTTAGGAAATCTCATTGGCCGCCATCTTTATCTTCCTGGCCCTTAGATTTAGAAAAGACTACGTCCCAGGAAACAACTAATGTAAGTCTCCCAGTCTCTGGGTGTCTTAGTACAACAACTAGTATCATACACTGTCCGCCCGTGAGCATAGATCTATTTCTTCTTCAGTAACAATGCATGATGGACATGGGCCCCAAGACCTAGTGCAACCTCCTGTCCCATCTGCCAACACAGGCGATTCCACTGGCCATTTTCGGCACGGAGGCACAGGGACTTCTGACTCACTGCCTATTAAGTGGTGGTGCTGGAATCTTTTTTTTTTTAAATCAAGGCAACTGTGGGAAGTTGAAGTCTGAACTTTGGGGATGAAAAGATAAAATGCAATTTCCAGCTCGAAATTATTTTTCAAACTCCTCAGCAGGATGGATTTCACTCCTGGCAGGTTTTGTCTCATCAGACATGGAGGACCGGCAGTTCTGCTCAGAGCCTGTCCTGGGGCAACACTGCAGAGAAGCTGCCTTTGCCACCTTTGTTTCTTGGTTTCTCATCTACTCCTGCCTCTTTCCGCTCTCCTCCAGGGACGCTCAGCATTCATGCATGGCAGCACTGTGTGGGGTAAAGAGCAATGACTCTGGAGTCGCAGAACCTGGTTTGGAACCCAGCCCTGGCGATTACTACCTGCCAATTACTAGCTACCAACTAGGCCTTCATTTCCTCCTTTATAAAACGGGCGCCATCACCACGTAACATGGCAGCACTCAGACACTCAGAGGAAAGAATGCAAAGGAAGTGCTTTGCCAACTGCAGGAGTGGCACAAATGTTGATTGCATTTTTTTAAAGCTTTGATTATCTCAGGCTTCCCTCCCTCCTCCCCCCTCCCCTACCAAGGTTTGTTCTGCTTTCACACATCATCCGTTCTCCCATTCCATCCCTTAGTAAAGTTTACAATCCTTCAGGTCACTTGAACTGGTGACAGACTAGAGGAAGAACAAGAAATCCAGTCACCCTCTGTCCCTCCCCACCACACAGGGTCAGAGAGGGTCAGGACCATTGACGGCTCCTCCCAGGAAGCAACACAGCGGTTGGGCAGTTGAGGGTGAAATGCTGCCCCTTCACTGCAGTTGTAGGGATGCCACACTTCACCAGGCAGAGGAGCTGTGTTGGCTTTTTACCCTGTCTCTGCGAACTGCAAGCCTGCCATCGATAGCTGTCTGATTTTAGCTTGGGGATCACCAATAGCCGAAGGCGTCAGGACACAGCCATGTCCCAGTGAAAGTGCGCTGGTGGATGCCCTTCACCTCTCAAAGGCCGAGGACACTTGCAAGTCCTCATCTTAGAGGACTTACAGTGGCATTTGACAATAAGACCCCTCCCTTGATGGTTTTCCCCACACAAAACCCAATAGCCTTCCACAAACACACTCTAGGAAACAAGAGTACAGTGAAAAGAGCTATAAATCAACAACAAGATCTCTTGATTTGGAGAAAGACCTCGTAATTTCACGATTCCGACGTACCAGGCACTGTCTCAAGTGCTTCATGTATTAACTCATTTAACCCTTACGACAACCTCATGAACTACGACCCTCTCATTTTTATAGATGCAGACGCTCAGGCACATAAAAGTCACACGATTTGCCCAAAGGGCAGATGGTCACTACGTAGCAAAACTGGGAACCAAATCCAGGCAGTTTGGCTCCAATCTTGTCCTTAACTAACACTTAGCAAATATTCTTATCTATGAAAGAAAATAATGAGCTATACTACCTTATAGAGCTTTTCAAGGTTCAAATGAAATAACACACGTACTTCAATCCTTCACTTACTCGAATTATCTGTAAGATGGAGAAGGCAGGTAACACTCAGCTTATAGGTTTTGTGTGGATCAAATGATAGGTCATACATGAGAGTTCTGTAAACTGAAACTCTCATTATTCAGGGGGAAAAGGGATCTCTTGGCTAGTCGATCAATGATAGATGAAAAAAAATACATATTGGTCCCTACGTTTTCTGGTTCATTAAGCAGCCTTGATTCCTGTATGTTGGGTGGTAGCACGCTCAGATTCAAAAGCTCCGGTACTGGTAGAAACTTATTCTAAAATTTCTTGTGAAGGATGTAGAGGAGATTCTCCTCCTGAAAAAAAACAAAAAACAAAAAACCCTGCTAAACAAGGGGTATTACTTTTTTTTTCTTCTTCATGGAACATACTGTACTTGGAAAGAAAGTCTAAGGACAGGGATCACCGGTTAGTCAGTAAAATAAACTGTGGGCCTGTTTGTCCCCTTGTTTCGGTTTCTGTTGAGGAGCAGTGGCAGGGAACAGAGGCTAGCTCGCCCCCATACCCATGTGGTGATCTAAGGAGCCCTTATTCTACTCAGCATGCTATTTCATGCTTTGAGCAGAGCTCACCCACCATCACACTTACTGAATCATTTGTGAATTATTTGTTCACTTGCCTGCCTTTCCTACCAGCCTTAGAATGGCTTGTGGAGAGGGAATATGATTTATTCTTCTCACTATCCCTGAGCCTAGCAGTTTGGTTCAGGATGAAGGTGCATTCAATTGATCTCTTGCTCTTTTAATGGCAACCTTGAGTATTTAATCCTGATGTGATATATGAATTTATTTCCTATGTTATTTCATGAAGAAAAAAAAATCAAGGTGCTAATTTTTATAAGTTGGTTAAGTGTAAAACATCTTCCTCACTCCTTTCCCTCGTCTGTGTGGCCTCCTCTGACCTTCCCCGGTCAGGGTCCTGAAAAATCCCTATTGCTGTCAAATGAATCTGTTGAGATGAAAATGAATGGTGTCAGTGTCCCTCTGGGAACAAATAAGATGCTAGCATGATCTACTAGTAGGAACATACATAAAAGCATTGTTTTCCACGTAACAATAAATTTCCTCCCACTCTATTCCTTTTTTTCTTTAGTAGTTATTTAAATTATAAAATTAACATTTGCACATACTTGGTACTTCTTTTAAGTGCAAAGGGCCATTCACTGAAAGGCAAGTCTTCCTCCTGTCCCATGTCCCAGCCCACCTGCCACAGATCAAAACTAGTAACAGTTTCTTGTGTAATCTTCCAGAGACTTCTGTGCATGTGCAAGCATTTAAATATAAAAGTGGACATCTTAGACATCCCTTTTCATTGTACACAACTGCATTCATGTTATACATGCTGTTCTGCATATCCTTTTCTTAGTAACAGTCAATCTAGGTAGGAGAATACTTGCTTATCAGCACCTTACTCTTCTAACAGCCATATGAAACTCTTCTGTCTGTATATATCAGAATTTAGCCAATGTCCTTTTAATGCACATCTAGGTTGTTTGCAAAGTTTTGTTATTAAAAAGAGCGCTGCAAAGAGCATGCTCATGCCTGTAATTTTCTACCATCGATATCGCCAGACTGCCCTCTCACATTTCCACCTAGCATACCAGGATGTGCTGCACTTTTACAATCTTGCTAACAGTATGTACCATCTGATGCTTTAATATTGCCCAGTCCCATAGGCGAAAATGATGTCTCATTGTAATTAAAAATTCATTTCTTCAACTCTGAGCAGTATGATCAAACTTTTGTGTTTTAAGGGGGATTTTTTTTTAAGTTTTATTTAAGTAATCTCTACCCCAACGTGGGGTCCAAACTCAGGACCCTGAGATCAAGGGTCACATGCTCTTCCCACTGAGCCAGCCAGGAGCCCCAAGGGGGCTGCTGTTCTACTTTTATATGTATACACTGCCTCTTTCTATCCTTAAGTCAATTTTCTTGTCAAACTCTGAATATTAAGGAAATTCACCCTTTGTCAGAGATATGTGTTGTAAATATTCCCCTAATTTGTCATTTGTCTTCTGAGTTGTTGGTGGCAGGTTTTGTCATATAAAGTGTAAAATTTGTATCAAGTGACATTTACAGATTCTGTTTTTTATGTCATAATTAGAATGTTATTACTCAGGATTCCACCCATTGATCTGCTTATCTACACTTGTGGCAGTGTCATATTTTTTAGATTACAGTAATTTAGGGCCATCCTCCAAAATTTATTGTGCTTTTAATGAATTTTCTGGCTCTTTCCCCATGCTAAATTTTTCTTTATGAAAGTTAAGCATCAGTTTGCAGCTTTAAAAGAAAAAACTCCTCCTGTAAGTATTCTGTTTGTGATTAAATTACAGTTATATGTTACTTCAGGAAGAATTATGTCCTTAAAATATTAAGCATTACTATAGAAAATATGACTAATTTACTTAAAGATTCTTTTGATTTTCAATAAAGACTTCTTCTTACAGGTTTTCTTTGCATGCCTAGCACATTTATTTCTAAATATTTTGTCTTTTTTCTTTTTGAGGGAGAGAGCACAAGGGAGTGGAGAGGTAGAGAGAGAGGGAGAGAGAATCTTAAGCAGGCTCTGTGCCCAGGGCAGAGCCTAACATGAGGCTTGATCTCACGACTCTGAGATCACGAACTGAGCTGAAATCCAGAGTCAGGTACTTAACTGAATGAGCCACCCAGGCATCCTGGTATTTTGTCTTTTAATAGAAATTATGAGTGAGATATTTTCTTCTATATTTTTTTGTCATTTTATGCTTTGACTCCTCTATATTATTTTTGGAGTCAGCACATTGTTATACCTAATTTACAAAGAAGGATGCATGAATACTTGTTCCATAAAATCTGGCATATTTGTAAAAGTCTATCTGCTGTTTTTCCATTTGAAAGAAAGTTGGGTCACTCATTACTTCCTAACACTGGATATTGAGGACCCACTGCTTTTCCTATGTAGGCAAATTTTCTTGGGGGAGGTAAGGAATGCTAGATTTTATTAAATTTTTGCTTTATTCTTGAAATCTGATAACTTCATTGGGATACATCTTAGAGTTGGTTGTTCTGTATAAACATTTTTTTCTGAGATGCAATATACCATTTTAATCTGATTGGCTTCTAGACTTCTTTAACTTCAGGAAAACTTTCTTCTTAGGTATGTTTGAATACTTTTTTTCTTCTAATTGTTATTGTCTCATTTTTCTCTAACACCAATTCAAGAATTGATCTCTTTACTTAGTCCATCTTCTGCTGGCATACCAGTAATTTACTTTCTAATTACTTTCAACTTATGATTTGTTAATATTTTGGACTTGCATGTTTTTGTTTCAAGTCTGTCCTCCGTGTCTTTATGTTTCTCAGTCAGTGTCTATTCTAGGATTTTGCTATTTTGAACCTGGATTATTTCTTTGATGGCTTCATTTCCTTCAACTTCTCTTCTGAATTCTTCTTGCCCTCTATCAGCTGGTTCTCTTGTCCTATAATGTCTTCTTTTTTTACCTCTTTCTTCAGCATTTTTTTCCCAAGAGCTTGTATTTATTTAGTTGATGCCAATGGATACATACTTTCCTGAAATTTTCCCATTTGATGGGATAATTCGATTTGGAAGATTTGGGTAATTCTATTTCTTCATCTCTATTTGTGTTTGATCAGCTGCTGCTTCCCCTCCTCCTCCTTTCTCTTCTTCTCATTGTTATCTAAGTATCAGTCTCACACTGGTTTGTTTCTGATGATCACTCAACACAGAATGGGGGGCCAATCCACCTGGGAGAACCACTGACCAGAGAACAGTGCTGGGGGGTGGGCTGGTTGGCAGCTTGAATTCAGGTGCCTTGCCTCACAAAGCCTTCTCAGTATGCTGCCTCCCCTGCCTACAAATACAGCTATTCAGCTTTTGGTGTTGTTCCTTTAGGGTAAGAAGAAGATAAGGAAGCTGTACAATGAAGCCCTTTGTGTAACAGGTGTTCTCTGTAGTGATTTATCTTGTTTGAGTTGACTTTGATCAAGAGCTGCAAACCCGCTGTCCCTTGTTCTCTCTCCTCTGCCTGCCGTACTTCTGGTCTTCACAGGTGACTCATCTGTGCATGCATCCTTCCTTGTTCCTTCTGCCAGCCTGGAATGTGGAGTGGATTGGGGGATGCTCCTGGGATCCTCTCACACCCACTGGCATTGAAAATTCGTGTCCTCAATCATTGGATGGACCTTTGTGTAGCAACTACTGTTTGAGAATTCTGTATCTACACATGACTTGTAAAGGTATGTGGTTTTCCTGGGAACGTTTCATTTTTCTTAAATGTTTTTGTTTGGGAACTTATGGATGATTTTTTTTTCCCCCATAGTTTTGTTGAAGATGACGTTTTCTTCTCTGCTTCTCACTCTTTTTGTAGTTTTTAATTGACTTCAGAGAGGAAAAGAAAGTAGACATTTTAACATTTTAAGGCAGAAATCCCTTAAAATCCAGCACTGATTTTTAAAGTATAAAAAAATCAACTTTTGCATTTTGTATTGTCTTACGGTTAGAAAAGTTGCTCACAGTTTATATAATCTTCAAAACAGTGATCTTTTATGTGGCATCTGAGTCTTGGAGTAGAGGACAATGGTTGCTCATGATTGTCCAGATTCCCTTCCTTTCTACACTGGTAGGGATGTTCTGCTTTTCTTTGGGGAAAATGTTCCTGCCTTATGCCACATGGTTTGGTGTGATGTCAGTCATACGGACATCAAGGAACATGGGTATATGACCCAAGGCAAGAAACCCATGGAAATTAGAATCCAGATAGCCACCACAAAACAGAAAAGGGGGACTACTGGCCAGCCTTGGAGAGACAGTCTGTAAGTCACTGCTACTGATATATCCAGAGGGGTCTTGCTTCCTCTTCCTCCTAAGGCAGGTTGTTTGACTATTTATTTGATTCTGCAAGCTATCTGTGCCCTTTCAATGGATTTTCCTCTTTTGTTTATGTATACAAGAGTAGGTTTCAGTTGCTTGCTCTCAAGTATTCAGATAAGTACATTCATGGGGGTTTCTGGAATCTTCAAATGGTATGCTACCAGGAAGTGGTAGAACTGGGGTTTGTACTCAGCTTTCTTAACCTTCAGTTTTGTGTCTTTTCTTCTATGCAACACTTGAGGTAAACTAAATACACACTAATCATATCTTTGGACTGGAATAGGTATAGCCTGAATATTATTTCAGGATAGTCAGACAGGGAGAGTAGAGGAACAAGAATCTGGGTCTCCACTAGGGTGGAGCAGGCAGAGAGGGAACAGTCTAAACTGTGGATACTGAGAAAAGACTCAGCAAAAGCACAGTACCCAAGAAGTGAGGCGAGATTAGGATGTAGTTTAAGTAAGAACAGCCTTTGGGGTCAAAATATGGCATGGGAGGGGTCAGAGGGTGGGTAGAGAGAGAGGGGACAGTGTCATTCTAGGTGGGTAGGTTCCCATAGCCAAAAATGCGTGTGAGAAACAGGCAAACAGGCAGTTGTCATCAGAGCTCTAAAAAGGGCAGCAGAGGCCCCGGCCCTGGCCTGGGGTTCCGGTAGGACTCCTTTTCCCACTTGTTCATTGACCAGGAGCAGCAGGATGGCGGTCAGACACACACCTGGGCTCAAATCACAGCTACAGAAATTATTATCCATATGACCTGGCAAGGTCCTTAACCTCTCTATACCTCAGCATTCTCAACTGCAAATTGGGGACAATTGAATCTTTTTTATAGACTTGTTAGAGGTCTGGAATAAAACATGAAAGCTGTTTAAATGCTCTTAACAGATTACAGGAGCTCCATGAAAGGTAGTCATATTGTTTCGGGCGCCTGGATGGCTCAGTCGTTTAATTGTCTGACTCTTGGTTTTGGATCAGGTCATGATTCTAGGGTCATGGATCAAGCCCTGCATCAGGCTCCACGCTCAGTCAGGAGTCTGCTTGGGATTCTCTTCCTCTGCCCCTCCCCCTGCTCACTCTCCCTTTTTCCCTCTCTGTCTTTCTAAAATAAATCTTTTAAAAAATGTAGTTGTAATGCTATGAGTGATCAAATTAAATACTATAATAAATCTCCCAGTCTCTCCCCACTCCAGTTACTCCTTGGCAATATGCCAGTTTTCCCTTTGGACATGGACCTGGCTGGCTCACAATCTGTCCATATATCCCAGGATGTCCCTTCCTCCCTTCCCAACCTCACCACCCACCACCACCTTTTTTTCTCAGCCGCATGAAACTTTCCTTTATTTCTGTAAAGTACTTTCAAGTTGCCTGGCTCACCTGTGCGATGCTCCCTCTGCCCAAATGCCCTTTGCCTTTTCCCACTTGACCCCCTCTGCTCCCCTATCAGTCCTCTGCTCACTTGTCACCTCCTATCTGAGTCCCCCCTTGTCCCCTCAGACAGACTTAGGTGTGCTCTCTCTTGTGTCTGTAGCACTTTGCACATTTCCTTACTGCAGCAATTAGAAAGACTGAAATGCAATAATTAATTTCTTTATTTCTTGTTCAGCAGAGTAGCTACTGTTTATCAGGAACCCCCCACCCAGGACCGGAGCTCTGCTTAGGTACTTTTATACACCTCGTATTTATCACTACAATAATTCTACCAGCTGGATAGCATGCTCTCTCTTTTGAGCTCAAGACATGGAGGCTGAGAGGGATCAAATACCCAGTTCAAGATCACCCAATTAGTTGTGAATTCAGATTCTTTCTCATTCGAATGCCCGGAATCTGAGAAAAATGAAATGAACAATGTTGCCAAACAGAGATGTTCCATTCCAAGCAGAAGAAAAACCACCCAACATTTTAGTTAGCCTCCGCATTCAGGTACACATATGATATTCATCGTGCTTTTTAAAAAATCAATCCCAGACCAATGCCATCATGCCATTGGAGGGAAGTTGAGAATGCACTTGTTCATGTCTGTGCCTGTCCAGATACAATTCTTTCCGAAGAAGTGTTAAAGCCAAATGTTTCTAACGTCCCAGCCATCCTGTCACCGTCCTGCGTGGCCCCATCTCTACCTGGGCTGTTGGACATAGTGTCATTTCCTTTATGCTTTCCTACTGGAGCCCATATATCACCAAAAAACCCTGCCGAGGCTGAACCTACTCAGTGAGCAGGGTCAAGCGTTTCTTCATTCTCCATTCATTCTCTCATAATTATTGAGCAACTACTGTGTGCTGAGCATCACAGGCTGTCCAGAGTCTCGGCTGAATGGGCATGAGAACTTAGCACAACACTCTTCACACCTTTACACTGTAAGACACATAAACAAATGAGCAAGCAAATGTCACCCGTCTCTGAGGCTGGCTTGTCTGGATGTCTGATGCTGTGATTTCCTTTATTTGAGGACCCTGATGACATCATTACTTTGATGACTGTAACATTTGCAAAATTATCTTTATCTCCCAGAATCTCTCACCTGTGGAGTCACCTTATTTGTATTCAGGACTATGTGTAATGAACTTACACAAGGAGGAAGGGCTTCTTCAGTTCACAAACCATGGATGAATGGACCCACCAAATGCCCTGCAGTGCAGCCTGAGACTGAATCTTTCTTCCCACCACTAGAGAGGTAAACTATCACTATTAACTGGTGCTGCTGTAGTCAGAGGAGGAGTGGTCCTGTCAGTGAAAGACCCTCTCATTCTGATGTGCATGTTAATGACTTAGATCTGCAAAGTTGGGCCTGGAGTTTGTGAGCAGGAGCTAGAGAGAGACAAACTGCTCCACATTGTAAAGTGAAGAATGTTTTGAGTTCCCAAGGTCTGAAAATCAGTTTATTCTTCCTGAAAAGTGCTGTTGGAGTTTCCCAGGTGCACTGGTATCATGTAAGTGTATGCAGTGGTATTTCTCTGCAGGCCACCCCAGGCAGAGGGGACGTCCCAGAACCAGGGCACTGCAGGAAACCTCAAAACCACAACACAGCCCCAGAAAGGACAGGAAACCTTGAGAAGGCTGAGTTCTAGTTTCCCACCAGCTCATGATGAGGGACAAAAACTTGCAATTTCACTTGATTCGGAAGAAATGGAATTTGTCTTGCACTCCTGCATCTGTATCCTGACCCTTCACATTCATTCCTAAATTTCCTTCTGTCATTCACTTCATTCAGGGGCCAGCGTGGACTTTCTTGGGTTTGAACTCCTCCTCTACTATTCGCTTGCCTTTTGGTCTGAGGAAAATCACTTAATCTCTCCAAGCCTTAGTTTCCTCATCTATGAAATGAAGATAAGAGCACTCACCTCAGTATGAAGGACGGGGTCAAGTGAGGTAATGCACAGCCAGTGATAGCAAGTGCCCAGCTCTGTAGTTGTGTTGCAATCATAAAAGAATATTTTGTTGGACCAACACCCCCAAGAAGTCTGCAGTACCAGAGGGTACTCTGGTTTAAATTTGGTTCATCTATTGAGTTCCTACCGTGCTTCCCACCAGAGTTCTCACTGCTGGGACTTGCGCTGAAATCCCACACACTCTCTGCCTAGAGACACACCTATCTCTCACACCTACTCGTGTGTTCTCAATGCTCTGGTTTCCCCTCACTGCCTCCGATGGGCTCTGTTTTATTGTTCACTCAGCGCCTTCACTCATGCTGGTCTCTCATTGAGAGCTTGCTTTCTTCCCTCTGCCTTAAATTTTCTTCCTCACTCTATGTGTGTCCAACTTTTATTCATCCTTCTGGTGTTGGCTTAAATATCACTCACCCAGAGAAGACTTTTACACGTCTCAGTCCGGGTTATATCCTTTTATGTGCTCCTACAACACCTGAATCTTTCTTCTGTAACAATACTCATATAATTACTGGCATAATATTTGATTTTCTCATTAGGTGAAAAATTACATGAAAGCAGGGGCCACATTGGTCTCATTCTTGGCTGGATAATTATACAGGGCCCAGAACATGGTTCAAACTCGTAAGTATTTGGTGAATGAATGGATGGAAATTCTAAAATATCTCTAATCACTCCACTCCTGCTGTATGCTTATTAACTTACATATACTTCCTTATTCATATCTTATTTGTATGTGGCCACTAGGGGCCATGAGAAAGAGAAAAGGGATGATGAATCCTATACTCTGATGAGATAACTTTGCTTTGTGGGTTTAACTTTTATTACATAAATAATGCACACTTGTAGAAAACTTATAAAATATGAGTAAGTAAAAAGAAGAAAATGTAAATTACTAGTGATGCTGCAACTACTAATATTTTCTTATTTGTTTCTTCGATTTTTTTGTCCCTATAAATTTACAAAAACGTAACTCCTCCCCTATATACTGTTTTGGAGCTCATGATTTTACTTAATACATTGTGAACATATTTCAACATCAAGAAGTATAACTTCCAGCATATTCTTTAATGGCTGCATTGAATGACATTATGCAGAATAACTTATTTAACCAATTCCTTATTGGTGGACATTTAGACTTTTTTTAACCATACAATGGACTGTGCTGTAGGAAACTGCCTTGTGGCTTAATCTCTGTGCACATCCATCATTATTCCCTTAGGGTGAATTCTTAGAAATGGAGTGACTAGATCAAAGGACGTGTTTGTTTCAAACCTTTTTAATATACCTTGTCAAATTGCCCTCAAAAGTTTCAGGTATGTCTATTCCTTCCAGCAAGGTAATGATGGGCATCTTGTAAAGAAACTGTGAGTCCCCTAGAATCCTTCCCTGGCCCAGCAACTTGCCTGTGAGATTGGCTAGGCCAGCCCATCCTTTCAATATCTCCAACCAACCAGGCCCAGTGTTCAGTTCCTGGCCACTCTTTTTGCATTGCTTGCTGTCTGTCATTCTCTGTCTCAGATTCCAATTATTTTCCAACAGTTTCCCACATATTCTGGCATCTATTTCATAAACAAACTCAATGTGCTGATATGTCTTCTACTCAGGTACCGAACTCTTGTCCTGTCTGGAGAGAAGCCCTACACTCTCATTAACAAATGGTATTAATTCTCACCTTTCAGTGCATCAGTGAATAGAAATATTTAATATCCAACTAAGGAAAAAGCAATTCCTCCTCTTTACAGGAACTGGAAGAAACTTTTCCATAAGAGTAAGGCATAGTTACCTTATATGACCAAGACCTTTATTTTTAGGCCAGCACTGAGGGAAGCTGCATATGTTTTACAGGTAAATATTTCCTCTTAAAATGGAGCAAAATCTCTTTGCTCAATATGTAATTTAGCACTTACTCTGCTAAGTGCCTATACCAACTAATCCTCACAACAAATCTTATAAGTAGATATTAGGGTCTCATTTTACATACAAAGAGAATGAGGTTTAGAATATTTCATTCGTTCGCCCGATAAATATCTGCTGAGTGCCTACCATTGCATTTAGCAACATGGCAGTTACTGGTGGTCTTAAAAAGAGTGCTTTGACTGGAGGGAAAGCCTGATTGCAGTGGGTTCAAGAAGGAACAGGAATAAGTTATTTGGAGATAATGACCATGGTATAGACTGCTATTTTACAGAACTTTGCTGCAAAGGGAAAGAGGAGAAGTGGGGGCTTGTCGCTATAGAGGAAAACAGGAGGTTGAAGGGGGCTTGTAGTAAAATGAGATTACAGCGTGCTGGGATGGGAATGGTTCAAAGAGAGAGGGAAATGAGGATGCCAGAGAGAAAGAAGTGGCAGGATTTGCTTAGCTGAGAGCAGAGAGCTAGTCTGCAGTAACAGAAATGAGGTAACGGGAAGATGGGTGTGGTGTAAAGGTGGGAGTCTGTGGCAGTTCTCTCTGTTGATGCCTTTCTTTTCCTCAGGAAAGTCAGAAGCAAAGCCAGTAACTGCGAGGGAAGATGGGAAAGGAGGTGTGCTGAGAATGGGAAAGTGTCACATAGGCAGGGAAGTAGACAGGGAACGTGGCCGGAAGTACTGGACGGCTGCCAGGTAGCACAGAGGCCCGGCTAAAGATGGTAATCACACATTTAATGTAAGATTATGTGTTTTTCTCCAACCATATCCAACTGTATAGGTGCAGGTGAGAAGCAGGCAGAGAGGTGGCTAGAACTGGGTTTGTGGCTTAACCAAACAAGGATGCCCAAAGCGAAGGAGGGCAAGGAAATTAAAGATATATGCAGGGGAACAATTACTGAATGACCGTGGAATTTTGACATGGGTATGAGTGAACAAAGGCCTTGAATGTGATGAGGCACTTACACTTGTGGATCAGGGACCAACGGTCCTGGTGGTGGTCAGCGAGTGGTGGAGTTGATCAAGGCAGGGAATCGGAAGTATAGAAGACAATGGTCAGAGCGGATGGTCGAAGTTGGAACATGGAAGTCTATTGTTTCTCAAGGTCATACAGTACTGTGTTGCAGAACTGGGGTTCAAACCCACGTCTCTCTGCTCCCAGAGCCCACAGCGGCACCTAAGCATCACACCAAGGGCAGTGAGAGACACATCGACTCAGAGAGGTACTGCTGTCTTTGTGGTATCATTCGTGCCCAGGAGGACCCACAGCTTTCTACAGACATTTACAGCCCCGCACAGGACTGCAGTGCAAAAATCCTCCTGCTTTCCCTTCCCCCTCCGCCTTCTTACAGAAATAGCAACCAGTTCGGGCAGGCTTGGCTGCTTCCGCAGAGGACATATGTTTGCTGATGAGGGGAAACAGACTAGGCCGGCTAATGGGAATACGTAGGGTCCCTTATGGGTCTGGGGTTTAAATATCAGTTTCTGGGGTTTGTGCCTGCGTGGTTTTCTCCACGACACCGATCGTTGTCTTTGCAGGTCCATACCTCTCCTGGGGGTGCTTGGGAAGGGTACCCGCCCTCTTTAGATATTAACCATCCTCTACTAGCAAAAACCACAACAGGTCTCATGTGGTGTGTATGCGGGGCAGAGTTAAATACAAAACAGACACCGAGGCACACTGAAATCGTGAGGCAGACTGACGACAGCCCAGGAATGCTGAGATGGAGGCCCTGTCTCCTATGTGACTGCTGACAGTAGGAATGTTAACCCTAAATTTCCTGCCTGGAGTCTCATCACAGCAGGGAACCATGTTCTCTCTCTCTGTATGTCTCTCTTTTTCACCCCCTCAACACACACACTGTCTCTCTCATTATCTCTCTCTCTCTCACACATAGACACACACACACACACACAGTCTCTCTCTCTCTCACACACACACTCTTATACACACACTGTCTCACAACTACACACTGTCTCACACACACACACTCTCACACACACACATTGTCTCTCACACACACACTGCCTCTCTCTCACTCACACACAGTTTCTCTCACACACACTGTCTCATACACACACTGTCTCTTTCTCACACACAAACGCGCACGCATGCGTGCGCCCGCATCATAAAGCCTGGAGGATTGTGTTCAGGTGTTTCGATAGCTGTGTGCCTGGAGGCCACATACTATGAGTTTTGAAAGTCAGGAGAAAAATATACTCTCTAGTCCTTGGAGATTATAATGACCACTTAGATGAGAATGATCAAAGAAGCCATAGGATTTGCTCCAATTGTGAAGTCTGGATGTTTTGGAGTTGTCAAATGATCTCACAGTTTGGGTGCCTTGGGCAACCTAAATGAAGGGCCAGATGTCTGTACCAGTCTCCCCAGCAGCCCTCACTGAGGGCTGCAGCTTCTCCCTCAGGGAGATAGAGAAGCTGGGCTTCATTCCAAAAGGGACTTTATGCCTCATGCATTTCAGAGAAAAATATGACTCTACCAGGGACACATAATTTAATACTGGGTTTATCTAGAGAGAAAGAGAGAGGCAGAAGGAACAGTGATGGCGTATGTATGAATATTTGTGTGTGTGTGTGTGTGTCCTGGTGATTCTGATATGTTCTCTCACCACAGCCACACATACGTACACACACACCTACACACATACACAGTGGCACCTCATCTTCCATACCCACTTGAGAACTGCTGTTCTAGGTGTTTTGCATGGTCCCTTTCTAAATGTGTGCGCTCTTCCTGCGTAATTATCCAAAATAATAATCAACAACGTCATCAATGTGGATTGACTTTTTAGGGTTCCTGCTGAGTAATTGAATCTGAACGTAATTATATGTATTTAATAATTTTCTGTTCTTTCTAGTTTAAATCCACTAAAATCACAGTAAGGAAGATTCCCCAATGAGAAAATCAATTTGACAAAAACTTTCATAAGCCCAGAGTCAATACCCAGCACTACGGCTGCTCTGGGCTTGAAGTGGAATTATGTCCAACCTGGTTTGTCACCATTAAAAGTCTGCTCCTGGATCAGGAAAACATACTGGACCAAAATAAAATATCTTCCTACTGTTCAAGGAATTAGCTCTATCCTACCTCACTTTATCTTCCTATACATCTATCTTATCATTTCTAGAATGTTCTTTTATCAGCCCCATCCCACCTCTAATTGATGAACTGAGGCTAAGAGGGAGGGAAAAAGGAAGAAAAGAAGAGAGGGAGGGAGGAATAAAAAGGTGGAGAGAACATACAGTTGGCAAGCACTTAGTATGACCCAGCAAACACCTACTATGTAGGGCAGATTCTGCTCAAGTGCTGTTGGTGTTGCCCCTTCCATTTAGGAAATTACAGTCAGTTTCCATTAGGTAACTGATTGCCACCAGCTGTCATACCGGCAGGACTGGATCAATTAGTGATTGAAACTCAATGTAAATAATTACATAATTTATAATTTTGTGCTGTTCTAGTTCAAAGCCACCATAAACAAATCATGATGCTTGGACGTTACGAGGATTCTCACTAAAGGAAACAGCGATATGACTAAAGCATTCATGTGCGCCAGGCTCGTGCTTGAGTCCCATCCAATTCTTCTATGACTCACCACTGTGAACAGTAAAAACATGAATCTGGCCTACTCACATCTGGATTCTGATCATGGGCTAACTACAGAAAGTGCTTCAATGCCCTTGCTTTGGAATAAATGTACACTGAGAGGACCAAAGGGGACCAAAACCCATGTCAACTTCAAAAGATACTCTGGCCTGGTGTTCTCACAACTCTCTTGCTTTGGGTGGTTCAATTTATGCCACCTTTACCCAGGGGCTCAGAATGTGCAGCAGGACATGAAGGCCAATTTGGGGAACTTCTAAAGTTGATTCAAAGGATGAGCAGCTTGGATGAGGGAGAGGAAATTTGTGTGGCTGGTCAGCAAATACCAAGTGCCTCCTCTATTCTGTGAGACAGAATCCTTGCTGTCCCTATCTCTTCGAGTTAGTCACAGAAGCATGGTGTGGCTAAGGCTGCTGGTGTCCTGCACATATCCTCTCGGGTCTTACATTTCAGTGTCTGAGGCATTGATTTCCAACTTTTGGCTTCTGCCTCTCTTTGCCTGGGAGGTTTTCTCTGACCTCCAGGAATGATTCGCCCATGGGAATGGCATTCTGGTAATGTTGAGGATTTGCTGCTTCTGGGAGCAACCATCGGTAAATAACTGATGGGAAGAACTGCTCTCCTGTGTCTCGGTTGCAGTAACTCTGAGGCTCATACTTTACGCTGCCATCCAGGATTCCCCAGTAGAGTTAAGCTCCAGTTGACCACAATAGTGATTTAACTGATAACACATTATTTATTGGTTGGCTTCTTTTCTCCAATGCACTTCCCCACTATCCTGCCAGTGTTTCTTGGGGTCACCTCCCAAATAAATTACACTTGAATCCTAATCTCAAGATCTACTTCTGAAGGAACCCAGACTAACACTCAGGCGATCTTTTCTCCTCGTAGTTTTTCTCACCTTGGTAGAACCAGAAGCTTAAATAACTGAAGTTCTCTTGATCTTTGATTATAAACTAGTGTTGAAAATCCAAACAGCCACAGAGACAAGGCAAGTTACATAAATAGGAGAGGTGAGCTGGATAGAGATTATGCTAACCAGATGGGACATACGCCGTCTCAAAGAGCAGCTGCAGCTCAGCCCCAGCCAATTGTTGCCATGTGGAAAAGTAGGCCCAATGTAGCCACATCAAGTTTTTCATGAGAATCCAGAAATCCAGACTTTTGTGCAGAATCTCTTAATATGTAAATGTTGGCCACAAATTTCAGATGCTTTTATAACATTCAACTGGCCAAATAAAACACATCTGTGAGCCACATTGGGCCCAGGGGCCACCAGTCTGCAATCCCTGTTACAGAAATACAGCCCTTAGCTAGAAATTCATAGCTGACACTTAAAGTAACAAGAGTTGCTGCTCTTAAAATGAATTTTCACAGCTATTGTCACATTTCTTGAACGGGTCTTGTTCTCACCCCATCCCTAAGTGGTTGTAGCCAACGTTGCATATCTGCTCAAAAAACAAAGGAGACCCAAGTGGAAAGAGAACGCTAATCATGGACTTGGCATTGAACTGTGGTCTGGCTTCATATGATGTTCTTAGAGCCAACTGGAAAGGAAACCACCACCCAAATCCGTCACGACGTGTGCTATCACAGTGGGTTTAAATTGGGTGGAAATGTTGTGAGTTTAATAAAATGGAACTGCTGAGATGTACATATATATCTGGGTTTAGCTGATAGCTCTTTCAAGAGCATTGTGATGTCAAATGTGTTTGGCAGTTTCAATTCTCTTAGCACCCACATTTGCACTGTTCTTAAGATGGGGTGATTGGAAGCATGTGTGCTAACAGTAACCATGCATAATGTGTGGAATTAAGGAAAGTGTAGAGGTTTTACTCTGACTTTCATGGTTCCAGTTGTGTGGGAGGAGAGGAACAAAGGGTTACATCATTTTCCTTCTTTTTCTACTTTTTTTTTAATTTTAGGAAATAACTTGAAGCTTTTAGTCTACCTTTTCATTTTGGCATTTAGGAACAGAAATGCACAAATAACAGGAGTTGGGACTCTGGCATAATCATCTCCTCCAGTAAGAAAAATCACTATCAAGGGGTGCTTTAGCTCTGTGTATGGACCATTCACAGACTGGTTTTGATAACCGCACTATGGTGTATAAGATGTTAATGTAAGAAGAAGGTGAGTGAAGGGTATGTGGGAATTCTGTAAACTAGTTTGCACATCTTCTGTAAATCTAAAACCATCTCAAAATAAAAAAGCTTATTTTTTAAGACTGTTATAAACAAGATTCTGGGACATAAAAGGGCTAAACCAGATAAGCAGAACTTACACAATCCTGCATTAGTAGACTTTTGAAGGGGTAGGACAACTGAGTCTGCATTTTGAAAAAAAAAATTAATATGGGTACACTATCTCCTGGCCCCTCCCAATTTACAGAGAAACTGAGCTGAGAAAAAAAAATGAAACTGTAAAAGGGCTAGAAGAAAATAAAGTGACTCTTATTATGAAATTTCAGTGTGTGCAATATTTTCTAAGACAGGAAGAAATCATAAAAGAAAAGAGTGATGGATTTCCTTAAATTAGAAGCAAATACACTTTTATGTCCCGGAAACTACCCACAGTGTACAAAAACCCACAAGTTGCCTCTTTGTAGCTACATCCATTTCCCTTCTGCCCCCACCCCCTCCTTTACACCTGGCAAGCACTAATTTGTTCCACTTACTATAATTTCATCATTTCATGAATATTATACACATGGAATCAAGCAGTATTTTTTCTATGCTTTGGTTTTCAACCTGCCTACATCATTGTATTTGAAGTGAATTTCTTGCAGACAACATATGGTTGGGTCATGTGCTTTTAATCCACTCTACCAATCTCTGTTTTTTAACTGGTGCATTTGGACCATTTACATTCAATATAAATATTGATACATGAGGGCTCTTAAATCTGATATTATATTTTTTGTTTTCTGACCATCCTGTTTTTGTTTCTCTATTTTTTTTTCCTGCCTTCCTGAGGGTTACTTGGACATTTTTTTTTAATTTTATCTTCATTTATAAATAGTATTCTTTTGTTATTTCTTGTAAATCTTTATTTTTTTTTTTAGTGGATCTACAGTCATTACTTATATACACAACTTACCAGAATCTATTAGTGTCATCATTTTACCAGTTTTAGTGTAGAATAGGAGCCTTTCCTGCCTTTATATCCCTTTATCCTTCCTTATTTATAATATAATTCCCTTGGACATTTAGAACCACATCAGTTGACATTATAATTCTGTTTCCACATTAAAGATAATTTAGAAAACTCAAGAGGAGAGGTAAAGTCTGTTGTATTCACTCATATTTTTTCTTACCATGATTTTTGTTTCTTCCTGATATTTCAGAGTTCCTTCTTTTATTGTTTCCTTTCTGTTTAAGAATTTTCCTGAACTATTCTTTTAGAGTAGATCTGCCTGCAACAAATTCTTTACTTTCCTTCATCTGAGAATCTCTAGGTTTTCTCTTTATTCTTTCTTTTAAATTCCAGTATAATAAACATACAGTGTTATATTAGTTTGAGATGTACAATATACTGATTCAGCCATTCTATACATTACTCAGCGCTCATCACAGTAAGTGTACTCTTAATCCCTTCACCCACTTCACTCATCCCCCGCCCACCTCCCCTCAGGCAACTACCAGTTTGTTGTCTATATTTAAGAATCTGGTTTTTTGTGTCTCTCTTTTTTTCTTTGTTCATTAGGTTTGTTTTTAAAATTCTATGTATAAGTGAAATCATATGGTATTTACCTTTTTCTGACTTATTTCGCTTAGAATTATACCCTGTAGATCTATCCATGTTGTTGCAAAGGGCAAGATTTCATTCTTTTCATGGCTAATAATATTCCATTGTGTGTGTGTGTGTGTCTCTGTGTGTATACACATATCACAGCTTCTTTATCTATTTCTCTATCATTGGACACTAGGCTGCTTCCATAATATGGCTATTGTAAACAATGCTGTAATAAACATAGGGGTGCATATATTTTTTCAAATTAGTCTTTTCATATTCTTTGGGTAAATATCCCATAGTGTACCAGATACCTGGATCATATGGTAATTCTATTTTAAATTATTGGGCAAGCTCCATACTGTTTTCACCACAGTGACTGCACCAGTGTGCATTCCCACCAGCAGTGCACAAGGTTCCTTTTACCTGGCATCCTTGTCAACACTTATTGTTTCTTGTGTTCCGATTTTAGCCATTCTGACAGGTGTGAGGTGGTATCTCATTGTGGTTTTGATTTGCATTTCCCTGATGATGAGTGATGTTGAGCATTTTCATGTGTGGGTTGGCCATCTGCATGTCTTCTTTGGAAAAATGTTCACATCTTCTGCCCATTTTTAATTGGATTATTTGTGGGGTTTTGGTGTTAAGTATAAGTTCTTTATATATTTTGGATACTGACCCTTATTGGTTATATCATTTGTAAATATCTTCTCCCATTTAGTAGGTTGTCTTTTTTTTATTGTTCCTTTTTTTGTGCAAAAGCTTTTTATTTTGATGTAGTTCCAATAGTTAATTTCTGCTTTTGTTTCCCTTGTCTCAGGAGACATAACTAGAAAAATGTTGCTATGAACAACATCAGAGAAATTACTGCCTGTGCTCTTTTTTACGATTTATATGCTTTCAGGTGCCACATTTGGGTCTTTAATCCATTTTGAGTGTTTTTTATTTATTTTTTAATTTAAATTCAATTTAATTAAGATATAATGTATTATTAGTTTCAGAGGTAGATTCAGTGATTCATCAGTTGCATACAACACCCAGTGCTCATTACTTCCAGTGCCCTTCTTAATGCCTATCACTCAGTTACCCCATCTCCCCATCTATGTCCTCTCCGGCAACTCTCAGTTTGTTTCCTATAGTTAAGAGTCTCTTATGGTTTGCCTCCCTCTCTGTTTTCCTCTTATTTTATTTTTCCTTCCCTTCCCCTATGTTCATCTATTTTGTTTCTTAAATTCCACATGAGCTTATTTTTATGTATGGTGTTAGAAAGTGGTCCAGTTTCATTCTTTTGCATTTAGTTGTCCAGTTTTCTCAACACCATTTGTTGAAAAGACTGTCTTTCGCCCATTGCATATTCTTGGCTCATCTGTCATAGATTAATTGACCATATAAGCATGGGTTTATTTCTGGGCTCTCTATTCTCTTCTATTGATCTACGTGTCTCTTTTTGTGCCAGTACCATACTGGTTCGTATACTACAGCTTTGTACTTTACCTTTAAATCTGAAATACTATACTATTGTGATATCTCCATTTTTATTCTTCTTATTCAAGATTGCTTTGACTATTGGGGGTCTTTCGTGGTTCCATACAAAATTTTAAGATTATTTGTTCTAGTTCCATGAAAAATGCTGTTGGTATTTTGATAGGGATTGCATTAAATGTGTAGATTGCTCTGGGTAGTATGGACATTGTAACAATATTGGCTCTCCCAATCCATTAGCATAGAATATGTTTCCATTTGTTCATGTCATCTTCAAATTCTTTCATCAGTGTTCTATGGTTTTTAGAGTACAGTATAATCTTTCACCTTCTCAGTTAAATTTATTCCTAGGTATTTGATTATTTTTGGTGCAATTGTAAATGGGATTGTTTTCTTAATTTCTCTTTCTACTACCTCATTATTAGTGTATAGAAATGCAACAGATTTGTGTACAATGATTTTGTATCCTGTGACTTCACTGAATTTAACAGTTCTAGTAGTTTTTCTGTGGGTCTTTAGAGGTCTTCTATATAGAGTATAATATCATCTGCAAATAGTGAAAGTTTTACCTCTTCCTTACCAATTTGGATGCCTTTTATTTCTTTTCGTTGTCCGATTGCTGTGGCTGGGACTTTCAGCACTATGTTGAATAAAAGTGGTGAGAGTGACATCCTTGTCTTATTCCTGATCTTAGGGGAAGAGCTCTCAGTGTTCATCATTGAGCAGGATGTTAGTAGTAGGTTTTTCCTACACAGCCTTTATTATGTTGAGATATGTTCCCTTTAAACCTACTTGGTTGAGGTTTTTTTTTTTTATCATGAATGAATGTTGTACTTCGTCAAATGTTTATTCTATATCTATTGAAACGATCATATGGTTTTTTATTCTTTCTCTTGCTGATATGATGTATCACATTGACTGATTTGTGAATTTTGAACCACACCTGCATTCTGGGAATAAATACCACTTGATAGCAGTGAAGGATTTTTTAAATGTATTGTTGGATTTGGTTTGCTAGTATTTTGTTGAGGATTTTTGCAACTATGTGCATCAGAGATATTGGCCTGTAGTTTTCTTTCTGTATGGTGACTTTCTCTGGTTTTAGTATCAGGGTAATACTGGTCACATTGAATGAATTTGGAAGATTTCCTTCCTCTTCTATTTTTTGGAATAATTTGAGAAGAATTGGTATTAACTCTTCTTTAAATGTTTGGAAGAATTCACCTGTGAAGCCATCTGGTCCTGGACTTTTGTTTGCTGGGAGTTTTTTGATTAGCAATTCAATTTCATCACTAGTCATCAGTTTGTTCAAATTTTCTATTTCTTCCTGATTCAGTTTTGGAAGGTTATGTGTTTCTGGGAATTTATACATTTCTTCTAGTTGTCCAGTTTGTTGGCATATGATTTTTCATAATATTCTTTTATAATCCTTTGTATTTCTGTGTTGTTAGTTGTTATTTCTCCTCTTTCATTTCTGATTTTGTTCATTTGAATCCCCCCCTTTCTTGTTTTTATCTTTTTGGATGAGTTTGACTAAAGGTTTATCAATTTTGTTGATCTTTTCAAAGAACCAGCTCCTGGTTACGTTTATCTATTCTACTTATTTTTTAGTTTCTATTTCACTTATTTTTGCTCTAGCCTTTATTATTTCTTTCCTTCTACTGGCTTGTGGCTTTGTTTGATCTTCTTCTTCTAACTCCTTGAGGTATAACGTTAGGTCATTTATCTGATATTTTTCTTGCTTCTTGAGGTAGCTCTGTATTGCTATAATCTTGCTTCTTATAACAGCTTTGCTGTTATATATAATTGCTGCATCCCAAAGATTTTGGGCCATCATGTTTTCATTTTCATTTGTCTCCACGTATTTATGATATCCTCTTTGACGTCTTGGTCGATCCATTCATTGTTTAGTAATAAGTTATTTACCTCCATGTATTTGTGTTTGCACGTTTTTCTTGTGGTTGATTTCCAGTTTCATAGAATTGTGGTCAAAATGCATGCTATGACTTCAGTCTTCAATCTTTCTGATCTTTGTGATATATTCTGGAGAATGTTCGAATGTACATTCGAAAAGAATGTGTATTCTGCTTTTTTGGATGGAATGTTCTGAATATATGTTTAGATTCATCTGGTCTAATATGTCATTCAAAACCATTGTTTCCTTGTTGATTTTCTGTTTGGATGATCTGTCCATTGATGTAAGTGAAGTTTTAAAGTCCCCTACTAATTATTATATACTATCAATTTCTTCCATTATGTTTGTTAATAGCTGCTTTATATATCTGGGTGCTTCCATGTTGGGTGCATTATTATTTCCAATTGCTATATCTTCTTACTGAACTGTTCCCTCTATGACTATGTAGTGCCCTTCTTTGTCTCTTGTTACAGTCTCTGCTTTAAAGCCTATTTTTCGTTTCCATTTGCCTGGTAAATGTCTTCTCATCCCTTTAGTTTTAATCTACATAAATCTTTAGGTCTGGAATGAGTCTCTTGTAGGCAGCATATAGGTGGGTCTTGCTTTTTTATTCATTCAGTCATCCTATGTCTTTTGATTGGAATGTTTAGTCCATTTACATTCAAAGTAAATTATCAATAGGTATGTACTTATTGCCATTTTGTTAACTGTTTTATGGTGGTTTTTGTTCTTCCGTGTTCCTTTCTTTTCTTGCTGTCTTTTCTCGTGGTTTGATGGCTTTCTTTAGTGATATGCTTGGATTCCTTTGTTTTTATTTTTTGTATATCTATTAGTTTTTGACTTGTGGTTACCATTAGGTTTACATATATATAATATCTAACACATATAGCAGTCTATATTAAGTTGATGGTCATTTAAGTTTGAACCCATTCTTTTTTCCTAAATATTTTATTATTTTTTAAAGATTTTATTTATTTATTTGAGATAGAGAGAGTGAGTGAGAGAGCAGGAGCAGGGGAGTAGAGGGAGAGAGAGAAGCAGGCTCCCCGCTGAGCAGGGAGCCCAACACTGGGCTCAATCCCAGGACCTTGGGATCATGACCTGAGCCGAAGGCAGACGCTCAACCAACCGAGCCACCCAGGCACTCCAAGTTTGAACACATTCTTAAAGCACTAAATTTTTACCCCTCCCTCCACACACACATTTTAGGTATATGGTGTCATCCTTTACATCCTTTATTTTGTGAATCCCTTGACTGATTTTTATAGATATACCTGATTTACTGCCTTTGTGCTTTAACCTCCATACTGGTTTTATAAGTGATTGATTTACTACTTTTATTACATTTATACGTGCCTGTGAGATTTTTTCCTTTCCTTCTTTTCTTACTCCTACTTATGGTCTTTCCTTTCCACTCAAAGAATCCCCTTTAACATTTCTTATAAGGCTGATTTAGTGATGATGAACTCCTTTAACTTTTGTTTGGCTGGGAAACTCTTTATCTCTCCTTCTATTCTGAATGATAGCTTTGCTGGGTAAAGTATTCTTGGTTGCAAGCTTTTTCATTTCAGCACTTTGAATACATCCTGCCACTTTCTTCTGGCCTGCCAAGTTTCTGCTGAAAAATCCGCTGATATCATCATGGGGTTTCCCTTTCTCTTGCTGCTTTAAAAATTCTCTCTTTATTACTACTTTTTGCCATCTCAATTATATGTCTTGGTGTGGACCTCCTTGGGTTGATTTTGTTGCATGCTCTCTGTGCCTCCTGGATCTGGATTTCTGTTTCCTTCCCCTGATTCAGGAAGTTTTCAGCTATTATTTCTTCAAATAAATTGTCTTCCCCCTGTTATCTCTCTTCTCCTGCTAGGGTCCCTATAATGCAATGTCATGATGCTTGATGGTGTTGCTGAGTTCTCTGAATCTAGTCTCACTTTTTATTATTCTTTTTTCTTTTTCCTGTTTGGCTTGGTTGCTTTCCATTACTCTGTCTTCCAGAGCTCACTGATTCATTTTTTTGCTTCCTTTAGTCTACTGTTTATTCCTTGTCTATATATATTTTAAAAGATTTTATTTATTTATTCGACAGAGAAAGTGAGAGAGCACAAGCAGAGGGAGCAGCAGGCAGAGGGAGAGGGAGAAGCAGGCTCCCTGCTGAACAAAGATTCTGACTCGGGGCTTGATCCCAGGACCCTGGGATCAGGACCTTAGCCAAAGGCAGACACTTAACCGACTGAGCCACTCAGATTCCCCCTAAAGATTTTATTTATTTATTTGACAGAAAGAGGGTAAGAGTGGGGGTAGCCAGAGGGACAGGCAGACTCCCCACTGAGCAAGGAGCCCAATGCAAGGCTCAATCCCAGGACTCTGAGATCATGACCTCGGCTGAAATCAGACACTTAACCAACTGAGCCACACAGGCGCCCTGCCTTTAGTATATTTTTAATTTCAGTTATTGAGTTCTTCCTTCCTGATTGGTTCTTTTTTATATTTTCTATTTCTTTGCTTAGGGTCTCACTGAGTTCCTCCACCCTTTTCTCTAGTCCAGTGAGGATCTTTATGACTATTACTTTAAATTCTCTATCAGGTATATTGCTTATCACCACTTTGGTTAGCTCTCCAGCTGCAATTTTGTCCTGTTCTTCAGATTCATCTGGTCCAATGTGTCATTCAAAACCATTGTTTCCTTGTTCCATAGTTTTCAGAAGTTTAATTATAATGTGTCTTGGCATAGTCTTATTTAGTTTTTTTTCTGGTCAGGGTTTGGTCAGCTTCCTGAATTTGCACATTTCTATCTCTTGTCAAATTTGGGAAGATTTCAGCCACTATTTCTTTGAGGACTTTTTCAGCCATCCCCTCTTTCTCTTCCTTTTCTGGGCCTCTGGCAACATGAATGTGAGATCTTTTGTTATAGTCCCACAGGTGTCTGAAGCTATGTTTACTTCTTTTTTTCAGTCTACTTTCTGTTGCTCTGACTGGGTAATTTCTACCACCCCATGTTCTAGGTCACTGGTTTCTTTTCTCTGTCTCCTCCATTCTAGTGTTAATCCCATTGATTTAGTACAGTTATTGTTTTTTTTCAATTCTAAAATTTCCATTTGATTCTACTTTATGTCTTCTATTGTCTTGATGAGAATTTCAATTTATTTGCTGAGGCTTTTTACATTTTTTCTTTTTTTTTTCGAGAGTGTTCATAATTACTCATATAACCATCTTTAGAATAGCTTCATTAAAATCTTTGTCAGATAGTTTTGACATCTCCATCATCTCAGCTTTGGTATTTACAGTCTTTTCTCATTAGTTTGTGATGTTCTGGGTTCTTGGTATGATATTTGATTGAAATCTGGACATTTTCATATATGTCATGAGATAATGAATCTTATTTAAACCTTCCAGTTTAGCTTTTTTTTTTTTTTCTCTCTAACATTGCTCCAGCAAAGAAAAAGGGTGTACCACTGCATTACTGCTAGATGAGGGTGTGGGTTCTAACTCCCCATGTGGTCTCCACTAACACTGTGATGTAAGTGACCTCATTATTGCAGGTTAAGGATGAAAGCCCTGGCTTTCCATTTGACCTTTTCTGATATTAACCTGAAGGGGTATCCGGGTACCTCATTACAACCTTGCAAGTGTGGAAGTCTAGCTTTCTCATTCATCTTTTGCTGGCATGTGTGGAGGTGGTATTTAGCTGGAGTAGAAAGGTTATTGCCTAAAGGTCTTCTGTCTTGCTCAGCTGCCTTTTTACTGCTCCAATAGCTATGGGGACCAAGCTTTTATTGGGGCTCTTATTGTCTTTGCCTGTTGCCATTTCCCAGTTGCTGATTTCTTCAGCTCCAAAGCTAGCATATACAAGGCAAAAAGAAAACCCAGGGATCTCACCATTGTGTCTTCCCTCATATCCTAAGATTCCTTGATGCTCAGCCTTCCTCCCTTTACCTCTTAGAGTCTTCTTATGCTTTATTAAATATAATGCCCATGGTTTTTATTTGTACTTAGTGGGAGGAATATTAAATCTACTCCATATTCCCAGATGTGGAAATCCCAATATTGCTTTTATTTATATCTGTTTTTAGAGGGTGGTCTTGGAAGGCTGGAAGTCTTTCAGAAACTTGAATTGAGTATGCATTACCTCCTTTACTTTTATAGCAATCCTATAATGGAGGTAATATCTTTTAAGTGACTTTTAAGACTCAGAGTGATTAAGTAAATTGCCCAGGATTATACAACTAATAAGTGATAGACCAGAATTCTAACTCATGTCTCTTTAAGATGGGAACAAAAAAAAATGTCTGTAATCTCTGACACTGACCTGTCCCTGGAACCTTCATTAATATTTACTAACTTTTACTAAATATTCAAATATATAATAGGAAGTTAGGCTTGGGGTGTGTGTAAGGCAAAGATCCCCATCAGTTGGTAAGGTAAAGGACAGTAACAGCATGTAAGGGAACAAAGACCCGAAGAGGTAGAAATGCCAAGAGAACCCAAATCCCCCAAGAAATTATACAGGTCTTGAAACTGGAAGCAGGAGGGGTATGTTCAAGGCATTTTTATTTAGCTAGAGCTTAAGGACAATCTACTTTACTCAAGTGAACTGCGTCTTTATGATGCATGAGAATGAGACTATAAAGGTATAATATCTGTGAATCAGGGGAGCTAAACTATCTGGTGATCATTTCACACTCTAAAGGACAGAGAAACTTGCCCCACGTCACACCCAGCAATCTTTAAAGTCAAGAAAGAACCCACGTCTCCTGTGTCCTGATTCAAAGGTATTTCCACTATGAAAGGACAGACTCAGGACTTCTTTCATTGCTAAAGGGTGAAAGATATAGAAAATATTATTTGGTCTAAATGAATAGAAGAAAATGTATTGCTTCCTACTAGCCATCAACATTGTCTCATTTTAACTCAGAACAAAATGATTAAGTCTGATGACCAAGGCTTCTCCGGAATACATAAAATCTGTATGCTCAGGATGAAATTTGGGTCAGGATGAATTTAGATTAGATTATTCATTCACCATTTCACTTGTATATGATTTCTTCAAGAATCCTTCCAATGTTCCAAGTAAGCATGACTTTGGAACCTGTCCAATCCTAACCCACTGGAAACAAGTTACCTTTCTGCAATTTCTCAACCTACTTTTGCAGTGTTTTGAAGAGTCACATTGATAATGAGTTGCCAAAAGCTGAAGACTAAAAATTTCTCAGGAAAGTCACCTTCTGAGGTCTTTGCTCTCTTTGAACAGAGAGTGACCTCTGGTTTCTTGCTATTCTGATCCCTTTCACAAGATCATCAGATTTATCACTGGCTCTAACAAGCCCACTGTTACTTGATAAAGTGTTTATTGCAAATAACAAACTAATAAGGGGGCAAAAAGAAATTTTACCAATTGGATTAGAAAATTAAATACTGTAATGTAGTTCTTTTCAATATTTTGATTGGGAGCATTAGAGCATTAGAGAGAATCTTCTGGAATTTACTCAAAAGTTTTAATGATCTTGCTTTAGGATGAAGCGTAAATTCTGATTCCCAGCTCCTATCCCTTTCACAGTGACCACATTTAAAGAAATATGTCAGATGGAGATACCACCTTACGCCAGTTACAATGGCAAAAATAGACAAGGCAAGAAACAACAATTGTTGGAGAGGAT